>NC_135314.1:38347378-38676664 GCF_048772815.1 Callospermophilus lateralis | reverse complement strand
AAATATAAAGAAAAAAAGGAAGGTGATGCTACCAAACATAGACAAAGAACCTTAGGATTTGATATATTTACGCTTTTCACAGTCCACTTAAAAAAAAAAAAATGTAGCTGTCTTCCAAGCATTAAAAATCACCTACTTTTGCATGCTAAATACCTCCAATAATTTGCAAACTATCATTCCTATTCTTGTCTAAAGGAAGAAATAAAAATTTTCATTAAGAAAGAGGAAAAAAAGGAGCAGACACTAGAAAACCAGGCCTTGAAGTCTGACTTCAAAGTTGAACAGAAAACGAAATCAATGGATTAACTCTTCTGCTGGTTTTGAAGATATCTGAGCTTGACATGAAGGCCTAATCTGGTCAAATGCTATCAAAGCACCCTCCATGCATATAATAAGAATGAAAGCATGATACGCTAAACAAATTGCTTTAAAAATAAACAATTTATTGGAGGCCAGTTACTTGCTTGTCCTTTTATAACGTGTTTTCAACTTGGTCTAATTTTTTTTTCTACTTTCTTCTTGTTTAATACAAGGAAGTCCTGGATTTCTAACATCCAAATAAACCAGATGTGAGGAACACCCAGTTACAAAGGAAGTGCCCTCACAAAAACAAAACTCACATGAAAGCAGTTAAGACAAGTTGCTTTAGACACATTTTTTTCTATCCTGAAAAGTTCACTAGTTATTTTCTTCTTCCTGATAAGACTGTGCTCCTGCTTTTGTTTGTTCAGTTTTTAAAATCCTCTAGAACTTGCATGTAAACTGTATCTTCTTCTCAACAGTGTCTAGTAAATATATCGCTCCAAATGGCCAAGTTTACTAGTTTAACAATCACCACGCTGTTCATCACAGAGAGGCTGTTATTTCTTTCCCTTTGGATACTTACAATCTGTTTCTTGTAAAGTTGAAATGAGGTTGTTTTCTCATGTTGAAAGAACTGACAGCTGTAATTACTCCTACCACTGCAGTACACTTGGTTCCCAACATGCAGCTACACACTGAGTATGAGCGTGAATCTGCTAAATGTTTTCAAAGATGAGAAAGGGTAATCTCATGAAAGAAATCACTAAAACCATATTTTCACTCGCTCCAGAAAGTTCAGCCCTCAACAGAAAAATGAGTTGTTTGTGAAATTTAACATTCTTAAACTATATATGGAAAGTGATAATTTTTGTTTTATTCTTTAGCTTTTATAATGGTATTTGTGAAGTCTGTTATTAGGGAAAGTATTAACCTTTCCTTATTCAGAATTTGCATTAAGAATACAAAAGCCACCTTAAAAATGAAAATATTTTGCAATCATAAAGTGATCTAATCTAAAATCTTGTTTAAGCGTTTACTCTCTCATAGGTAATACCATCTTTGGTTACTATTAAGATTGGTTAAATATTAATGTGCTTTGGGGAAGATTATGAAATCATACATATTGTCAGTGCTTGGCACAAGGCAATGTTCAATAAATGCTATTCCAAAGAAAATCATAGTTTATTTGTTTCCTAGACTATGAGGAATCTGTTTTAAATGTTACAAATTAGGTAAAACTGTAGTTACAATGTAAAAAAGAGTTCATACTGTATTAAAGTGGAAAAATATAGAAGATCATTTATCATACTTTAGTGCTTACAACATATTGATTTTATGTACATTTGGGGGCCTATTAGTCCTGAAAGACCTCCAACCTGGAAATCATGACATACATTCATCTTTTCATGTTTAATATACAACACTATCATACACATGCGCAGTAGGTACTTTTATTGAAGTCATTTGGACAAACTTCAAGAATTCTTTAATGAATTTTTTCTTTGGAAAAGCTAACAAAAATCTTACAAATATTTTAACACAATTTAACCCTTTTTTTGCACAATTTAATGCAAATTTCCTATCAATAAATTCTCTTTTATATGCTAGGTAGATGAAAAGCCAAAACTGAATAATTATATTTAATATTCTGGATAAGAGTAATATTGAAAATCAGATTTGTTCCAGACTTTCCTCATTTTTTTATCATTTCATTTCTAAAATGCAATTTTATTTTCTTCAATAAATTCAAAATAAAAAGAAACTTTAAAAGAACAAAAATTCAGATAAATTATCTATAAAGAATTTTAAGTTGGGGCTGGGGATGTGGCTCAAGCGGTAGCGCGCTCGCCTGGCATGCGTGCGACCCGGGTTCGATCCTCAGCACCACATACAAACAAAGATGTTGTGTCCGCCAAATACTAAAAAAAAAAAGAATAAATATTGAAATTCTCTCTCTCTCTCCCTCTTTCTCACTCTCTCTCACTCTTTAAAAAAAAAAAAAAAAAAAAAAAAAAAAAAAAGAATTTTAAGTTAAGGGTTGCTGTTTATAACAACAAAGAAAATCTAAGAAATTATTCCATAGTTATTTAGACTTTAAAGATTATATATCTACTCATGTTGATGTAATGTGAATAAATTAATTTGTGACATTTTATAATGTTATATTAGTATTATATTAGTATTCCTCTAACATCACAATCTTTGTGTGTATGGTCTTAGATACTCTAGTGTGATATAAAGAAAGTTGACTGAGTGTGTCAATTATTTTGGACAAAATATATGAATAACTGAGAGTTTCAAATAAAATATTAATTTCCTTTTGTAGTTCCAATCTTTTGAAACCATAATCTGTTTGATTTTGAAAACTCTGTATTATACTCTGATATCTTGACCAATCTACCAATTATAAGCAGTTGTTTACAAAATGGTTATCAAATGAGTGAAATTTTTCACATGATTTATCAAATTAATCCTGATTTGATCAAGGAATTTAAAACATATTCACTTATAGCTGTTCATTAACCAAAGCAGTTTCAGAAACTAGGCCCCAAATTAGTGTTTTTAAAATTAATAAAAGTATGTGTTTTTGTGGCCCATTCACATGGATTCATTATTATTACGTTAGCACTACATATCCCATTGATACTGACAATATTTTCTCAAAAAAATGATTAATGGAGGGCGTTTTTCTATATTTATTATCTTCTCAATTAATTGGTGCATTCTACAAATATTTACTCAGTGATCACTTTGTTCAGAACAAAGAATATGTCAAAAGAACAAAAAACCTGTTCTAAAGGGAAAGGGAACTTATAAAATTATGATAAAAATTATTATTATAATTTTTGTAATGGTAAAAAAGGAAATAGAGAATATTACAAAGTAATAAGTGTTATAGAGAAAACAAAGGTAGAAGGTGATTGTTAAAATTTGTATTTTTCATGTCCCCTTAAAAACTCATGTTACATAGTACTGGAATGTTCAAAGGTTAAATAATTATATTATGAGAGCCATAAGCTCATCAGTGGATTAATTCATTTGATAGACTGAAAACCTGAATAGACTCCTAGGTCGTAACAGTAGGCATGTGGGGTGTGGCTGGAGAAAGTGGGTCATGAGGGCATGACCTTAGGATTTATCTTGTCCTTGGCTCCTCATTCCCTCTCTGCTTCCTCCCAGCAATGAGCTGAGAACTTGTCTCTAACATGCCCTTCTGCCATGGGGTTCTGCATTATCTCAGGACTAGAGTAATGGTGTTGAGTCACCATGAACTGAACCTATGAAACCCTGAGACAAAATAGACTTTTGCTCTTCTAAATTGTTCTTCTCAGGCATTTCTGTCATAGTGACCAAAAGTTGACTAACTTAGCAATCCAGGGAGTGTTGGAGAAGGAAAGAAATTAGTACAAAATAGAGCAATCACAACAAAGGAGTACTATAAGTAGACATAATATTTTAACAGGCTAATTCTCCTTTGAACAAAAACTGTAACTATTATGAAACCAGTGCTGAAGCAGGGAACCCAGATTTTGCAACAATACAGGTAAAATATGGTGGTGGTTGGCCTGGATGGTAGCTTTGGAGGTTATAAGAAATGGTTATAATTTTTATTTATTTTGAGATCAGAACCAACAAGATTTTCCACTACTGAAGCTGGAAGGTGAGGGAAGGAAGAGTTAAAACTGACGCCAAAGTTTTTATCGTGAGCACTTGAAATGAAGAGGTGGTCAGTGGCTAAGATAAGGAAGACTACAGGAGAAGTACATTTTTGGGTTAGGGTACTGAGAGAAAGAGGAAATAAAAATATAATCAGTTCAGTTTAAGATGAAGATGTTAAGGAATTTATATACATGAATCTGCATTTTAGAGAAATCTAGAAATGAAGAGTGAAGAGGCAATAGCAAAGTCACTGCAGAAGGGGTCATTAGAATGAACATATTGAAAGCAGAAGGCCATGATATCTTAGAAGTGAGTAAATATGAAATGTTCTCATTCTCATCTCTCTGACTTCTACACACCCTTCAAGGCAAAGAGCAAATTTTATTCAAAATTCCTTTATCTTTAATGATCCTAGTTCACAGTGGATTTCTTTATTTTCTGAATATCTATCTTTCCTGACATACATATCAATTATTACATACATAGTAGTTAATGTATATAGCATAGTGCTTATTACAACTGTTCTTATTTAAATGTAATTTATTATGGCAATTTAGATTTAGATTTTAATCTTCCCTAGCTGTTATATCTTACAAATATACACATAATATCCATAAAATGAAACAATTACACAAAATGTTTTTTTATAAATTTTATAAATAAATAAACTTAACCTTGAGTGGGTTTCTAAGTTTTTCCAGCAAATCAGTTTTAATAATGCTGGGATTTAGTCTCCATAATAAATCATTAAAATCTCCTATCAACATATATAATGCTGACATTCATCCTTTCATTTATAAACATATAATAATAATTACTTTTATACACATCACATTTATTTTTATATGAATATGTTGCTATAACCATAAGAATAGTTTTCACTTCTACCACATTGTGTTTTAATTCTGAAAAAAAAATTTTGGATGGGAAATGTAAGCATATTCTTTTTAAAAAGTATAATTAAGTGTTTGAAAATTTAAAAAAATCCCTGGCAGAATAATGGCATGAATTCCAGGTTGTTGTTTTTTTAATATGTAACGATATTTCTACCTAAAATGTTTAACAGTGTGAATATTTCAGGCCCTGAGAATTCTTAAAAACAGATGAATAAAATCACCTAGACATCCTGAATGGTCCTGACCCTACATTAAAACTTCCATATGTGAAAGGAGGCTGGGGTGGAAAGAAAGGCCTGTGCAGCATCTGAGAGCCTTTAATCATAATGAGGGGCCACACAAGCAGGGTGTTCTAGGTTTACCAGAGCACACAATTAAGATGCCTGATAAGCCCCATGGAGATGTGACTTAGGTGCGTTGTTCTGCCTCTGATCACTTGTTGGGGCAGAAATAGGATTTGGAATTGTGATAAGATACAGTAGCAAACACATGGATCTAGATTAATATGGACACCATAATGACTATGATTACTTCTGTGATACTCATAAAAACTGAATTAGATTATCAGTGAATATATATGAGATAACAAAAACATATATATAATCTCAAGGTGGAACAGGAATTTCTATCAAAAGAAAAATTGCTATGAAATAATAGTGCATTGGTGAAAATGATTACAACATGAGAAATTCAATTTTAAATCAAAATTCTAATCTTCAACCTCAGAAGAGTGGAGGCTTCTCCCTATATCTTAGAGTAAATAAAGGTAGGTAGATGAATCATTGCAAATAAAATTTGGAAGCATTTTCCTACTTCAGCATCAGGATGTCCAAGGCCACCAAAAGGATTTGGAAATTTTATGTCTTAATATTTACTTTCCGTTTCTCATTTGATTCCTTCTACTGCTAATACCATGTTTATATAGCAAATGTAGAATTTGTATTCTCAGACACAGACTCATATTAGAATTATGTTATTTTCCTACTATAACATGTATTTTGGAGAATTATATTAATTTTCTAAAATAACTTTAATTAAAAATTATGTTCTACTAGTAGTGATGAAACCTGAAAAATCTTCTTTAAGGTGCCAGTTCTCATTTTCTTGCAGAGTTTAGAAGTAGGCAGTTGGGACCTGCTATGGCAGTTCCCTCAAATCCATGAGCTGGGATCTTCCCAACTTGTCAGTACATTGCCTCCAGCATGTGGCTTCCATCATTGCACAATTGCCAGACTTGCTATACAGCACCTTCTTAGAAGCCCTTCACCTCTACTTACATCTCAGTGTTTAAAACTTTTTCATATGGATACACCTTGATTTGAAAGAAGCTGAATAATATATTAATTTAGCTGGGTACAACATTAAGCTGAATAACATTGGGTTTATTTACTAAGAAGTATGAATTTTTGAATGAGAATTTACACACAAATGATTTTTCAGTGGTGGACAATCCAGCCGTGATAATTAGATTTCCCCACTCTGCTGCTTTTATGTATCATCAATCACTGCACGTACCTCACCATGCTTAGTTTGTTGGTAATATAACTTTCATTAGCAAACTTAAAGTATCTAGCATACCTTCTTCTACAGGATCTGCTCCTGAGCACATCACAGGAGAAAGTATTGGAATTTACCTAAAATGTTGGTGAGGATGACTCGAAAAGGTATACTTATACATTGCTGGTAGAATTGAAAATTAGTACAACCACTCTGGACAGCATTGTGGAGATTCCTCAGAAATCTAGGAAAGGAACTGCTATAGAATCTAGATATCCCATTCCTAGTTATATATCCAAAAGATCAAAAATCAGCATACTGTTGTGATACAACCACTTTGATGTTTATAGCAGCACAATTAATAGCCAATTATGGATTGGTCCAGAAGCCCATTTGCTGGTAAATGGATGGAAATGGAGAGTATCATGCTAAGTAAAAACGTAGAAAATCAAGGGTGCAATGTTTTCTCTCATAATGTGGAAACTAGAACAAATTAAAAGAAAGGAGGACAGGAAATCCATATATCATTATATAGGGAAGATGAGTGGAGTAGAAGAAGGAGATTGAAAAGGAGCGAGAAGGGACAAGAAAGAGGAGGAAATGCTGAAAGAATTTAATATCATGCTATGTGCATATATAAATATATCACAGGGGATTTCATTGTTATGTATAAGTAGAAAGTAAATAAATGGGCAACAAGAAGATCAGTAGAATAGCATCGGGTAGAGAATAGAGAGATGGAAGAGTAGAGAGAAGAGGTGAGGAATGGGCACTGAAATCATTTCATGCATGTATGATTTTGTAAATAAACCCAACTACTATGTATAACTATAATGAGCTAGTAAAAAAAAATCCTGGAACTGTTTTAGTAAATAGGGTACATTTAGTAATATTTAAAGATTATGTAGATTCTCTTCTAAGTAGAACTGAATATAACTTTTGAGATTGAATCTGTAAAATCAAGAGAGACATATCTGATTTTAGCCAGATATGAAATTCCTCCACTATATAAACCTCTGCAATTGCCTTGGCATGATATTCTTTATTCAACAGAGTCTTGAGATCATGGCTCCTGCTGCCATCTGTGTCTCTTTAAAGAGTTATGACCTTTTAATCATGATGTATTGGCTTCAAAATTTGCATCATGGCATTCTTCTCTCTGACTCAGTAACTTCAGGTCCCAATATTGATGTATGTTGCCAGTGACCTTATAATGCATCATGACTCCAGTTGTACTATATTTTCTGTTTGAAGGTCCTGGGAAGGATAGTGGTTTCTTCTCTTCCTTTCCAGGTTGAAGTACCAATGGCATGAATTGCAAGTAACACAGGTGTGTTCACCAACTATTTTTGTAAGTACAAGAACAACAGACCATTCCTGAGAAGAATATGGTGCAAAACAATATATGATGAAATTGTCAGATGTTCTAAAATAGTCACTTTTATTCTATTTTTAAAAGTTATCTATACTTTCTGAAGCACATGTTGCCACAAATTTAAAAATCACAACTTTTTAGTCTTTGAATATAAAAAACCTAGAGAAATCTAAATTTAACTCAAATGTGCACTTCTGTTTTATGAAAGATGGAAACATTCTGTGTAGCTTTTGATATTGTCAAGTAATCTTAATTTATTCATAAATTCTTTTCATTTGCTCTTATATACATTTTCTTCTCACATCTTGTCTCTTATGCTTATCAATAAAAATTTTAAATCCAATGGAAGAGAGAAAACAAGACAGGAGTCTTTTTCTATAAAATAGTAAATTCATAACCACTAAGTTCCAATGTCTTTCAGATACATTAAAAACAGGAACTATATTTGAAACAGCTCTTATTCTTTATAATGAACTTTCTATCAACTTTCTCATATGTCCATATTTCCATTTTCATACATATTTTAGTTTTCCAGTGATAGATAAATAAATGTAGGGACACATGCCCACACACACATTTGCAAGTGTATTTGGGTATGTGGGTAGTGATTACTGATATCTGTATTTTGTCAGAATGTACAGTTGTTTGTTTTCTTGTAAAAACCTTAGTGAATTCTAGGCCTTCTATACTTCCGAAGCATTGCTTATCATTCCTTTCATTTCTTCCAAATGTCTTTTTTTCTCTTTCATGCCCCATCCATCTTTTTTCTTTGACTTTCCAAAGGTAAAACAAAAGAACTCTTTCATTTTACTTTTCCTTCTTTTGGACTATCTATTCAAGGTTACTGTTAAAAGGAGTTGATTATATTTTTTACTAAACTCATAATTCGCTAAAATGTAAATCACTCTACTATTTCAAATGTTAGTTGCTATAGATTGGATCTTAAATGCTCCTCAAATGACCATGTATGGAAGACTTAGTTTCTAGCCCATGGTGCTATTGGAAGGTAATGGAACCTTTATAGGAGCTGGGGCCTAAAGGAAAGAAGTTTGGTTATTTGGGGTCAGGCCTTGATATGGATTTAGGACTTTGGACCTTTCCTCTCTCTTACTTACTGGCTGCCAAGACATGGACATTTTTTTTTCTATCATGTACTCCCAACAAGATGTACTGCTTCATCTGAGACTCAAAAACAACAAGCCCACTTACCATGAACTGAAATAGATAAAACTGTAAGTAAAAATAAGTCTTCTTCTTAAGTCGATTATTTCAGGTATTTTATGATAGTAACAGAAAGCTGACTAACACATGTAGCCTGGTAGGAGTTCTTAGGTCACTGGGAATATGCTCTCAGGGGATATTAGAACCTGATTCCCTCCCTGTATTATGATTTTTACTACCTAGATTTCATGAGGTGAGCAACTTCCTCTTTCACATGTATCCACCATGATGCACTGCATCACCACAAACTCAGAAATAACAGGGCCAAATGACCATTGAATAAAATCTCCAAAACTTGAGTCAAAATAAACTTTTCTTATTTTTAATTTGATTGTCTCACATATTTTGTTACAATAATACAAGGTCATTTTTGTCTTGATCTTCTTACTACCAGCCATTTTCCTATTATATGTCATTGCAAAAGTTCCTCAAGGTCAAGTACTATGATTTGGATCTGAAATATCCCTCAAAAGCTCATGTGTTGAAGGATCAACTCCTCAGTGAAACAATAATCCAGGGTAAGGCGTTTGAGCTGGGGCTGTAGCTGAGTGGTAGAGCAGTTGTCTCACATGTGTGAGACACTGAGTTTGATCCTCAGCACCACATAAAAAGAAATTTTAAAAAAGATATTGTGTCCATCTACAACTAAACAAAATATTTTTTAAAGAGGAAGGGAATTTTGGACATAATTGAATTATGAGAGCTCTAACCTGGTCAATGGATTAATATACTGATGGATTAATTATTCAATGGCATTATTGAGAGGTAGTGAAAGTTGTAGAAAGAGGAGTCTAGTTGGAGGAGTAGGTCATTGGAAGGCATGTCCTGGAAGGCTATATATCTTTTCCCCATCCACTTCCCCTCCCTGCTTCTCTTCAGCCATAGAGTGAATGGCTTTGCTCCACCATGCTTTCCATGCCATTATGTTCTACCTCACCACAGGTCTAGAAACAATTGTGCCAAGAGACCATGGATTCAAACCTCTGAAACAGTGAGCCAAACTAAAATATTTTCTCCTTAAATTGATTTTTTCCTGGGCATTTTTGTCACAGTGATGAAAAACTAACAAAATCAGTATTAAAAAGAGAACTTAATTAGTATAAAATGTAGGGAGCACATGGAGAAAGACTACTTTTGTACAGAATTCAAAAGTACATGCTATAACTAGAAGGATGCATAATGAAAGCAAATAAAAACATCTTACTCAGGAAGACATAAAAGATACTTAAATGCATGAAGTAATTCTGAAAAGGCTACATTCCCTATCACTTCAACTACATGGCATTATGGAAAACGCAAAACTAATGAGTCCTTAGAAAGATAAGTGGCTGTCATAGAGGAATAGGTTGAGGAAGTAAAGAAGACTGAGTACAAGGGACAGTGAGGGTGGTGTAACTATCATAGTGGGTACTAGTATTCATCAAAACCATCAGAACTGGCTGGTTGTATGGTGGCACACGCCTGTAATCCCAGTGGTTTGGGAGGCTGAGGCAGGAGGATCACGACTTCAAAGCCAGCATCAGCAAAAGTGAGGTACTAAGCAACTCAGTGAGACCCTGTCTCTAAATAAAATACAAAATAGGCCTAGGGATATGGCTCAGTGGTTGAGTACCCCCGAGTTCCATCCCTGGTACTAAAACAAACAAACAAACAAAAAACAGAACTGTCCAACACAGAGTCAACTTTAATGCAAACTATACACCAAAGTTAATATAATGTCTCAATACTGGTTTATCAATTTTCAAAAATGTACCATAACAATGCAAGGTGTTAACTATGGAAGAAACTGTGGAGGAAAATGGTAAATGTATGTGAACCCTTGGTATATTCTGTTCAGTTTTTTAATAAACCTAAAACTGCTATAAGAAATAAAGTCTATTTATTTAAAAAATTTACACTGATTACAGTCTAATTCCTACACAGTAAGTTATGTTACCAAATAGAAATTGCTGGAAGGAAATTTTCTTACTAAATTCATGTGTTAGCCTGAATAAAGGAGCAGCAAAAAAGGATGTGAGTGGAAAGATTGGTGAAATGTTAAAAAAAGTCTCTAATATAGTCAATACGAATATAGCAATGTAAATTTCTTAGTTTTATCAAATGTACCGTGGTTATATAAGATCATAACATTAGAGAAAAAAAGATGGAATATATGGAAACTCTTTGGACTGTCTTTGATACTTTTCTGTATGTGTAAACTCATTCCAAAAATTTAAAAAAGCCAGCAACTCTCATCATGAAATAATTTAACACTATAATTATACCCATTATAAATCCTGTTGCACTATAGCTCTGAAAGCTGGAGGATCAACAAGGAGATGAGACACTGGTACTCTAAGCTAGGAACTCTCTGGGCAGGCGTTATTTCTTATTTTCTTTTGACTTTAAAATGTCTTTGGAGGAAGTGCCTATTAATATTCAGTGATGAATTCTTAACCTGGTAGAATCAAATAAAAACAAAGATCTTCCAAAGACCCCTTAGTAGCAGAGCTTATGTTATATTAATTACCACAACAGCTTGTATGTCTACTTACGTCACTGCTTAAGAAGAGACTGCCTTGTATATTACAAGAGAAATAAAAAGGTAATACCAGAAAGTAAAGAGAAATCTGGTCCACGAAAAACAATGATACAGATTTTCTCTCAAACCTTGTAGCTATACTGTGGAATTAAATACTTAAACATTTTACTACATATAATGTCAGTTCTGTGTGTGTGTGTGTGTGTGTGTGTGTGTGTGTGTGCGCGCGCGTGCATTGGTGCTGGGGATGGACTACAAGACTTTGCACAAGCTAGGCAAGCACTCTACCATTGAGTGCTGCCTTTAGGCCCTCATGGCTTCTTTTGTACAGTGAAAGTTTTCATTTTTATAGTTAGTTATTTTGCATTGAATATTCTGTAAATAGCATTTAGATTCTTCCATATTAAGACATTTACTAATTAGCTGAAAGATCAAAAGGGGATCTCCCATCCTATTGTTGAACATATTACAGCTGGTTAACTTTTCTATCACTTTAAATTTTTAAATATAATCTTTATTTAGCATTGTGCTGGGTCCATGCTACTTTTTGAAAAAAAAAAATAGGCCTTTGCTGAGGAGGTTCCTGAAAGATTTGATGAATCAGTTGTCTGAATCAGCATACTCAACCACAAATAATTTTTAAAAAAGAAAGCTACATAAAATTTAAAGAAACAGTTGTCCTTTTAAATTAAAAAATTCCTTCTTTGGTAAACAGGATTTGATGAAAAATATTCAACCTGTTTTTCTGACACTTCAGACGTGTGTGTTTCCTCAGGATTTAAGTAGTGTACAAATACAAGTAACATACCTGTTTTAATTTTAAATAAAAAAATTAATAACCTAAAATACTAAAATATCCCTTGATTTCATTCTAAAAATGTTTTGGACAAAATAAATGTTAGTATTCATGAGATAAAAAAAACAATAATTAGTTTACTTGTTCATGAGTGCCTTGAGATGTTTCCTACTGTTTTTGTTTTTAGGTTTGTTTCCAATACTAGGGATTAAGCACAAGGACACTTTATCCCTGAACTACACCCCAAGCCTTTTTTATTTTTTATTTTTTCTTTATAGATAGTATCTTGCTAAATTTCTAAGGGTCTCACTAAATTGCTGAGGCTGGCCTCAAATTTTTGATCTTCCTACATCACCCTCCTGAGTCCCTAAGATTACAAGCAGGCACCACAATACCTGGCTGTCTTCTAATTGTCTATATTTATCTCCTATGGAACATTTTCTACTATTGAAAATAATTACTTCTCTCCTGTTTAAACATTGTTGAAAATATGTTCCTATTTCTCTGATAAGAATCACAGTTTCTACAAATTTTATGTCTATCAACTCAATGTTTTTCAAAAGGTAAATGGATATTGAAAGAAAAATAATATGACAAATATTTCCTAAAGTTATTGTTATTGAAAATTCTGTTTAGACCTCACTCTTTTATTTTCTAGTTACCTCCTATTTTTTCAATATTTAATGAGTTTGTTTTATATTTTTAGAAATTACCAATTTTAGAGTGTAAATATTATAACATAAAATTAATATTGGGAGAAAACTTGCTTTTAGTTTCATATTGTCATCTGCTACCAAAATATCTATAGTTGGTGTTGCTAAAATCTTAAAAGTGTATTATATAATCTTCTTCAATTGCCTGTGGTCATATATGTAAAAATTTAGTCTTCAGATCTTCTATATTTCTCAGTATTTTAGAAATCATTCATAACGTGTGAGCAATGAAACAATTCCAAATGTTGAACAGCACTAACTAGATAACTTCATGGAATTGTGGTGGAACTTAAATGTCATTACACAGAAAGCACTAGAATTCATAATTTGTGTTATATGTGTTGGTTGCAGACATGCAAGTAGGTATGTATATATTCATGCCTAGATATGTGTGTGTGTGGGGGGGGGTCAATAACAGGGTATTTCAGAATTTATTCTCAATCTTCATTGACCATCTGCAACATGAGACGCGATCACATGTCTCCTCTTAAATTCATTTAATTTCTGCCTTTTAGACTTTCATAAAACTAAACTCCTCATTAAATATATTTGCAGGTAAGTGTTTAATATTCATCTAGGATTTTAATTCTCAAGGCATCTTCCTTGCACAAGAACCATTAGCCCTGTGATCTGTAACTACCTTTGTGACATCCTACTGTTGATTCTAATGTCATTAAATTTGGGAAACTCTGATGTAGAAGCTAAAATATGCATCAGTTATCATCAATCACCCATATATTATGAAAATTCTCCTGAGTCCTCTGTCTCCCTAGTACCTGTATCCAGCTGATATTTTTCTTTCAGAACAGATGTCCTAAGCGACCTGGTATCCTTCACCTGCCTTCTTTGCCTTGCCAAGCCTCTTCTCTGATGACCTTGGTAGATGATCTGTTTTTTGCACCTCTAGTCCAAGTGCCCAGAATAAACATCTTAACTCCCATATTGCTTAGCAGTTTTCCATTAAGATAGAATCTATGTCTATGTCGCTTAGCATGATATATGAGGCTCTTCATGATTCAGGCTGATATTATAATTCTTTTTCTTTTTCTTTTTCTTTCAGAAACTTCATTCTTTACCTTGCTATGCTCTGTTTTCTGATGACCTGGGCCATTTCTCAAAACACATAGCTGTTCAGCCTGTACTTAGTGTCTGTGGTGTGCAGCCATGCATACCTGGTAAATTCCTACTCATCTTATGCTTTCCAACCTCTTGGTATAATTTTCCCAGACTCATGTCAAGCAGAAGAATCAGTAACATTACTGTATCTCTTGTGAATCTTAATTGATTACTGTAATTGTAGCATAGTTGCTAGTTCACAAATTATTATCTTCCACCAAACCTAAGCTTCCCAAGGCAATATCTTAGTTATTTCTTTCACAAGATTTGGCACAGAGGACTGGTGATATGTATAATATAGAAAGATTGTTTCCATTCCTTCTGCTATTTCTAGGCACCTGATCCTTTTCCAGTTATTTAAAATTGGGTGGACTCACTTTCTTTTTTTTAAAAATGAGAGTAAAACTTCATAGAATTGTGGTGTAACTAAGTGTCATTACACAGAAAGCACCGGAATTCATACACAACACATTATAAAAATATTAGGTATTGATATTGTTTGCATTCCTACTTTCTGTGATAGTACCTACCTCACAGTAAGAGCAAAAACAATTACTGAGCAGTAGGATAAACAAAGTCCAAGCTACTAAAAATTTTAGAAGCCATTTTTATATTTCAGGAACTATTCACAATTGAGCAGAAATGACCATCACTGAGGCAAATTTTTCTGAACCACAATTTTCTGGGGTTATAAAATTCCTATGTATAGATTTATCCTTTAGTTTTTAAACTTTGTTGAAGAACTAACTTTTTACCTTATATAAGTATTAAATTATTTTGAAAACTACCTATTATCATCAGCTATTTCTGAAAAATAAACCCAATAAAAATTTAGAAATTCTTTTAGCCATTTAAAAGACACAAAACAAATATAACCATGTGTGGACATTTAAAATCTCAAAGATTTACTGGCTGAAGGATATCACATCTAATCCTTCTATCTTAAGATTTGTCACATTAAAATAATACACTAATTTTTTAAAATACCCCCAAATATTTATTGATTCTTATCAAACCTGAAATCATGTAATATTTCTTTTGGTTTTGAATGAAACATTTAAGATACTCTTTTGATGCAAGTGGACTTGGATTTATATTTGAATCTTATCTAAAATCAATTTCTGATTGTCAGAGAATAAGTTAAGAATCTCTAGTGATCAACTGGCAGCTTAGTCTCTAGATCATGAATCAGGTGCAGATGAGGAGACAAGAATTAGCAAGAATAGAGAGCTAATTATGATTCTATGAAACCTGATTTTCCTTATGGGTTTATGAAAGATTTGCAGTTTTAAACTCCGGAAAAAAGTGGCTCTATGCTGACTGATGTGTCCTAAGATATGATTATTATTTAGGATGTTGAAAAGAATGAGACACAAGCAAAATGGAACCACCATAAAACTCAGCTATACCACTTCTCATTCTATATACTGAAGAAATAAAATCATCTTACTACAGTGACACATGCATATCTATGTTTATGGCAGCAAAATACACAATAACCAAACTGTGGAACCAGCCTAGCTGTCCATCAACAGACGAATGAATAAAAAACTTTATTCAGCCATTCAATGAATTTATAGGAAAATGGATGGAATTAGAGACCATCAAGTTAAGTGAACTAAGTCAAACTCAGAAGGTTAAGAATTGTAGAATTGTACGTTTTCTCTCATATGTGGAAACTAGTGAAAAAAATGGTAGGGAAAAAGGTGGGGGTGGATCTCCTAAAAATCAAAGGGAGAGCAATAGAGGAAAAGAACCAAGGTGTGGGAAGGAGGCAGGGAAGGGGCAGGTGCGGACGGAGAGTGATATTAGCCAAATTATATTGTGTGCATGCAAAAATATATTTTAAAAATCCCATCAATATGTAAAACTATAATGTACTGATAAGAAATGTGAAAAAATACTCTAAAGTATAATTTTCTGAATATTAAATCATATAATCTTGAATATTCAATATTATCTACAAACCAAGGCAGAGAAGGAAATAAAAAGAGCCTAAACCAAGACCTAAAGAGCAATGATGTGACCTTGGACAAGTCACTAAGACTCCCTGAGCCTCAAGCTGCTTGTCTACATAATCCAAATTGCACTAGATGATTTCTACAGTCTCTGCTGCCTCTAAAACCAATTACGCATTCAAAAATATTGTACTTTTCCAAATAAGGTAAATTTTCATTGCCCTAAATGAAAAATTGAGGCAGCTTTATCAATAAGCCTTCTCACAAGCTTCTACAAACAGTATTTTTCTATGGCTTATGACTACATTGTTGTTAGCTGCCTATAAGACAGTAGGGAAATTTACATTAAAAATTATATCATCAATTCTACTTCCAAAAGTGACCATGCAGCACATTCATCCAACATGAGAGGTGCAATGACATATTGATGCAGGGATTTCCTAAATGGGCATAGTTGATTCATAATGTCCAGAACTTTTCAATTGTACTGGAGACTTTTGAGTAAACTATGACCATCTGCTTTCTTCACTTCCATTGCATAGAGTGAGCATCTAATCATAGACTGGGAATAGAACTTATTTTATTTCATCACTTGGCAACTTTATTTTCTCTTCCTTCATTGGCTCAGTCTCTCTAGTAGCTGGATTCATGCTCTTGTTACTTTGAGAAGGGAGGTCACCATTTTGCAGGCACTTCAAGTTTAGCTTATTTTATTTTTTGTGGATGGGGGTACTGGGGATTGAACTCAGGATCATTCAATCACTGAGTCACATGTCACATGCCCAGCCTTTTTTTTTTTTTTTTGTATTTTATATTTAGAGACATGCTCTAAGTGAGTTGCTTAGCACCTCATTTTTGCTGAGGCTGGCTTTGAACTTGCAATTCTCCTGCCTCGGCTAAACCCTTGGGATTACAGGCATGTGCCACCACACCTGGCTAAATTTTGCTTACTTTTAACATTAAGCCAAAAGCATATATACTGATATTGTCATAGGGAAGGGAAACTTAATTACTTCTACCGCTAGAGTACCTTATGCTCTTTTTTCTTTTGTTTACCTTTCCTAGTTTCCTTGTGTCTGCTACAGTTCTTACATCTTTCTTAGTTGTCCATATCTACTCTTTGTTGTATGTTTTCATTATAAAAATGACATGCTTAGAAGAAGGATGGGGAGGAGAAGAAGGAGGAAGAGAAGTGGAGGAGGAAAGGATGATCAAATTTTAATGCTCCTTCTGAATATCTTAGGAGAAAAAAAGTGAAAATTAACTATTATGTCAAATCCTGAAGATATATAATGAACTGAATAGAGAGCCTGCTCTGTATTCTTGTAGTACATCAAGGAAAATTCCACAATGCTTTTTCTGAATCCTATCTATTCTTTAGTTTCACTATGCTCCATAATCACACATAAAATCCATCATAATATGAACTCAGTAACAGTCTAGGAATATCTCATAGTCATTTCCCAGACAATCTCAAATTCTAGGCACTACTTAAGGGAAGCTTCATATTCTTATCCAATTTCCCTAGCATTTAATTCATGATTATTCTAATCTTTTGGTCTCCTTGTCATATATTTTTTTCATGAACAATGGATGTCAAATATACACAGTATAAATACTGCATAAATATTTGTAAATACTGTAGATACTAAATAGTTCAAATTGAACTCCAAGATTACATAAGAAATTTGATGATCTTGAAATGAATCCCTGTGACAAATTGCTACGAATAGATTCTTCAAGTTCCAGTAAAACACTTATTTTCTCTTGCTTTGTGTTTATTATAAAATCCCATATTTCAGAACAGCAATGACTATATTAATCATGAATTATCATCCACTGTGCTGTATTAATTAGGAAGTTCAGATGAACTACAGCCCTGAATCAAGCAGCAGTATCAGATATCAGAATATCTAGTAATGTGTGTTTAATTACACCAGATAATGATTTTCGAGCACAGTGATTCTAAAACTTGAGCAGTATCAGAATCACATGAACAGCCTTCCCAAAAGCAGACCACTGGGTCCTACCAGGGTTTCCAACGTAGCAGGTATGATTGGGATCTAGGATTTTCTATTTGAACAATTGCTGTCTACAAATTTAGGAGTATTTTATCTGTATTTTTATCTGCATTACTGGAGGAATGAAAATGTTTTGTCAAAATAAGCATAATCAGAAAATCCAGAAAATTAAGCCCCCTTGATTTTTTCTTCTTATGTGTCAAATAATGGAGATGAATGATTTTAGCAACTTCCATAGGAATTACTGGTACTACAATGATAATATGTTTATGTATAATAACTCCAGAAAAAATTGAGTACTATTAGCATACAAATTAAGGTTTCAGAAATACTTAAGGTGGTTTGTAGATATCATAACCCTTCAATGTTCTTAAGTCCAATGGCTATTATTTGAGTCATGGGACTTATATAAAAAGTGCTTTGCACTATATTTTTTACAGGCTAAATTTAATTTCTTAAAGAATTACTTTCAAAAGAAATTAACCATTTGAGTGTAATAAAACTAAAGGTCAAAACCATTAATTCCTAAAATTAAAAAAAAAATACTTTAAATAAGCAAAACTTGGGGGCATTATTTTGTTTACAAATTTTCATTAAATTCTTCATTTACACTTAAGAATGAACGATTTGAAACTCCTTTCCATTGGGATACATATGTTGATTTTCTTTCCAACATATAAACAAATACTTAGAAGCTAGAACATAGTATTTATCCTAAGTATGTGCTGTATAAAGTATTAAAGAAAGAGAACATTTCTTAGTAGTGACGCAACTTATATTCAGTCCGAAATATACTATTTGGAATGTCTAACAAATTTAATGGATAATGAACGGAATACAAAAGTTTTTTATTTAACAATAACACTTCTACATTTTGGTTACTTTTTAATAACTGCCTTTTTGACCAGAAAGTTACCCACATTTGCAGTTGCCCAAAGAAACAAAGCTTAGTGTCAAAAAATTTCTTAGATTAAAAAAATTTTAAAATACCACCTATATGAGAAACCAATAAGATGCAAAAAGTAGGTCTTTGGTATCACTTTTCTAAATCTAGTTAAAATACAAATACTGAATGGTCATAGTGCGTTTATGAAATATTCAAACATTCAATCCAGAAAGGAAAATTATTTGAAAATATCTTAGCTTCTTATTTAACTTTAGTATGAATGTATATTACATGAAGATAACATAGCATAAATTAATTTTTAATAAAGTGTGACTAAAACACACATAAATATAATTCAACTCTTGTTTACTTTGAATCCCACAAAGTTATATGTCAAATTAAAAGATACAAAGCATATTATGTGTTTTTTTTAATTCCAATCTATTTCCCAGAATATAAATAGTTTTGTAGTAGAGGAGATGATTCATATAGAAACATACAATGTACGCTAGAGATGGAAAACTTATTTCCATTTTTTAAAGCACTGGATGCATAACATTTTAATTTTCATAAACTAAATGATATTCAAATACATTCTAACCTTGCCATTTTCTACAATTTATGCATAGTTTCCCCTTCTTTCACTGTGCATTTTTTTTTTCAGAAAGGTGAAAAAAGGATCTATAAAACCTTGTTATGTTTTTCTAATTTGATCAGACATCCTTCTTTGAAAGGTTAGTATAGTAGGTAAAAGTGACATGTTGAAAATAGAGACTGGGCAGAAGAATTTCAAGTGACCAAGAATCACATACCATATGTGTCAAAAATTTGATCTTCCTGGATCAACTATTCAGCATAAGTAGAATTCTAACTATGGTTCATAAAGGCAGAATTCCCAGGTGGTTATTGCTGACACACAGTTGTCAAAATATTTTCTCTGCATTTCAAACCCCATTCACAATGTGAAAGCTAGAAATTGAGATAATACGAAGAATCCAGATTTCACAGATGCCAGTAATTTCAATATTGAAAGCAAATTGTTCTTACTGAAAAATATAAAAGCAATTATTTTTTTAAAAAGTATTCTTATTAATTTCTACCTCTATTTCTGATTTATTCACTTCAAATATTTCTGTTTTTCCTAAGTGGAATTTATTTGCAGGATTCTGGCTTTTAACAACCAATACATTTTTCCCAATATAAAGTTGGCTTTATCTAGTTTATTATCCATTAATTTCCAATTCATGGGCTGTAAATAGTTTTTAAATATATTTAATTAAATACTTCTGCTAGTACTAAAGATGTTGCAATAAGACAAAATAATAAATAAAGATAGATTACACAAATACAATTTTGTATATATGTTATGAGTTCAATTAACTGTATGCCTTTATGAAGAAAGAGTGAAATTTAAAATTGATACCATTTAAAATAACAGAGTAGGATCATCAGATTTTTTTTCAACATATATAAAATTTGTTTTAAATTTGTTATTCTTTCTTATAAGATTTTATTAATTTTCAAGCAATATTAACTAATGAGAAACTAATACAGGAACTCTAAATGTTGCAAATAAAAGAGAATTTTATGAAATGCGAATTGTCCTCATGGTGCTCATAGTTTCCTGGCTAACAAAAATGTCAATCAAATATTTGTGTTCATGTATAATGGTGAGCTATGGAGGAACAAGAGAAAATAATGTGTGAGAAGATAGATGAGCTTAACAGGTGTTATGGTCTAGTCTGTGTCAAGGGACAGAGGTGTTGAGGGTGGGCTTGTGAAAGGACTATGAAGTCTCTATGAAGGACAAAATTCAATCTGAAATCTGAAATATTAATATTTGCGGAAATTCTAGTCACATAAGAAATAAACTGGATAGCTAACTACCACATTTTGACACCATCTATTCAAAATACAGTATTTAGATTATATGCAAACTTAAGTCTGCAGATTTAATGGAATAACAACAATGTAATGTCAAAGACAATGTGTTAGATTCTTAATTGATGTAGTGGTATTTTCTGGAACCTTATACAACACTGTCGATTTTCCTTGTCTTAAATGGCAAATTCAAGACTTTAAGCATAGACTGAGATTTAAGGATATCTATCTATCTATATCTATCTATATCTATTTATATCTATCTATCTATATATATATATGTACATATATATATATATATATATATCACATAAGGATATATATCAATAAAGAGTTTAGAAATAAGAGAATCTCAAAGCTTGTGTGTTTTAGAAATGTCATTTTTATAATCCTTTTACATGCATTATCATAGGTAGTCAAAGATGTACATGTGTATATAATTATCTCATTTGTTCAAGTCTCATTAGCTTTAACATGCTGTGAATTATCATCATTATTCCTTTTTTAAAACTGAAGACAAATGTTTTTGAAGGTTAATTGGTTTGCATCATATCATACATCAATAAATGATAGAGTCAGACTTTAAAAGCAGGTGTACCAATTCTAAATGATGTGCTTATTCTATTTTAGTGCTTTGCTTATTATTGATGGCATTTTACTAAAGCACTAAAAGAGTAAACCTGGGAAAATACAAATATCATTATAACATATAATTGTGCATTGCTATAGCCTCGATTTAGACAACAGGATATTTAACCAGAGATAAAACATTCCATTTTGTCAGGATGCCTCTAATTTGAAAAATAAGATAAATACTAAGAGTGGCTTAAAAAAAAAAAAGAAAGATGTTTCTTGCACATAATTCAGTGGTTCAGTAATGCCAGGGTTCCTGTCTGGTTCCTCCGATGCTCACTGGGCTCTGCCTTTTTGCAGCTGCTCTAGACCCTGGACCTCACAAGACATGCTAGAGGGAGGGAGTTCTGGTCCTCGCCCCACTTCTATCAGAAGGAAATTCTTAGAAGTGACTGGAGTTCTGGTAAAGTCTAACTGCCTTCACTTACACTTGCTTAAACCAATCTTTGTCAAAGTGACTATAGTGGTTATGATTAGCGCTGGGATGAATGGACATTTTCCCCACAGAGTTGCAAAGGGGCCAGTTTCCTAGCACCACAGAAAAGGGTGAAAACCTGAGCAATAGCCATGTTTTATCAGCCAAGAGAAACCAGGGAACAGACATTAGGTGGTCAACCAACTGTCTGTCTCCACCCAAAGAATGCTCTGAAGAGCATTATTATTGCTAAGGCATCAATAAATAACTAAGGAAATTTAATTTTACATATGTCAATATTGATGTTTTTTTCTTTTATCACACATATATGAAACTCATTTTTGACTGTGCTTTTTCTAACTGGACCCTATCTGTCTCATTGTTGTCTCCATATTTGAGTTCCTTTCATTGAATCCTGACTCATGATTCTTTTGTACTACTTAATCAGCCTATAAATACTGTCCTAAGTGAAGACTATGTAGCTCTACTTCCCTGGGATCTTTCTTCTTGTAATGATGTACAGATTAAGAAAGTTTATTTGGTGTATTGATCTTATCAAATAATCAATCAATAAAACTTAAGTATCTATTCATGTAAAAGCAACAGGGTATTTTCCTCATGTTGTCATACATAATATGGATAGGCTTCTATAAGTGTTGATTTTCCTCTATATCAAAGAATACTAAAGCTTTTGAATTATTTATTGAACTTCTGAATATATATGCAGTATTCAACTATTATAATTCATAAGTCTCTAAGGTCTAGAGAAAGTGTTGCTTATGCCTGCTTCACAAATGTGAACATAGTGCCAGAAAATATCTGTATCAAATAAAACTTCCAATGAAAAATGACATCTCAGATATTTTCAGTTTTAAATTTGCATGTTAGTTTCATGACCTTCACTTCAAGAAAATCAGAGTTTCATTACATTTACTCCCAGGTTTTTGTCCAAGATCTAAACTTACATAGAGTATCATACTTTCTTACCTGATTTTCTTTAAAATTTGAAGTACTGTTTAGAAATTCAGATGGAAGTACTCCTCAAAAAATGCATAATTATATAGTTTTAGAAGGAATATTTCTTTGAGGAAAAGTGAGAATTGAAATTAAATACATGAAGGAATGAACTACTCTTGGCTGTTTTTCCCCAAATATCTTAATTTTAAGTAGCTTAGACAAAATAATTATTCTATGAATGATGCATTTCAAATTTAAAATCAATTATTTATGTATTTTTAAAATCTGTATTTCCACAGATTTGGAATTCAAAACTTCTAATTAGAGTATAATTGGGAGTTAGGGAGGAGCTGGCATTCCTCCATCTCTTTAGGAACCCCACACATCTCCTGATGGAGCATTATTGTTAATCCTGGAATTTAAGGTTTCACTACTTCTGCACTATCATTTTGGTACCGATTTTTCTTTGTTCACTGAAAGATGCTTAGCATTGATGCTGGCCTCTTCCATTAGATGCAAGGAGTGCCCCCTGCCCCCTGCTGTGGCAAAGGATGTCTGCAGACTTGCCAGATGTCCCTATGAGGTAAAATCAATGTCACCTTTCCTTGCATCCCCTCCTCCTGCTCTAAATCACAAGAACAGGATTTTCTGGGGTTGAGTATGGGGTAACATTGTTACTACAATATTTTCCTCTGAAGTTGATGTTCATATTTTAGTTAGTCTACAATCAGATGAACTGCTTTTCTTAGCATTAATTAATCAAAACAATAAGAAGTTTAAAATTGTTTCCAGCTATCACATGTCATTTTTAAATCAAAGGTATCACAATTGTTTGAACTATTATTTCCTCTTTAAGCAAAGTAAACATAAAATGAATCTGTCCTTGTCATACGGAAATGAAAGAGATTAGGCAATAAAAAATTAATTGTATTTAAAGCCACAAATAATTGTACAAGCAAGGGTGTTAAATACCACACCTAAATTCCCCCTAGAGAGATCTCACCCAAGAATCCCCCTTTCCTTCCCCTTCTTTCCTTCCTCCTTTCCTTCCTTGTTTCCTTCCCCCTCCCCTCCCTTTCTTCCTTCCTTCCTTCCTCCCTCCTGTCCCCACCCTCCTTTTGTTCTTCTCCTTTTATTTCTATCTTTTTGTTTTTCTCAGATTTAGGGAGTATCATAAATTTCACAACCAATTGGAGAAATTTTCTTTTTTTCCCCCTTGAAAGTCATAGTGATAAACTTGGAAAGATTGGCCAGCTGTTTTAGGCGAATTTATTAGAAGAAATAGGGAAGGCACAGCTGCAAGATGAGCAGAGGAAAGCAATGAAGAGGGAGCCAAATGCCTGGGGGAGCTCTCTGAGGCAATAGTAAGGGAAAAAAAGACCTGGAAACTGTTGACTGAGGAAACCATAAGAGATTCTCAGGCCATAAGGAGGTGGAAAATAGGTCCAAAGATGGAAAATGTCATGAGGTAAGTTATTTTGAAAAGTGTGTCTTAAACTTATGTGTTTAAGAATCACCCCAGGATGGAGGTATTGAGACCAAGATTTCGACTCTGGAAGTCTGGGACTGGATTGGGAATAGGCCAATACCATCCCAGAGTCCATCCAACATCCCTAGCTGTGACAGCTTGAGGTAGTACTATAGTGCTGGACATCTCACCTTGCACCCAACCTATGTCTCAATGTCCACCCTATTTTATCCATGAGAATAAAAAAAATGAGAAACTGTGGAACTCTGATACTAACAATGAAGGAATTTGTTTTTCCCAATCCTCAATGTATAGAAATATGTTATCTTTGCACTTTCTTTGGAGAAAAAGATAGGTAGGATATTGTTTTGATGTGCATCTTTCTTTTCTTTCTTATTTTTTTTTACAAAAAAGTGTGTATTTTTATTAGCAGTGTCATTATGTTTTTTCTGTTTTTTATATTGTTAAGCACTGAATATCTAGGGCATATTATCAGATGGAATAATGAGAAACTCAAATTTCTAAAATAATTATTAGGATTACATTTGACTTTTAGCTGTTCATTTTAAATGAGTTTTCCAGCTCAATCCTGAGTTTTGATTCATTCTTTATAACAATCCAGACAGTGCATTAATCCCAATCATTTGATTCCTTTTACACCCATGGGAAAACCAAACCTTGGCTTACTTCATATTCTTCCCTCCAAAGCAACTAATGAAAGCCTGATTGTAGGTTTTGGCATTTTGTCAATGTCAAGGTGTGCCAGAAAGAGAAACAGATACAAAGATGACAGATAGATGAAGTATCCTTGACGGAAAACATCCGCTTGTGAAGAAGCTGGTAGTACTGTAAAAATTAGTGTGTTTAGGCATGAGAATCTAAAGACTGAACACCAATGCTAAGTGAGGCATTTACAATCACTTTTAAAGAAAACTAATGGAAAGGGAGAAAGAATACTTAAATTTGTTACTATGACAAATATTTCAAAATAGCACTTTTAATTTCCTGAAAGCTGCACTAGGAAACAAAAAGGTGTGTTTATTACACAGTTTTGTAGGAAATGAGAATTTTCCAAAGGTATGACCTGCTTTTCATTTAAAAAGAAAACAGAATATATAAAGTTTTCTCACTTAAAAGCTTCATTATAAATATTTGGGGCATCAAAATACCATATACAAAAATACTCTGTGTCTGGCTTGGTAAAAAATAAAAATATGTAAAAAGCATAAAATTTTAAATTTTAATTTATCTTTTTTCCTAAATTAGATCCCAATTGTAAACTATTATTCACAAGTTGCATATATTTTAAACAAATAAATCAAGGCAACATCAGTTTATATTGTTGAAAAATAAATTCAACCCTATACACAGTAGTCACTCACCATGGTTGATTTTAAGGTCATGACTTTGGAGATTTACCATCTCCAAATACACACTTCCTACATATCTTGAAATTTAGAATGTCTTATCAATTCACCTATTCTGAACTCATCACCAAAAAAAAAATATTAGATGGTCATACTTAGGTCATCTATAACATCAGTAATAATTAAAATATTTATTTGATCCATTCGAGCAACTGATAAATTCAGAAAAAAATACTTTGAAGTTCTCAATAGTTTTATGGGACACAAATATTAGGTTGTCCTTGTCCATATAATAAATACATTTATAGTATAATTTTTCATCAGAAGTATAATTTTCCTTCAGAGAACACATTAATACTTTCTTCTGCTGCCTACAAGAGGCAATGGACACATTCCCTTTTAAAAATTTATAAACTCACCCCATGTGATGGATAAGAGATCCAGCCCAGCTCCCCTTGGATTGTTTTTGAATCCAGTAGATTGACTGAAAAAAAATACAGAAACACAATTGAGAACAATGAATTATTATTATTGTATTTTATTTTATTTTATTTTTTTAGTACTAGGAATCCAGGGGCATTCTGCCACTGAGCTACATTCATAGACCTTTCCTTGCCTTGGCCATCTGAGTAGCTGGGACAAGAGTAATGAGTTATTTCTGTTTGTCCTGTTAAATTAATGATGTATATTGATGTTAATATTGTTGTTCAAAAAATAGAACTGTTCTTTTTGATTATAAGTGTGTGATAAGTATATGATGAGAATAACAAGAACCAACAATATCACAGAGGGAATATTAGAGAAAGAAAAGTTTCTATGGCTTTTAAATTTGTTCACTAAGATAGGCTTATATTTGATATATTGAAGTTTTCTGACAGATTAATTATTGACTTAAAGAAGAAAGAGTTAAAAAGCAAAATAGAAAAATCATTAATTCTAATATGCTGTAAACTATCTGCAAAGACAATTAATTTGTTAAATCTTTATGATTCCCCCATGGGCTAATGTCTTTTTATATGTTTACATAATTAATCAATATCTCTGGACATTTCATGTTCATATTGTCCCTGATCAATACCAAACACACTATTCTGTAGTGTTTATTTTTAATAACATACAATTTATTGACTTACATGTAATAAAGAAAATGCTCAACTTCTAATTTCAGGAGAAAACAAAACAAAAATATGCTTTATAATACTGCCTATATAAAGCTTTGCTCATTTAAAGAAGATATTATTACTCAAAGGCTTTAATGAATTTATTCAGAACTTTGTGTGATTTAGTAAAAAGTCTTACTCCTAATCAATGTTAAGAGATGAAAAGTAAAATATGCATATTTTTGCATTTTTTATAATTATTAAATGAAAAAGGCAAACTATTTCTTTATGATACAGGGAATTACTTTGTTATGGATTACAAATTAAAATAAAACAAGTTACTTTAAATATAATTCATAACAAACAAAAATCTCACTTTGATCATCAATCCAATCTGATCTTTTAAATAATGGAAACAATGGTTTCACTTCATTCTTCTTCTAAGTTAGAAAGCAACACATGACTCATTAATGCCAGACATAAAGGGAGGTTACATAAATAAAGTATGGATTATTATCATGAACCAGAACGGGCTATATATACATTCAATAAAAGAATCATTTTGGGGAGCTTCATACATACACAAATTAAAATACATTAATATTAATTAATTATTATTAATATCAAGTAATATTCTCCACATTATTCAACATGTTTATGTGTTTTCCAATACACAAAAAGCATAATCCTTTCTTTAAGCATCTCAATTAGAATTTACAAAAGAAATATTAACCATACAAAATATTAAGAAAAAGGAATAACATATCTGATAGACATTCATGTCTTAAATTTTCTAACTATAAAATTTTAAAAAGAAGTTATTTGGTTGTCTTGTTTGTTGATCAATAAAGTGAGTATAAGAAAGGTTTTAAGTGATTATAATTTTTAAGATATAGTTCTCAAATTGAATTCTTTCTTTTGCAAGTGAAGGAAAAACATAAACTTACCCTATTATCTTGGAATTTTTTACCAATTAAAATCTTTGAACTCATAATAAATCAATTCCAATAAGAAGTAATTTTCTTTAGAGAAGAGAAGAAGGTAGTCACTGCATGGATTACATAGAGTTATTTTCATAATTGAATTATGTCCCAAGATATCAGTTTGGAAACTAGCTGCATACTTCATTACATTGCAATTTTGTCTCCAAAGTGATAAAAAAGCCCTTTACTGATTAATCAGTGTTACAAATTTTATTTCAGATTAATCAGTGTTAAAAAGAATTTTGAAAATATTAAGAATACACTCTCATCTTTGAATTAAACCATATTGTCAACATTCATTCTGATTAAAATATACATAGTTCAATTATTGGTTATATCACAGTCATCAGTTGATTTCTGAGTTTGACATAGGATTTTTATAGTGGAACATGCAGTGACAATATTCATAAATCATTAGATCACATTGGCAATGTTCTAAAAGCTTTGGTTGAATTATCATTGTGGATATGCAATAATTGAAATGTATTAGATGATGAATATATATTTGCATGAATATATATTCATATGCTAAGCTGAATGGCTGATTTAATTTAAATATTCATAACCAGAGAAAAAAGTATTCAAGGCAAAGAAGATATAATTATTACTTTGTATTTACTCAGTAAATAATTCATTGGAATGTAGTTTGTTAACGGAGGATCTAAATTTTCTTAAGTTTTCTTCCATGATAATGGTGATAGGAAAAGAAATGTCTGATCACATCTGCCTTTCATTTCTACTTAAAGGAAAACAGCTAAGCCAAAACAAAGTAGAGCATATGGTCAATTAAAATAAGTGTAGTGGATGAATTAAATCTATTTCATTACTCAGAAATTGAATTTTAATGCGCTCCACTTAGCATAAGTAAAAAGAAAAAAAAAGAATTAGCATTACTCACAATTTTGATTCTGTTGTATCTCAAAATTCAATGATCACCACTAGGTTATCTCACAACATAAGGATCAAACAGCATAAACTTATTTTAATCCACCTTGAGTTTGTAACATACTTTGTAGACCAGTGTTCTCATAAAAGTGTGTATGTACCAACAATTCAATTTTCATTTCTGAATTGTGTTTATAGTCAACCATCAACACATGACCTAATCAAGAATAGCTTACAACAAAATACATTTTAGAAGTACTTAGCTTAGGTTTATAAGGTACCTTTTATTTGTAGCCAAATAATAATAACATAATCTAAGAATTCTAAACACTTTAAAGTGAATAGCTGCTAAAATAGGACTTCAGGGCTTCCCAGGATACAAGTCTCCTGGGATTTTTTTGTACAGCAGTCCAAGATTAGCATAACTGAGATAAGAAGAACACAAAGTCAATGGAATTTGAAAGTAAATCCTTAAGTGATTTCCCTGGATACACTGACTAAATCTCAGGTTACAATATATCATCTTAAACCACACACTGATATAGCTAAGATTCTTGGTTCATCATGTTTTCCCTTCTCAAAACACATGCAGATCTGATGGCTTCCTCTCTAGTTGTGGCACAATTCAGATGCCAGGACAGAGAGGACAGACAAGTCAATTATGTTTTACAAATATGACAATAGGGCAGTCTGAGTCTTAAAGACATGGGGAGGGATATCGATTTCTGGAGCACTTGTGTTCAGTATAATGAATTTTAACAAAAAGTTAGGAAATTAATTTTTAGGGTTGTTAGAAACATATAATTTAATTCTTTAATGCCTGTCTTATGCCAGTTATTTACCAAATATAAATTGTTCCATACCATATTTTATATGATTTCTAAATGTCTTTAGTGCATAGCAGGAAAAATATTATTCCATTAGTTTCACAATACAAAATAGGGCTGGGGATGTGACTCAGTGATAGAGTGCTGCTGAGTCCAATCCTTTGTAACCCCTCCAAAAAAAGAATATTTTCTATTTAAAGAGCTATATGGAACATATTAATTTTTAAAATAGTCTTTTAAGTTGAAAGCATTTTAAATTATATTTACATTGATGTAAGAACCAAGCACAGCATACAAGGGCTCCAAGTGTTTATAAGAACTTTTGGAAAGGTCATTTCTGCCTCTGATTTTTTATTGCTATATTTCCCAATGCAGTGGATTGTAGAATTGTGGATTGTGGATGAGAGTCATCTCCTCTTTTCTTTCCTGTCCTCCATCACAATGGCAAGAATCAATAGAAATTCATTCCCTAAGTTTGCTAATTTTCATTGACATGTCATGACAGATTGTCTATAACAAAAAATTTATACCATCTTCTCTTCTTACTAACAGGAATGCACTAAGGCTATTATAGAGACTCATTTATTCAAACAAGAGTTTGAAACAATTGTTCTCATTTTATAAACAGATTAAAAATTCAAGGTATAAATTTCTGAGTTTTCACTCTTAGAAACTCATTGATACATAAAGATTATTTTGAAGACATTTCAAAATTCTGATTCATACTGGCCTTTCATTCATTTAAAAAGTCTGACACTCAACTAAGTATTCACAACTTGAAAGCTTGTTTAAGTGCTGCAGATATACAGTGTTAAAGGGGTTAAAAAATTAAATGCCATAGTTTCTTCTTGAAGTAAACAATCTTATCAATTATCTAATAGTATTTGATACTTTTGTAGTTATGCTATAGCTGCATTTTCTGAAAATGTTTTTTTATTTAATTATCAGATAATAACTTCAAACAAACAGTAGGCTTTATAATAATAGATATATATTCTTATAAAACCATTACCTTTATAGCCAAGTAAAAATAACTATAAAACAACTACAACAGAAAAAAAAGTCAATCCTTTCATTACATCTAGCTTTTACTAAAGAAAAATGGTACTGTATTTTCTGTACACACAATCATTGTAATTGTACAAGCTACATTTCTTACATACTCATTTTTATCATTTTCATCACTTTCTGTTATGAGGAACAAGAGTCCTTTTGATGTAGGTTACAGAGAGCAGAAGGATTCTTCAATCTGCTTCTAAATGATACTTAACTATCACAAATAGAAGAAAATGATACAGGAAGGAATGCATTTTGTTCTTGGCTTTGTAATTTTCTCTGTAGTTTTCTGGTCAAACATAACATGGAATTAAGAAATCAAGATTTATTTTCTGACAGAAGTCCTCCAAAGTCAACTTTTCAAGTTTTGTGTATTTGCTAGGGTATGCCATTGAGAAAAAAATTAGAGAAGTGAAAGTTTATTGATTTCAAGTGTGTTTATTTCAATTTAATATTTGTATACCTTACATATTATTAATTGCTCCCATGGGCTTTTTACTTGTATTTATTTTATTTTTATCTAAACATAATGAAAATATTTTTAGTAGATCTAACGAATATTATAGTTCATAGACAAACAATTATAAAATGTCATTAAGACTAGTAGCATTAACCTATCACCTATCAATTATTTGCAGGTAAAATTTCCAGTAAACTACATTAAATTTAACAGAAATCTTGTATCTGGAAACAATAACTTAAGACTATTTCTCAATCAAACGACAAGCTAAAATAATTATTTGAGTTAATGAAACAGAAAACCTGAAATGCTTAATATTTGTGTGTGTGTGTGTGTGAAAAACCTCTTGTCACATGATGTCTTAATGGTTTATTTGTGTGATCTAAGAGTATTTCTGAACAAGGTGTTGTACTATCAACTTATTATTATTAACTTTTCCTCCTAGGCAATAATTTGGGATTTACTTTCCCACAGCTCTTTATTATAGAAAAAAAAATGTATTTAACTGCCTTATCTAAATCTGTGCCAACAGGCAGTGAGAACTCCTTGGAGCCAAAACACAGAGTCTCATGGTGAGCTGTCTGTGTTTGCAAGACTAGAGAGGTTCAAGGAAATAACCAACCAAAGTTGAAACCTGGACATGTCAACAAATGTAAAAAATGTGTTGTTCTTGCAGAAATGAAATTTTCCTCATTCCCCCCGTCTTTTAATCAGACAAATATTAAGACCACTCTGATATCAATACTGTAATGGAGGAAAAAAGCTATCAAACATATCAACATGGAGGGTGTTCTTATTACAAATAATTCTTTCACATTGACCAGTGGGGATATTCTACTTCCAATGAGTTTTTAGTACACTGACAACCTTAGCTTTAAAAACAGTCCCTGGAAGAGCTGGTTTCTTTTTTTCTGTATATTGTCAACTGATAAATCAATCATTTAGGAAAAGGTGTTCCCCAAATAGGAAAATGTCTAAAAGTAAAATAGTAATAGTTTTATAAACAGCATTTTTACAACATATATTTGTTTTATAAAACATTTTAGGAATAAAGCAACTTGTTTACTTCTAATTCAGAAAGATCCTTTTTGTGCAACTATGATACATAAATAAACATTAAGGTAAATAGTAGTTGAAACTTAGCATATGCATATTGCCTTTGTCTCAAAATCAGGAGATCTTGGTAATTTTTTTATCAGATTTTCATATCTTGATTATCAGCTTTCAAATACTAAAGAGAAGCTTCCTATTCACACAGGGTTTGACTGAGAGCTGTGTAAACAGAATATGCAGATTGGACTACAAAACAACACTAATGAAGTATTAATTTTAGAAATAAAAATATTTCTCAAGGTCCTTCGTATATAAGGATTAAAAAATTTAGTTTAAGAAACAAAAATGTAGTCATGAAAGAAAATTAAATTGCAATTTAAAAACATACTGTGGATATTTTTACAACAACACATATTTTATTTCAAAGAAGCTCATTGCATGCTAAATAAATTGGTAAAGTATCTGGAAAACTAAAAATCAGAATGTACCTGTGAGTTCATCACATTTGGGAGAATAATTATATGTGGATATCTAAAGTTTCATATATTATTTGCTTTGCTTATGATAATACACAATTGACTGATATCTATATTAACCCATACATACATACGGAAAATCTTCAAGACATAAATTTGGATCTTTATAGTTGGAACACAAGTTCAAACAATGTGTCACATGTTTATCAATTATTTCAAAACTCTGACACTTTTCTCATGTTTTAGTATTAGGATGTTAATGGAAAGCATTAATCTTAGTGCTGGGGATAGAAAACTTTCAGTTTAGCAATGAAAGAGAAGGTAGAGTTCAGAAGAACTTCAGTGTGGTTTTTCTTCTACTGTAATTATATTATGAAGAGGAACTACATAACATTCTATTTTGGAATGGTCCTTTTTTGTTAGTCACATGTTTTTCAAATGCACACACAGAGACACATGTGGATGTTTATGCACTAATATAGAATTGACATTTATCTTAGAAATGTGCTTATTAAGAATCTACCTAAATATTCCTCAATATTCTTATTGAGAATATTTCTGTTTTTTTTTTTCAAAAGTGCTTTTTTTGTTTGTGTTTATTATACATTCACTTAAATTACTTTAAAATTTTTCTAAATACATGCAGTAAAATAGTCTGAGTTATAATCATCTCCACCATATGAAATGAAGAAAATAATTTAATCTCCTATTTTTTTTTTATGAACACAATATTAGTATTATCTTTTACTTCAAAAAGTCCTCCTTGTCTTCCAGGGACTGTTTTATCACCTGAATTGCACCCATATCATCTTATTTTTTTATTATTTTCATATCTATGCTGTATAACACAGTTTTTATAAGTATTCATTTTTGTTGGTCATTGTCCCACCAAAATCCCATACTGAAGGGCACAGAGCTTGCCAATACTTATAAACTTACTTTACAAAACCCAGAATATAAATAAACCTTAGCTGTATACTCTTTGGTAAATACAGAAATACAAATAATAAAATATAATATGAAGAATGAGCTATTATTATGTAATAAGCAATTAATTATATCAATATTTTTTCTTGGCTCACTTTAATGGTTTTTAAACTTTCAGCTTTAAAATTACATTAGAATTCCAAAAGTTGCACTAGTTGTACTAGGTTAGTAAACCTACCACAAACCTGGCCAAATGTAGAATAAAATATTCTTCTTTTCCAAAGGATCATCTTTAGAAAGGGGAATATAAAGGGATACTAATAACTTTATATGTTCTTAGATTTTTTTGTCTTATTTTACATAGATTTTTAAAATACTGAACATTTAGTATTATTTCAATCTTCAATTTTAAAGGTAAGAAAAAATTTCCCTAAAAATATATAGATGTTTAAGAAAAAACAGTTGCTTCTTAAAATAGACGGAAACTATTACTGTAAGCATAGATTAACCAGTTCAGTGGGCTGAAATGCATATAATTGTACTTGAATTTTTTTTAAAAATAAGGATAAACAGAGCTCTATAATTTAGATCAGAAATGTTGAGAACACCATAATAAAATCTCTGACTTCATCTTTTTCAGTAAATGAGTATTAACTTATCTATGCTAAAAACAAATAGCAAAAGTAAACTTTACTTTATCTTAATAAAAATACTACTACTTTTATTTTTTCCCCTTTAAATACATTTTCAATACTTGGCAATAACTAGATTTGATGCAGTTTGCCACACTTCACAAAAGGAAAACCACACATTTTAATTTCTAATTTTCTTTTCTGATGATGTCAGTTCTTCTCCTTCTGCTAAAATTCAAAATCTACTTTAAATAGCTTTGGTATATTCAAGAGAAAAACACAATTATTATAGAAAACTAGAGGGACAGTAGGGAAAAATGAACAAGATTAGACAGTGATAAATAAACAAATGGTTGTGTTTTTTTTTCTTACCACCAATTCATATTCAGAATAATTATTCAGAATAATTCAAAAAAATAGAATTTTATGTCAACCTCAGTCTCTAGAGATATAATAATCCATAAAATTTTGACCACAGTGTGAGACTAGCTCAGTTATATAAGGGGACAATTCTTTTCAATACACACACACACACACACACACACATACACACATGCCTTGCTGCAAATGAACTTTTTCTCAGAGTGATGTTGTGCTTATTCAGAGGATTAGTTAAAGAAGCCACATGGAGAACATTGTAAATTAGCTTCCAGTCTAACTTCCACTCAGGGTGAAGACTGCTATCTTTTGCAATAAAAGAATGTATCCTAAAATCTACATACTTATATCAATTGTTAAATTGGGTTTGAAAATCAGGAAATAAATGTATGCTAACTACTAAGGGTATGATCCCTACTTCCCATTATTCTGAAGTATCGAAGGAATGTTAAAATTTAATGTGGATTGAAAATCAATCAACTTGATCACAGGCAAAAAGTAAAAATTTAAGAAAGACCTTATATTATTAGGAAGAAGGGGAGTTTTACTATCTACTGGACCAATACGGTTTACTCGTCTATCTTTCTTAGCTATTATTTTAAAAAGATAAATTAACTTCCTCATGATGAATATGTGGAAATTGTATGTTGAAAGAATATTGATGCTGACTAAATGGACTTTTCAACCTCAGATTGACCTATGTTTTCCCTTTTGTTCCAGTGCTTTGGAGGCTCACACTTTGTCTTAGAAGACAACTCAGTTTGGAGATATTTAAATGTTTTTTTTTTCTTATTTTATTTATTCATTTACTTTTTAATGTTAAACATGAGTCTTTTTAAGATTCATTTTACATCAATATATTATAATCAGTTTTTCTGTAGTATGTTATCTTATACAGAATTAGCTCTCCCATAATATTTAAAACATAATAATAGAATACTACTGTTTATAAATTCATATTACACTCTTTCTTAAAATTAGGTTTTAAAAGTAAAGTTTACATTTCCCTTCATTTAGGGAAGTTCCAAAAATATATATGTAAATTTTTAAAAAATCAAAAGGTAGGGAAAATATTTATTAATACTCATTTTCCAGAGCAAGAGAGAAGAAGTTTGTTGTTGATAAACCTTCACTTTTGCTTAAGGAAAATGTGTCAATAACTTGAATGACTGGATAATTCTTTGGGAAAAAAACATAAAAAAGCATTAAACTTATTTTCCCCTTGCATTACAGTGAAGAAAGAAAGATACTTGAAAGCATTTTCTGATTTGTAAGCCTGATGTCATCAATATGCTATTTTTGCTCTTTGCCAGGTTAACAGAATTTATAGCAGCAATTAATGCAAAACATATGTGCTGAAATACACTCGAAAAATATAATTGCCCCAACTCAATTTGCTACCTTTCAAAATGTTCGTATAGCTACCCTTTCTCAACACTTCCCCCTCTATAGACTACAAGTATTTTTATGAAAGAGAAGATAAATTATTAAAATTGATTTTCTCATCCTAAGTAATTTAAAAATTATCCTCAAAATTGGCATGAATTTCTAAAGGAACCACTGCCTTCATTTTGGATCACTTTGGATTTTCCCCTCTTACTGACCTTTGTGACAAGTCCAGTAGTTAATTCACACTTCATCTTTATTACACCTTTGTTCATCTAAATAAACACTGGTTATATTGACATATTCCTCACAATCTCTGGCTGTGGAATTCCTGACAAAATTTTTCTAGGGTGAGAAAAAGGGTGTTTGGGTGTTAGGAAAGGAAGACAGAGGTAAGATTGTGTGAGAAAAAGGCCTCCGAGACATTTTCTCCTACTCTTCAGTCCACATCAAATTTCCTCTCAGTCGTTTTCTTAGTAAGTCTCCGCCCCCAACACACACATAATCATAACTTAGAGTGTGTAAACAATTTACAGTTTTGAAACACTCTCACCTATTTACTTTCCTTCATTTTCTCACTACAAAATACTATTTCTGTTATTTACTGTTATTTCTGTTTGACTTGTCTGTCACAAGACAATTAGGTATAGTCATTGGGATTATGGTTGGCAAGCCAGAGCTTTTCCTGAATACAAGGATGTCTCTCTAATTCCCAAGGATTTGTGGACAGAAGAAAACATATGAAGTTAACATCAAAATACAATAGGGAGTCTGGTTCAGGTACTACTTCATTGTGCTCAGTTCCTCAGTTATAACAATTGAGGTATCATAACTATTTTAGGTCTGCTTTAATGATTGAAGAATGTCCATTAAGGAATAATGATAATATAAAGGAAATATCTTTTAAACCAGTGGACACTTCAGTTATTTTGTCAATTTTAGACACAGGAATCAGGGCATATTTAGTCTTAGAATCTACTGAATTCAACAATTCTATATTGTGAACAATGAAGTTCTGACACAACCATAAAAATATCCACATCATTCTACTGCTAATGCAACTTCATGACCCCGTTTCCTGAAAGCCCCATTCCACTTTGACTCTCAAAATTAGAAGAGGGAAATCCATATTTTAATAAAACTGGCAGTCAAACATGAGGCTTTAAAATAAAACAATTTTCGAATGTGTTTTGAGGGGGTTATAGAACACACCTTAGCAGTCACGAAGGACCTAACGGGTGGGTGACATCCGTAGGTGGTTCTAAAGAAAACTGAAGGAAAAAAAAAAAAAAAAGATTCCTTGTTTTATTATAGGGGAGGAAAGAGAAGGGGTGTTCAAAAGATTAAAAAGTAGCAAAGAAGGGTCAGACAACAGCAGACAGGACAAAGGGCCATCTCATCCGGCTCCTGTGCGTCCCAGTTGAGCAAGGAGAAGACTTGCTTTTCCAACTTGTAGGGAACTCTTACAAAACCTATCTCCTCCTCCTCCTCCATTTGTCACCTAGAGTACTCCTGAACGCGGATGGGAAGAACTGAACTGAAAAGTTTGATAGCAATAGGGGAAGCCGCGGGGCTATCACAGATCTCGGGTCAGGGATTATCACAGATCTCGGGTCAATCTATTGCTCAGGTCAGGGCCTGCCTGTCCTGATTGAGTATCCTGCGCATCTGGGCAGGACCCCAAGGTAGAAGAATCCAGGTGGCGAACGCGACGCCACGCTCTCTCAGAGCCAGTAGATCCGCGGCGGCAGGCAGAGGGCGCACGTTTGCTTTTTTGCCCGCCCCAGCCTCCTCCACACGCTCATGTCGGCGAAACTTTGCGCCTAGGCGCTCGGCCGGCTCCTATAGGCGCCAGGGCAGAGAGCGCCGGGCACCTTCCACGGGTAACGAAAACACGGAGCGGTGGGGCATCCGGCTATGCACCGACCTGGACCCGCCCGGGCGAGCGTAGAAGGCTCGCTGCGCTCCAGGAATCGGCTTTTGGCAGCCTGGCCGGGAGATACTAGCGCACAAAGAACTCACTGTCCCCGGAGGGCGGGGACTGGGTTCCGCGGACCCGGGGATGGGATTTTACAATCTGATGTTTAATTTGAAGCGGTGTGAGAAAATAGTGAGTTCTTGAAGAGCAAGAACACTCTTCTCCAAGCACCACTGAGCCTACAGGATAGTTTGTGGTTAAGACACCCTGAGGGTGGGTGTGGTGGCATCAAGGAGCGCAGATCATCTCTGTGTGGCTATGTTACAGTCACTACCCAAAAAGCTCTTGGTGATAAATTTCTCCGGGCACACTTTTGGAATTTAATCAATAGTGCCTTAGCAAATGTGGGCGGTATGTCGCTAGGAATGAGACACTGTGGCCACCCAGTTCATGGCGAAGATTATTCACAACAGTTTGTTTGTACAGTGCTGCCACTTGTTTCCCTCCTCCTTCCTCACCTATTATTCTCATTTCATCATGTTGGTTTGGATTATGTGGATTTTCACCCTTTGCTTTGACTAGAACAGCAGGACATGGTTTGAAAATGAAGGGGGAGGGTGTCCACACTCAAGGCTTCCAGTTTAATAACATCACTCCAAATTTGAAGCTTTATTTGCTGAACTGGTTTTGATTCCATCCACCCTCCACATGCATTCGCCCAGGCATTCAAAAGGGGAAGCACCTTTTGACTTGCACTCTTAAAACTTTCCTGCACAAAATATTTATTTCTGGATAAAATATCAGAAGCATGTAAACTTGGAAGTAGAAATAAACAAATGCAAACCTCCCCCGCTTTTTTTTAAGTGTGCAAGATTTTTAAGGGATTTAATAAAAATTGATTAGCCAGATGTTTTAAATGATAAATGTCTGTCTTTAAAGCAAAAGATTTATACATTAACATTGGCTTTAGAATTATTGCACTGCTCTACCTCTTCATCTTTCTAGTCAACATTTCTTTTCATTTGCACAGTTTTTTTTTTTTTTCCTTTGTAATCGACCACGCTTTTATATTTCAAAGAAAGCTGGTAGGAGCAAAACTAAAACTTGCTGACCCTCAGAATTTTCCTGGAGAAAACCTCCTGCCAAGTTCCAGGAACTACCTGATACCAGGCAGCTGGTAAAAGACCTACAGAGTGAAATCAAGAGGAGCACATGTATCCACACCCCCAATACAAGAAGGAATGTCTTCCTAGATTGACGGATATATGACTTGGAAGGTTTTGAATTTTATTAATATCATAACATTGTTTCTATTTATAAAGTCACTAAAGAAGAATTAGTGAAGGTTTTCCAACTTTTTGAGAAGTAAATTTCTAATCCTGCTTTTCAGTATACTTGGAAGAATAATGTATTGAACGTTTCACACCACCAGTCAAACCTTTATTTGAAAAATCTGTGGAAAGCTACTTGCACACTTGGTAAAAGCCCTTTATTGACCCTCCCTAGTGATAAAATCCAGATCTTTGAAAACAGAACCAAAGAGGGGACCCCTGAATTTGTTCTTTTAAACCTTTTTTACAAACAAGAATGAAAAGAACAGGTTTATAAAATATTTTACAGGAAAAATTTGTACATTAAAAAAATAAACATAGATGAGGAACTTGACAGAAATTTACTTGTAAAACTTAGTGTTCTTCCAAAATACATATTTCCCCTTACATTTAGTATTTATGCCAAACAAAAGCATTGGAAAATGACTCAAATCAAAGGTAGCCCACATCAGAGATTTCTTAGTAAGTAAATGTCTGCAAAAACTTATCGAGTTTTGATGATTTGTGGAAAGTTTTATTAATATTTTCTTGAAGATTTTATGACTTGGAAAATGTAACTTTCAAGAACACTTCTTGCTGTTTCCATTTACATTGAAGTTAGTAAATCAAATATACTGTGGAAATATGTTTCGCCTTTAAAAATCCTTTGCATATGTAACTGATTATTTTATATTTAAAAATTGCATATATTTTATTTCAGAAGAATGTCAAAGTTTCTGTAATGCTTTAACCATCTAGGGATATTTTTAAAGATTTTTTTTTTTGGTAAAAAATGCACTAAAATTGATTGGACCATTAAGGAAGGCACAGAAATTTGAAATTCAAATATGAGTAATATAGAAACAAGATAAAGAATCTTCCTAAATCCATTTAAAAAAACGAATTTATTAAGAATCCAGGTAAAACTACAAAATCATATATATGACAAGGAGCAACCATAATTGAATTCAATTAATAAAAAACTTTATGTGAAACTTTCTAGGCCTAGTAAACAACATTAAAACATACCTTTAGTTATGAGTATATATAATATTTTATTTTAAAGTTATATATATAATAGTATTAATATGTTTTTCATTGGTTGCTCCCAATTTCTAGTATTTCATGGAAAAGACAACTTTATATAAAATACAACCATGACCTAACACGTGGCAATGGATTTTATTATATGTAGTTTCCCTTTTATAGTTCCAGTCACTTCTAAGTTATAAATATATCCAACTGACTCTTTACCTTAAAAAGGGGCAGAAAAATTTTATCAACAATAGTACCAATAGTAAAAACAAAAACAAAAATAAAATAAAGCTGAGGATGTTGATAGTAATAGTAAAATTGTTTTGTATTTATAAATCTGTTTTTTATTGACAGAACATCTGATATTTAAAAGGAATTTTAATTGCTCATTTATGACAAACATTGAAATGATGTGGAGTGTAAAACCTAAGAATGAGGAAAATGGGGATTCAAAGTGAAAATTTTCTCCACTTGAATTTAGTATTATCAATATTATTTTTTAGGAAGATATAGATTCAGAATAAATTAATTTCATGATAGATTTTGAGAGGTTACAAAAAGTTTCTTCTCAGCACAATCAAAATATTATCCTAGCAATTCAGATTGTCAGTAAAAGCTTAAACAAATTTGCTGATAATCCTGTTAATGACCTAGGTCAAGTGTTAACTGTTGTGGGTTATAAAATAGTGAAATTAAGGTTTCTTCTACCTTCAGGCAAATAGCGCAGTTATAACTGTTGTGTATGTGTGGGGGGGTGTAGTGGCAAGCTATTAGAAGAACTATTAAATTACAAAAATGTATAATGCATTCAATTATTTAGTCTAGCATGAAGAAATGCTATTAAAAGCAATTGTAAGTCCTCTTCACAAAAAGCACTATAAAGATGATATGATAGCTTACTTCTGCATTAATGGTTGAATCACAGTATACCCTTATTTGAGGATAAGTGTTTATATATAGGAAAAATTATGACAATTCATAGTGAGTTTTAAAAAGGGGGAAATCCAGTGTTCAAATATTTGTTGTCTTTATCGCTTAACTTCTCCTCAGAAGAAAGCCTATATAATTCATCTGCAAGTTTTACTTTTAAGCTTTACACACAGAGTCTCCTTTAATACTTAGATTTATGTTCAAGGAAATGCATTTCCTAGCAACAATGTCTTGGCCACTCAAATAAAAAATTTTTAAAAAAGAAATGAAAAAGTCTTTCAATATAAGTAGTGTATAAGTATGTAGATTTATTTTAATTCATTTTCATTTTGAAAACTTTGATTTTCTATGCAAGGAGCTCTATGAGTGAATGTTAATACAATTTTATGAACACTTATGGGTAGAAAAATGATTTAGTGTAGTCTACACTGATGAATAAACAGTGCATTCCAGCTTCAGATTGCTTCAAAAGTATTAATGTGTTTTAAAAGAGTGCTTTATCCAATTCTAAAAGAGGTTGCACTAGTAAGAGTTGAATACTTTATGTTAAGTTTTAACCCCTTTCCAAAGTTGTTTATTTATTTTTACCATTATAACTATCCATCTAGTCTGGAAAGAGGGAGAAAACCTGTGAAATTTCTTCATTCAAAATGGTGCAGCACTCAAATTTTGCCATAAACAGTAGTTCATTTTCCATTGCAAGACTTTTCTTACGTTGTGAATCAGACTTGATTATATTTTAGTAGTTCTGATTAGTTTTTTTAATGAAGTTCTGGTTAAGTGTATAGGCCAATTTTTGTTTTAACTGATTATTGAAATTATGAATATCTATTATCACTTAGATGATCAATGATAGAAAGTATCATCTAGGATCATTTTCCTGAAAGAATATTAAAAGTCATTTGTAATTATTGAATAGAAAAATTCAAAAACTTTTCTAACTTTTTTTTTTTATCATGGACTCACGGCAGTTTAATATTGATAATTAATTATCAAATTTCAAATTTTAAAACAACCTCACAAGGACAACTTTGTTTGGGTTTGGTCTTTTATTTCTATCACACCTAACTTCATAATATATTCTAAAATTTATTCTAGTAAATATGCCATAGTAAATTTCTAGCACATTTTCCATAGTGTCAAAATATAATTTTAAGCATAACATTTGAAAGGCAAATTAATATTTTACATTTACATTTTGGTTTTTAAAAAAATGTACCAGAAAGCTACATTAGTATGATACATTTTATCATTTACCCCATAAATGAATTTTCAGAAGCACTGCTGTCTATTCAATTTACTTTGTTAGAGGATTTGCACTGAAATCTTGGCACAAACTTGGAATCGTCGCTTTTCATACTATTCAACTGAACTACTAAGAGCCAAGCTATTGGATTAATATTTAAAATGCCACTCAAATATTATCTAAGTTAAATCATTCATTTTAAGTTTTGTTTTAAAGCTTCCTTCCTTTCATCAGCTCAGAATGGAAAGGAACCATTCCCCATAGTATACAAACTAGAAAGAACAATCCCATTAACAATAGACAGATAAACTTTTATCCAAGGAAAGTAAATGTAATTATGTCTGTTTCTGAGTTTATTTACCTTCCTATGTTCATATTGTTAATGTGTACCTTTCTGTATAATTATATGCATTATATACCCAAACATACACAAGGTGTGGCTTGAAAGCAATTAGCACATGATTATTCTGTTTCATTAAATTAATATTCATTAATTTTACATAGGTATGAATAAGAGTAAAGGGTCATTTTATCTTTTGCAATTTCTGGAAAGGTTACAGTTTTCCACAAAAATGATTCTCAGCTATATTTCTGTACATTATTAATTAATATTCATTACTTAATGAGTTTATATACATTTTATTTGAAAAATACAATGTTTCACAGTAATGAGTAAAAATAATACAAATTTTTAGTTACTATCCATATGTGAGTATCTTCAAAGAAATAAAAAATCTCTAAAAACACCAAGTTTAACTTATTGGATATGTTATTCATTATATAAGTGACTATTCTTGGCTTTCATTTATGAAGAATGATTAACAGTTACTTTCAAATAAACATTTTAATTTGGCTTGTTAAAAAATAGTCAGTTAAGGGCAACATTATTTTCTTTGTCCTAACATTTTAAAATTTTCAATTTCTGAATTAAAGCCATATAAAAATTAACAAAATCTGCCAAATTGATAAAAGCAGTCTAAGAAAGGAATCAAACTGCTCTGTTAGCAGTGAAAGTAGGTCACCAAACAGGAGAGGCAGTTTTTATATTTAATGAAAAAGTTTACAAATATTTTGTTTTCACTTGTGCTTTTTAAATAATGTATCTAATATGCAACAGTATTGGCTCAGCAATTTGGACTTTTGGTAAATGATATATGTCTAATGTGGTGTCTGTACATCAGTTGCTCAGCATTGCTACTTGCAAAATAAATTGTTAAATGCTATTGTTATACATTCAAAATCATTAAGAGGAAATCAAAGTTGTAAGTGTTGCTGTAAAGTAATCAATTATTCAGGGAAGTCTGTCTTAAGAGTTAGTAATTGTATTCACAAATCATTAGGAATAGATTGCAAAAAGCATACAGGAAAAAGGCAACATATCTATTAAGCACATAATCCTATAAGAAAAAAATGTTGTTCTTAATGTTAGCTTTGCACTTTATTCCATAGAAAAAGAATGAATGCTCATTACAAGGAAAATAAATAATCCAACATAAAGGAAATACCATTTGCTGCATATGAACATTCTTTCTTCATTTGTTATTCAGATATTTACTACATCTACCCAGAAGCTATTCATTAATCATTAAATGCATTCTCTTATTTGTATACAAGACGGTAAACAAAAAGAATCCAACCTAAGCTTATTGTAAATGCCTGCAAATATTACTTATGTTAATGTGGCATATGCTGCTCATTAGAACCTGTACCATAGAGCAAACCATTGCCTGGCGGGATACACATCACTTTAATACAGCAGTTGTAAAATACACACACACACACACACACACACACACACACACACACAGCTTCAACGAACTGATTTCCCTTTAATCCATTCATAAATGCCAGTTCTAAAGTAGGGACAACCTGTCATGCTTTTAAACATACTACACAAGATGTTTAAAAAGAACTGAGATTTCTGTTAAACTTCTCAGAGTACCACATGGTCATAATTAGAAAATAAAATACTGCCTTGGCTATTTGGCAATTAACGTACTGGGTTGTAAAACTGGAGGATTTTCTTTTCTTTCTTTCTGCTTCAAATTGGCCAACAAGGTAATTGCTTGAATTGGTATCAGATTAAAAACACATTCTGAAGGTTTAGCCAATCCCAAATTATCTCCCAAAGTGTTTTAAAAGACATCCGAAAATAAAAGCACATCTTCCGCTGACTCTCAGAATCAACTGCCTTATTCGGAGGCACCTTAGTGACGTGCCAAGGCTTCGGTGAGAGCGTGCTCCTCCGAGGAGCCTGCCCGCGGGCCGGGCTGCGCGCTCGCTCGCCTACCTGGCTTACCTTCATTGGAAGGCTGGAGAGTCAGTTCCCCCAGGCAGCTGAGAACAGAGCAGCTGAGAAGGAGGAGGATGGAGAGGTGACAATCCATGTTGCTGGTGCAGAGGGCAGTGAGAGGAGCATATCTCCATGAAGCATGCCACTGATGTGAGGGGGAGCGCTCTGATTGCTGGAGAAGTTACCATGCTCCGCTCGCAGGCTGATGTCAAGTTTGACACTGGAGATAAGGAGGAGTCTGGCTGCCTTTCCGCGAACCTCGCTCAGGGACTTCGCTGGGTCCTAGTGCCGTCGGAAGCGGGCGCTGAAGAAGAGCAGGAGAGCTGGGTTCCCAGACAGCTCTGAGGCTCAGATCTGCTGAGGAAGAGATGGGTGGGTGGAGGTGGGAATGGGGGGCGTCGCCAATGGGGTTTTCTCCAGAAGTTGTGATGGAGCAATGGTGGAAATTCGTGGTGAGGGGAGTAAAGCAGCTCCTATTTATTTTCAAAGGAAAGCAGTTATTTTATTGTTTGCTGTACATGCTCTCTAGCTTAATTTCCTGAAGAAATCAGAAACCCTGACAAGGGCGTCATATGGCAGTAAGAGTGGCTAAGAAACTGAAGTGCCAGAGAAATGTCTCTTTAAAGAAAAAAAAAGTGTGGGGGAGAACTTCATTTTAAAGCAATAAGGATGATTGTATAATTAAAAAGACAATTTGGGTATTCCTTTACTATGTTCAGTGTGGTCATAACTCTCTTTGTGGCTCAGAAAGACCTTTAGAGACAGTCTAGATCAGAGTCTTTCCAGTTCTACACCAAATGGTATCAGAACTTTTAAACAGATTTGGCACAATGGTTTCAAGGAACATAGTGTGCATTAAATTTTCCAAACTGGAAAGTAACCTTCCCCATCATCCTAAGGAGGTGAACAGCCCTAGCCCTAGGAGTGGCTGCTGGTCAGCATTCAGCCCTTTTTTTGTGCTGTACTCATAATATCAGTGAAACCTAGAGCTCTTAAAAATGTCTCCCTGCCTCACTATCCTGACAATAGGATCTCTGAGTTGTGAGATAAAGGATAAATCATGCACAGCTTTTTAGTAACTAATAATCTGTTAATATTTAAGTACTGGCCTTCTTAACATTCCAAATGCGATGGCTGAATAATACAGTCCCTGTACTTTCTCATTTATTTTACACTATTGTTATAAGCAGTCATTTTTTTATTCTCCTCATTGAACAATATAATTGCAATGTATTTCAGCCAAATAATTTGCAATTTATATTTTAAGAACTGTTCTCACTTAACTTTAACATATCCCCCAGAAAGTGATTACTCACATATCTTCCCACCCATCTCTCTTCTTATGCTGAGAAAACAAGACTATTATGTTCCTTGCACAACTCCAGAAAAGTGTGTTGACAACTTTAAGATTGGTGATGAATTTTAAAACACTAGGAAGTGGAATCTAAATAAGAATTAGAAAAGGTTCTGAGAGTAAAAAGTTTATTTCACAAAATTATGTTTTTAATGAGAAAACACAATTTTCACTTGAATTTGAACTAATAACTTATAATATAGTTTGTTGGCTGGATTAGTGGAGTGGGGGTGAAAGAAGCAGCCAGGGGGAAGAGAGTGACCCTGTTTGCCTTACTGTGTGTGACTTATTTGTGTCTCTAATTTCTTCCCACATTATGTCACTAGAGACTATAGTACCCTAAAGTGCCAAGTCTGTCAGATTTGAAAATAATGAACAATGCTGAACAGAGAACATAGAGGTTAGTGCTGCAATGTTTAAGTCCCAACATGATAATGACATTGTTCTAGGCTTAGATATGATTTTCCTGAAATGAAAAAAGAAGCTAAAATATTATTTGGAATTGAAAAAGTTTAAGTATTTTGAAAAAAAATTCCCATGTGCTGTCATGAATATACATTGGTCCCTGTCCCATTATTTCTCTTTTCACACTTAAAAACTGCTTGTGCTTGTGGAAAGAGATATTCATGTTTGAGGAAAGTTAAAAAAATGGTCAAAATCAGTCAAAAGCAATACCTTGCCTGGGAATATAATATGAATTTTATCAGATCTCTCAATTTTAGACTCTCTATTCCAAGAGGCATCAGTCAACGAATGAGAATTCTCATAGTCTCAGCATCATTCTTGAGAGATGTTAAAAAGTTTGCTGACAGAGAACAATTCATTTGGCCACAGTAAGGATAGAGAGGTGAGAGAAGGATAGCAGTGAGGGTCCCATGTTTTTTTTCATAAAAGTGGTTGTTGAAATGCAACTTGAAGGATTGGTAAATGTTAACTAATTAGAGAATGATTCAGAAGGTGCTGGAGGTGGGCAGAGGGAACATTAAAAACCAAAATAGGAAACAGCTGACATATTGAAGCACAGAGTGTTTGTGGTACGAAAAGCTGCAGGATCAGAGGAGGTGGAGGAAGTAAAGAGTGGATGGGGACAGAGTGCAAGAAAATGTTCTTCCAAGGGCAGATTGAAAACTGTGCAGATATTTTTATGCCATATGTCATTATTTTACAATATATTCTAGACTAAAGAGGAACTTGCCAAGATGGATCATATCTGACTCTTAGAACGTTTTACAGATAACATAGAATAGTTTGTCTCCAAGGACCACGGGATGTTGAAGCAGCTTGAATACTTATGAAAAGGTGACACCTTCTTCTCATAACATGCTCATTGAACCTCTGATTCTCTGAGGCTGAGACCACAGAATCTACAATCAAACCAGCTTCTCAGATGATGTTTGTGCTCCTTGACTTTTGAGAACCTTTGCTGAATGGGAATCTGGGAAAAGCAGAGTTTATCTTGAAACTGTTTTTAAATTGAACTAATAATGATAAGAATCTGAACTAAGATCTCTCAGAAAAAGGAAGATGAAAGAGGACATGAGAAGACTTTCTTTAGGTGAAACAAGCAATATTTTCCCCAAAACAACTGGGTTTGGGACACAACTCAAGTTAAAAGCTAAAGGCTATTTCCCTGGAAGAGATGGAAATTGAGAGTAATCTAGAAAGGGGTGTTTTAAGGAAAAGTGTTCTTAGAAAAGATAGTGAAAATGAAAATAAGCTGTTGAGGGCAGTGACATATACCTCTAGTATTAAATCACAGATATTGAGGTGATGCAGGCAGAGATGGGAAAGGGGCATGGAAGGGCTAGGAAGGAACAGGTTATGAACTTCTAGGCGTTCTTCTAACTTGAGCTACTTGGGCTTAGGCTGCTGAGTGATGTGGAGCAAGAGACACAGTATATACTTTGCATTCCAGAAAGATTATTTTGACACATGTAAGAAAAAAAAATGGGGGAAATGAGAACCAAAATATCACCATTATGAATGAAGAGACAAAAGAGCAACTCTTTGCAGTAGGACAACCAATATCATGCAGAGGTGACCAGTAGGGCTCCTGAACCAGACCAACCGAGGTGACCACCTGGCACTGTCATCATTAGTAAAGTTCACACAATGACAGATCCTCTTATTAGGATGTTGTAAGGATCATATGAGATTTGGGATGGGACGCATAAACTATTAGCCTGGTGTTTAAAACACTAAAAGCATTCAGCACATAAAAAAAAATCATGATCCAAAGGAAGGTTTAGATTCTACAATATTGAGAACTGACAGTGGAACCATAAACCATACCACAGAAATGGGGGTAATGGCAGGTCTTAAAAATGGATTGGCTGTGAGACATGAGGTACATGGAAGAGGGCTTTCATTTTCCAGTGTGAAAATCAATTGGCCCAGAACAAAAACTTATCACACCAATATTCAAAAGGCAGAAAAAAATCCAATAAGATATTGACTGAAAAGTGACTACATCTGATGACTTTCTGATAAGGCTGCCTCTGAATCTGCTGCCCTCACCTCTATCCTTCTCCTTCCTATTGTGCCAAACTAATTGCTCTCCTCTGTTTATTGACATCATTCTTCTTCACATCTATCCAGAATGGTGCTTGGAATATGAAAACTTTTTACTTTTTTTTTTTGGTCTGATATCTTTTGACCTAGAAAATCTGTGATTGAAAGATCTTGCAATTGTGGACTTTACATTTATAGGCTGATATGGTTAGGATGTCTGATGTCCCCCAAAACTCACATGTGAGACAATGCAAGAAGGTTCAGAGGAGAAATGATTGGGTTGTAGAAGTCATAACCCAATCAGTGATTTAATCCCCTGGTAGGGATTAACTGAAGTGGTAGGGTGTGGATGGAGGTAGTGGGGCATTGGGGTGTGGCTTAGGTGTAATTGTATCTAGTGAGTAGAAACCTCTCTTTCTGCTTCCTGACCACTATGGGAGCTGCTTCCCTCTGCCGCATTTTTTTACCATGATATTCAGCCTTAGGTGGAGCCCCAAGGAATGCAGCCAGCCTTCTAAACTGAACTAAGACCTTTTAAACCATGAGCTCTGAAAGAAACCTTTTCTCCTGTAAAATTGCTCTGGTCAGATCTTTTAGTCATAGCAGAAAAAAAGCTGACCAAAACACAAGCTATATCATGCTTTCTGTAGCTTTCTTGAAACATGAATATCTCTTCCACAGTAAAGGTTTCTTCTTTTCCTTTTTAAACATTTTTAAAAATTTCACCTATTTTCATTGTTATATGCATATGTAATATTTGTACTTTTTATGGGTTACAGTATTGGATTCAACAAATATATAAAACATGCAATAATCAAATCATGGTAATTAACATTTCAATCTCCTGAAATATTACTTTACTTTCTCAGCCTCTGGTAACCTCTATACTACTTCCTTATTCTACATGATGAGCTTTTATAGCTTCCATAAATGAATGAGAACATGCAGTATTTTTCTGGGCCTGACTTATTTCACTTAGAATAATGTCCTCCAGTTACATCCATGTTGTCACAAATAACAGGATTTCATCTTTTCTTTTAGGGAGCTGAATAATATTTCATTTATATATTTGTCACAATTATTCCTTGATAGACATCTAGACTGATTTCACATCTTTGCTACTGAAAATAGTTCTGCAATCAACATGGGCATGCAAGTATTGCTTTGATATACTGACTTTATTTCCTTTGTGTGCATACCTAGTAGTAGCATTGTGAATGAAGGTTTGATGTTGTTGGTGGCAGAAATGTTGGTAGAGAAATGGTGCTGCAAATTTGATTAGAAAACAGTAGTAAATGAAAATTAAAGAAGTGAAAACAGTAAGTGTACTACTCATCTAAGAATACAAATTAACAGGAGACAGTCTTAAAGAAGAAAAGCAAGATCCAATAGGAGCATTATAAAATGGAAGAGTCTCATACATTTCTGCCACATGCTTAATAGTGATGCAATTAATTGACAAGAAGTACAATGGATCAAATCTGGGATGTGGAGGAAAGGTTGGCTTAGGACCTGTGGAGGTACAAATGAAGACAATCAAGATTGAAGTTTAATATAAAATAAGTAGCCCAGAGGGGAAGTCAGAGAATTAACTGTAAGTTAGAAAATCATTGGTAAATCCATGTTAACTTAATCCATGTGAGTGAATGAAACTTCCTAGAAAGACCATGAACAGTGAGACAAAAAGAGGACCCAGAATCCAATTCTAATTCCAATTAAATGCAATACTCAGAAGCAGGCTTAATTTATCATAATATGTTGGAGTATATATTGTAAAAGAAAGGTAACCAGATAGTGAGTCAGAAAAAACAATGGAGATGAAGCTTCAGGAAGGGGACAATCAACTTAAATCAGGTGAAGTAGATCATGATTAAAATCAAAATGGTCATTTTAGTCAAGACTATGAGATTGGGAATCTCTTCCCAGAAAATTGGGTATAGAGCTGCAATATACTTCAGAGTGGTCTACCATTTCTTACAGAAAGAATAAAATATTAAGACTTCATTGTGTTCACACTATAAAAAGCAACAATAGGGAAAGTATCTCAATGAGTTTGCCATTATACAAATAAAACATAGAAATATTAATATGGAACCATTACAGGAAATCTTTGGTTACCTAAGTCTCTGAAGGTATGAGAAGAACAGCATAATCTAAGAATCTTCCTGAAGTTCAGTAACATTTTCAGGACAATTACTGAATTTTGGATTCATGAGTAGTAACAGTACCTTGTACAAATTAAATCACTGTATTTTAATTGATATCCACTGAATTCATATATCTTGAAACTAAACAGGAATGTTTATGCAAAAAAATTAGTATGCCTGAACTAATTGAAAAATGCTAACTCTAAATGAGAAAGATTTCATCCAATTGTTATAAAGCTGTCAAAAGAAAAGTGGAAAAAAATAGATCATGATTGTAATTTGCTTGTTAGAATTAACAAATGTTGTTTAAAGCACACTCTTATATTCACTCTTATAATTATCTCTGAAATATTTCTTCACTTTTTAAAACAAACTTTACTACTACCATTATTTCCTAGTCTTACATTTTCTCTTGCCAAAAGATAATCAAAACAATTCAGGAGTTCATCTAAAAATCTAACATAAATATCCCAAAGCTCTGAGCAAACTTTGAGCAATAGCATATGGGGCTTGGTGATGAGAGAGAGAAGTGGTGGGGGCTTTGTTTGAGATACAAGCTATATTATATACCATACATAAATCCATTTCTTGATAAATAAATATTAATACACACATGTATTAATATGCATACACTTACACATACAATTACATATTAAATACTGTATAGCACGACTTTTTAGATGCAGAACCTGATTTATTAATCTAGGACAGGCTCTGGGATTCTGCATTTCCAGAATGCTCCTATGTGATGTCTTCTGTAAGTCTGACAACATTTTGCATGCAGAATTGAAGAATGCATATAATTTTTTTGGATATTTAAATGCAAGTATTTAAAGCCAGATGCAATGAAAATAGATGGATCTACCAATTCAAACTTATCTCCCAGTAAACTTCAAGATAAACCTACTCAAAAAGTAGTTAAATACTGTTGTATCCTAAATTCCTCTGTTCTAGAAAGTATGTAGTCAAGATTATGCCATCTTTACTGTGAACTCTTATTGCACTTTTATCTAAATCACTTTTGGAAATATTTTATCATTTACTGGTCTGCATTAGTAAAACTGTTTTAAGCATAAGAATTGTTGGCCCAGTATTTTAAGTTCTTGAATGACAAAATAGATACTCAACATTTGTTAGAAGAATGACATCACCATTCAGCACAACAATATGTAATAACTTTATTTTGTTTCGAACATGCTGAACTTGTGATAATAAGTTTGATAATTTCTTTGTCATGCTATATATGTATTAAGATACCAAATTTAACTATCTAAGGAGATTTACAGGGCTTAACAAGCATAAGAACACCATTGTAAAAACAAACTCACAAGGTAGTGCAAAATAAATTTGTGTTTACAAGAATTAGGAAACACAAACTTCCATTTTCATTTTCTCAGTGTATTGTCATGTTTCAGTAAAATAAGCAATACCAACAAGGTCGTTTGATTAAAGGGATTTTTTTTTCTGGGATGTTATAATAGATGATATATTTGTGGGTCAGGTAAAAATGTAGGTGCATTTAAACTATTTTTTCACACCAAAGTAAAGGTGGAAAAAGATTATTAAATGCTCTGAAGTCGTACATTTTGAGAACACGTGGCTTCAATTTTGTCTCTAAAGTATCTCATAAGCCTGAACATAAAATAGCATTACTGAACACAGCAAATTAACTGATTAAGTGCTTGTCTAACCATACTCGTTAATTCAGCTGAGAACTGGAAAAATAATCCATATCAAGTCATCGAGGTCTTATATTCAACAGTGTCAAACATTTGTGATTTTTCACGGATACTCTGGTTTCTACAAGTGCCCAAATAACCTCACCTGCTTTTCTAATTTGTCTGCTAGACTATGCTGTGGGTCAGTGATCCCTATTATGTCACGTCAATACAGTTATTAAACAATGATAAATAACTAAAGATGTGGCAGGTAGTACACATCTTAATGTCAATCATCTGTACCCACGCAGTATTTCCCAAATTAAAGTGGAAGCTACTTTCACTTCAAACTCTATTATAGATACATATTTCCTTAGGTAAATAAAATCATATATTTTAGAAAGATGATTGAAACTCAAAGATAACTCAATATGAAACACAAATAAAGGGAAAAAAATCCTTATACTTTAAACACTTAAAATAGTTACAAATACAGTGATAATTCACTTTTTTTAGAAATATGATTAGAGCTTTCAATTCTTAATTATGGCAATGAGAAGATTCAAAATGTGCATGCTGTTTTTATTCCAAATGTGTTGAATTTGCAGTTTTTATTATTTAGTATAGGGAGCTCAAATATTCAGTAAGTTTTTAAACGTGTCTGAGTAAATCTCCAAGTAAAAACTTGGACCTTTTTCAAATTTTCAATTTCAGGAAAAAAAAAATTAAATACAAGAGCTGGAATAAATTTACATGAAAAGTTCACACACAGGAAGCCTATCTGTTGAAGGTACCATTACATCTAAACAAATTAAGGAGTAATATATGTAAATACTCACTTCACTTGATTTCATAAAAGAATTTTTAGTGTCAAGCACCGCCCCCACAACCCCCTTTTAGAAAACTGTGATACACCACACCCTCCACTAGAGGGCTCTAAACAGGCGGCAGCCAGGACAACTGAAGTTCAGGTGTTTAGAACTATGCTTTGACACAGATCACTGACAAAAAGGCCTTCACGGGAATTAGCACAATTTTATTTTTATTTTTTCAGTTTAATTAATTTGCTGTTTGGTAATAATTTTAAAAAGGTTATGGATGTGTATGCACATCTCTGGGTTTATCTTATCATGTAACATTTTTGCCCTTTTCTTACAAGGATACTCTAATGAATTCATCATTGCCCTGAAGAATCACATTTGATTCCTAGTCCAAGGAAATAGAATCACTTCTACACTAAACAGTCTACACTAAAAGGTTCAGAAATGAGTGACACATTTTCTTTCTTACCATTCTCCTTTATAAGCAGTGTTTTCTCATTAAATTTCGTCATTAAGAAACTTAATGAAAGTGACATGAATAAAGACATAGTCTATTACAGATATTTTCTGGAAAAATGATTTTAGTAAAATTACCTGTAAATAATAAGGAGATTTAATAACATTTACAATGAAATAAACATAATCTCTAAAATTGATAGTCATTGCTTAAGAAATCCCTTTAATGTAGGAACAGAGAGAACTCGGATCAACCTATAGCAATTATGGTAGATGTACTGTGGAGAGCAACATTATAGAGAAATGGAATAATTGTCTTAGACTTCAAAGGTGTAAACTTCAAGAAGGGTTGAAAGAAAAATGGAAAGGCCAAATTTCCAAATCCTTTTTTCACAGCAATATACCAGACATTCCTGTGGAATGTATCTTACATTCTCCCATCAGTAAAAGTGACTTATGCTAGCATGATTTTCAAAAGGGGCATGGTACACTCTTTGAATAGGTCTAGACAAATCTTTACTAAGGTGATCTCCTCTGAAGGACAACATGCCTAGCTAAGAAAAACTAATCTATTTTCTAATTCTATTGTAAAAACTTGTGATCCTTTTTTTTAAAAAAAAAAATATCCTTCAGAATGCAGGTTCTGCACAGCTTCCATAAAATTTAACAATATTTTTGTCAATATTTTAAATAAGGATTACATTTGGTGGGTCAGTAGTTACCATTTGTCATCTATGAATTAATATGTCAAACTTAAGAAATATTATATTTATTATGATGAGCCCAGTGAAATCCAGAATCCTACACTGTTAAAATGTGTAGCCTACTGTTAAATCTGTAGCCTTACAGATCACCTGTCACCAAAGTCTGAGCCTGCCAAAAGATGACTTCATACAAAATTCTATGTAATTAAGCAAATAAAATGCAAGTTCCAGGAGAACAGAGATTTTAGTCTGTTTTTTTTTCTATTATTGTATTTCCAGCATCTAGAACAATGTATGACACATAGTAGGTCTGCAATCAATATTTGGTGAGTAAATGAAAATTAATTCAAATTCATGATAATATATTTAAAAATATATTTAAAGTTTTATTTTTATTGTTATGCTTTGTTTCTTTTCTAGATTCATTTTATGCCTGACTTCAATACTCTGCCTATTAGTTGGCAGTTTCATTTTTCCTTTTCAAATACTTTAACATAGTCCAATAACATAGGTCCAAGAAGTTAATTACATGGTGTGTTAGCCAGCTTTTTGTCACTATGACAAAAATACCCAGCAAGAACAAATTAGAGGAGGAAAAGTTTATTTTGTCTCATGATTCCAAAGGTTTATCCAAGATCAGCTGACACCATTGCTTTGGGCCCAAAGTGAGGCAAAACATCATGGTGGACATACATGGTGAAGGAACACTGCTTCATTCATGGCAGGTAGAAACAGAGAGAGGGAAGAAGGGAAAGAGCCCCATACCCACAGTGGCCCATCTCCTGCAATTATACACCAGCTGCCGACAGTTACCAACCAATTAGTCTTTTTAGAGTAGGATGGACCAGTTAGGTTACAACTCCTATTACCTAAATATTTCACCTCTGAACAGTTCTGCATTAATACAGGAGATTGGGGGTATTACTTCATATTCAACCCCTTAAACCTAGCAATAAGTTATTAAGCTTTTTCCTCTTGTATTTGAATAAATTAGCATGAAAGTTTTTTTGACAAAAAAAGTTAAACTAGTAACCCTATATTTTCCCTTTTACAACATGGATTACTAGTTGACTAAAAATTACTAAGGGGCTGTTAAAATGGACTATTGACCCTAGAAAGAGTTAGCCAGAAATTAATCTTAAGGCAATCAATCAACAAACAATATACATTATAATATTCTCTATATTAATTTAACTTATTTAACAATCTTAGTTTTAACTTATTATTATTCAGAAGAAATAGATTTTACAGAATAAGGGAAACAAAGCAAAATCCTAATTTCACAAAATATTGCAAATATTTTTCTTCTGCAAGATTATTCTTTCTCTTTTCTTTTATATTTTGATATTTAAAATTTTTAAAAGGCAATGTTTTATTTGATATAATTTTCCCAAAATAGGAAGAAGGGCATTCTTATATGTTAAGTTTTCAACAAGCCAATCTTTGTTGTGTGCCCTAAGTCTTATGTTTGTATAAATAATAAACCTACCATGTATAAATGTCTTAAATGAATGCAGAAATAATCAATTATTGTATTCAGTCTAATTTCAATTAAAAAGACTACTTAAGCAATGTAGGGAAGAACAAATAAGAGAAGTAAAGAGGTTTCTTAGATAAGTGAAAATACTCTGTATGATATCATAATTGTAGATACATATCATTATATATGTGCCTCAAACTAAAGACTATAAAATACCAAGAGTGAACTCCAAAGTAAACCATGAACTCTGGGTGATAGTAATGTATCAATATAGGGCACATCATTTGAATAAAGGGACCCTTGGTTAGAGAATATTGATAATGTGGGAGGCTATCATGTGCGGGGTTAGGGAGTGCACAGAAATCTCTAAACCTTCCTCTTAATTTTATTGCGAACTTCTGATTTTAAAAAGTCTATGAAAGCATTTAATGTCCACACTGTTTAATTTGTAATTTTAATTAATTATACAATGTGTACATGATATTCATTTAAGGGGCATCAATATTCACCAAATTGTCAATACTTTATCATTTTTAAATTTTTTTCTTAGTTGTAGATGGACACACTGCCTTTAAATATTTATTTAGTTTTATGTGGTGCTAAGGAACGAACCCAGTGCCTCGGGCAAGTGCTCTACCACTGAGCCAAAACCCCAGTCCAATACTTTATCTTTAAAACACAAAATACCACAGTGTGGCAGGTAATGGAGATAACATTTTATTTACAGAAAAAGCCTGGTTGTTAGTCATGAGAATTAAAGTCCTCATTTTTCCTAAGGACAGGAACATAACAAGAAAAGAGTACCACACACATCCTTTACGTTGCCAAACATGCACATGTGCTGCCTCATATCTATTATACAGTCTTTTACGTGTTTATTTTCCTCATCAATCTGCAGTTATCTGAACCCTCTTTTATATTCACTTGCACTTTCTGTCTTAAAGCAATAAGGGAAGAACATAGAGAAAAAATAGTGAACTATTTGTGAGGTTAAACGAGAAATCTAGCCCTTTCATCTTGGTTAATATAGTCACTCAAAAATTTAAGAAGCAACAGGGCCAGCGTGGGTAAAGAAAAGCTTTCTAGTAGAACTAAAAACAGAATTCAGCCTGTTTGAAGGATAGTTTCTGAATACTCTGGAGACATTTTCCAACTTGGAAAAAAATGAGTCCTTATTCCCTTGAATGCTTCTATGCTTCATGGAACATTGAAGTCCGGGAATAATGACAGTGCATGAAGTTTTAGTAAGTCCTAGTACACCAAGGTGGTATTCAAATATAACAGACTTCATCAGGTTATATTACAAGAGGAAAAATAGAAAAGTTATAAAGAGAAAAGAAAAAAAAACTCTGGAAGATTCATAATACCCCCCAATTATCCTAAAATCCAAAATAAAAAAGTTTTTAGAGACATAGGGTCAATATAACTTTAAGGAACAAAAATAATTCAATTCACTTGATAAAACATCACTTTCTATCACCTTACTCTGCATGTAGGAACACTTAAAAACAATTTAGAAATTTTCACACGATCTCATTATTAGTATCTTTGAGGAGGCCTTCATAAAAATGCAGTTTGTATCTTTACTTCCTTACGAATTATCTGGAAAGTCACAACTTTGCATGTTTTCGAAGGAATGCCAATACTGTTGCAAAGGTCTATGTTACTGCCTACTAATGAATGCCTTCCAGAAGAAGGCTGGACAGGATAATTAGGCCATGATAGGCAGCAACAGGGACAAGAAGTGAGGGTGAGAGTCAATGTTCAAGCTCAAGACATACAGAAGCATGAACTCTTCAAAGCTAATTAGGTAGCAGGCCACAATTACAGATCAATAGACGCATTTGATATGTGAATTATAAGGGTAATGTTTTCTAATGTCTTAGTGATCCTGTATTTTTCTTCTAAGCAAATTAATATGGCAAACAAGAATAAAGTGATAACATAAAGTTTTGAAAGTATAGACACTTTTTTCCCTTTGAAAGTTATCACTTGTCAGGTGTAGTGGCACATGCCTATAATCCCAACAGCTTTGGAGGCTGAGGCAGGAGGATCACAAGTTGAAAGCCAGACTCAGCAAGTTAGCAAGACCCTGTCTCAAAATAAGAAACAAAATGGGCTGGCATGTGGCTCAGTTTACCCACCTCAGGGTTCAATCCCCAATATAAAATAAAAAAAAGTCAACTGCCTTAGTGATTTTGACTTAAGCTCATTTCCTAAAAATAATAATTTATTTATAAGTTACATTTTCCTTCATGAATTTAAAAATTCCATAAAATCAATATTTTAAAATTAAAATTTAAAAAGTATTAAATAAATGTGAAAATTAAAATAATATGCTGATTCATTAAATATATTCATTTGTTATTTGAAATTATACTTCAAGTATATATTTCTGGAGACAATTTTAAAACAGCTAACCTGAAACAAAAATATATAATATGCTACATGTTAATTCAGAGCATTCAGAAGGGTATTGAACATTTCAAGGGGGGGATCAATCATGTTTAACATACCCCTCCAAACATTTCTACTGAAAAATGGAATGCCAGGATTTTCTTCAGTAAAACAACTCTGCAAAATTGTCAAATTAAATATTTCACTTGCCTATTTCTCTAGAAGGGTATTATAATAGTTATTTTAGAATTTGAGCTTATCTTTTGCTTAAATTAGAGGGAGAAAAATCATAATATTAAGAAACATTAGAGGATATATCTCAGAATTAAATATCCAAGCCAATATATATATTGGTTTGGATTTTTATATGTAAGTTGTGTGTATATATATATATATATATATATATATATATATATATATATATATATATACACACACACATACACACACATATGATCTCTATCTAAAATCATCTGTCTCTTATTAATAACAACATTGCGTTTTAAACTCATGGAGCTAAAATTTAACTCTAATGTCATGAATAAAGTTCAGTCCATTAGCTATAACTCATCAGCAGAGTTCCACAGTTTACAAAAGATATCTAAAATTTAATAATCCTACTTATCTTCAAGGGACGTGTTATAAGAACCCAGTAGATGCCTGAAACCATGGGTAGTATCAAATCTTATATGTCCTATGTTTTATATATATGTATATATGATATATATGTGTATATATATACATATATATATATAAAAGGTCATATATATCTATAAGCATTTATAGATAAAGATTTTTATGACCTCTAATAAATTTTAATTTATAAATGGGGTACAGTAAGAGAGAGATTAGCAACAATATCTACATGTAATATAGAACAAGTCTAATCATATACTAGTACTGTGACAGTTGATCTGGTAACTGAGATGGCCTGACTATTCGAAGTGGGTGGACTATGGCATTCACAGTGTGAATAGACTGAACAAAGGATGATAGACTTCCAGATGGGATGGAGCAGGATGGCACAAGATTTCATTGCCTTACTCAGAATGGTGAACAGTTTAAAACTTATCGATTTTCTACTTTTAGTATTTTCCATCTAATAAGCTTGGACCACAGTAGTCCATAGATAACTGAAAGTAAAACTGCAAATAAGAGGGAAGGACTATCCATGACTATAGTGGTTAGCTATTATTATTATTATTTGTTGTTATTATTTTATTTATCTATTTATTTATTATTTTATATTATTTTACCAAGTATAAAGTTAAATTTTATTTTAGGTTTATTTTTATAGGAAAAAAGTGAGTATAGAGTTTATCATTTTCTGTAGTTTGAGGCTACTTCCGCTTAAGGTCTTTGAATGCATCTCCAGTTGAGGTACAGTCTACTGTATTAAGAAAAGATTTTCTTTCTTTCTTTTTTTCTTTCTTAAATTTTATTTTATTTTTATTTTTGAGACAGTCTTGCTAAGTTGTAACATGAAAATACAATAATATGATGATTTTCTACTTATAATCCAAAAATTGAGATGTGCTAATAATGGATTCAGTAAAAATATACACTCTTGGGCTGGGATTGTGGCTCAGGGGTAGAGTGCTTGCCTAGCACGGGCGGGACCCGGGTTTGATTCTCAGCACCACATAAAGATAAAGGCATTGTGTTGTGTCCATCTACAAAAAAGATTTTCTCTCTCTCTTTCTTTAAAAAAAAAAAAAAAAAATATATATATATATATATATATATATATATATATATATATATACTCTCCTAGAATTTTGAGTCAAAGGCTATCATAAACTTATTTAAAATTTATATTGTAGTATTCCACATATTAAAGAAAAGACACAAAGGCCACTAATTTAAATGTTAATCTCCTTCAAAAACACCTCTCACATAAACACTCAAAATAATGTTTGGCCAAATATCTAGGCACTCTGTAGAGCAGCCAAGTTGACACATAAAAATAAATATTGTAAGAATCATTAATTATGATGCTAGCTATAGCCATTTAAAAATTTCCTTCCATCAGATCCAGGAAGTTACCTTCTATCCTACAAGGGGGAAGGCTTGACCATGAGACAAGGTTAAATGGTATCAAATGCTTTTTCAGCTTCTTTTGAAAGAATCCTGATTTTTGTCTTTCATTTGATAGAATGAGTTACAATGGTTGATTTAGAAATTTAAAACAAATTGATATTCCTGGAATGAACCCTTCATAGTTATGCTATTTTTGACATATATTTGTATTCATCTTGCTAATATTTTTAGTAATTTCCATATATGCACATATATAAATGATATTAATCTATAATTTTCTTTTTTGTTGTGATCTTTGCTTGAGTATTTCGCATTCAGGTTATCTGAGTCTATTAATATGATATTGCTGTGTTCACTGTTCACTTCTTCTCCTTTCTGATAGGGTTTATGTCTAATTCCTTGAGCATTTAATGGAAGTCATCAATGAAATTAATTGGGCCCAGAGTTTTCTTTGTGAGGAAATTTTGCAAAAGAAATTAATTTCTATAATTTACTTAAGTTTTGTTTGATTCATTTCAGCAGTGTTTTATGATTTCCAGTATGATTGTCCTTTATGTCTCTTCTAATTATTTGATTAAGAGGCAAATAAAATTTTGCACTAATTTTTTTGTTATATTTCTTCAAGAAATTTGTCGATTGCACATAGTTCTTGATTTTCTTGGCCCATCTGTTCAAAAAGTAATATAATTTATTTACATCTTATTACCTTTTAAACTATATTAACTTTTCTTAAAATTTTGGAACATTTTTAGAACTGTCACCATTTTTATTTTATGAGTGTGCCTCTCTGAGAAATGTCCATTGGTTCTTATTGGATTTAGAAACCACCCAAAGCCATTTTCCTAATAATGAACACTTCATACAATGGGAATAGCAAAATCTTTATTACTGTTTTATGCCCATTTCTAAAATTCTATAACTATGTTGATTCACATATAGAATCAGAAAATGTTTAAAAGATGAAAAGAAATTTACAGGTCATTTAATATAAATCTATCCTTTTTGTATTTATCACTAAACCAGCATTCTGTTCTTGCCAACATATTTTTAAGCCTAATTATTATGCTTGACTCAACAGACTTAAATGTATGTTTGGCAATGATTACTCAAAATTAACTGATGAAGGTTCAGAGAAAACAGACAGTATAACTCATATCAAAAGTGTATTTCAACTACATGCTATAAATAATAAACTAATTAATACATGCAACCAGAAAACACATGATGTTCTATGTGTTTGTTTATTTCTTGTCTTTGTCAAGGTAAAGTAATCAAGAACAATATTAGCTATACTTATTTTTAGATTCTCACTGATTCACTATGTTGGGCTTAAGGAAGATTGCCTTATTCCATTTTTTTTTTTTTTTTTTTTTTGCTGCTGCAACAGAATACTACCAACTGGGTAATTTATAGACAAAAAAAGTTAATTTGTCTCATGTTTTTCTAGTCTGGGAAGTTCAAGACCATGGTATCAGCATCTGGAAAACCCTTGGCTGCTGTATCCTCCTTTGGCAGAAGGTGGAAGGGCAAAAAAAGCACACAAGACAGAGAAAGAAAAAGGGGACCGACCTTACCATTTTATCAGGATCATGTGCCCATGGTAATGATATTAATCTACTCTTAAGAGCAGAACCCTCATGACCTAATCACACTTGAAGATTCTTTCCTTCAACAATGTTTCAATTCAATTAAATGTCAACAGGAGTTTGGGATGGAACATTCAAAGCATAGTAGAGATTGAACAATTCTGTTTCAAATTTCTGAAACTGAAACACTTATATTACTCATATGTTCATTTCTTAGAAGATAATAGTAAATATTTTGGAAAAAAATATTACCTATGTTTGCATGAAGAATCTTAAAGGAAGTTTTCATAAATGCCTTCTTCATGCTAAAACTTACAAATTGAAAAAAATATTTAGGACACACCATTGTGATCTTCAGGGTCACATAAGTATCTATGATACTATGTTGGAATTTAAATATATAAAGTGAGTTGCTGATCTAGAAGTATTCCTTTTTTTTCTTTTTGTTCCTTTTCTTTATCAAAGACAGAAAATAGACACAAGTACTCTTTTTTCCCCCTTATCAACACAACATGAAATCACTAATAGCTGCTCCCATTTGTCTATAAAGTCTAAGGACAAGCTATCCTTGAATTGCTGAGAAATGCACTACGGACCTAGGAAAAATGTCTAGGACATTTTTGAGTGCTATTTCCTTACTCTCACAGAACCTGGTCTGAATCCGACAAGGTAGAGTATTCTGTTTGCAACCCCTCCAAGGTATTTGATTGTCAAATATGCAAAGTGAAGACTTAGCCCCATTGGTGACAAATCTTGAATCAAATTTGAATTGTCCTCTATTTAAGCATTTTATGCCATTTTCTCTTAAACATTTATGATTATGCTATTCCTCTATCCCAGCATGCTTATTGAGATACTTAATTCTCTTATTAATTCACCCATTTAAAGTTTGCAATTCAATGTTTTTTAAGTATACTCACAGAATTGTGCAACCATTACCACAATTTCAATTTAGAACATTTTAATGGTTTCTAAAGAAACCTTATACTCATTACCAGTCACTTCCCAATTAAACTCTCTGAACCTCCACAGCTCAGTTGTAGGCAATCACTAATCTATTTTCTCCATCTATTCATTAGTCTATTAAGAAAATTACATAAAATGAAATCACACAATGAGTGGTTATTTGTGACTGGCTTCTATAGTTTATCATAATAAATTTGACCTTCATCCATGTTGTAATATACATTAACATTTCATGTCTTTTCATTGACAAGTAATATTTTATTGTATGGCTGTATCACATTTTTCTATTAATTCATCTGTTGATAAACACTAGAAATGTCTACAAAAGTTCATGCACAAGTTTTTGTGTGGATAGATGCTTTCCTTATCCTTGCATACACATCTAGAAGTAAAGTTGCTAGGCTACATAGAAATTCTATGGTGAACTTTTTGAGGAAATAAAAATCGCTCTCCAAAGAGGTTGTACTTCTTTACATTCTTACTAGCAATGTATGAGAGTTCCACATTTTTCCACAACTTAAAATGAGACCTGTTATTGTGTGTGTGTGTGTGTATGTGTGTGTGTGTGTGTGTGTTTGTGTGTGTGTGAAGTGATATCTCATTGTGGTTGTGATTTAAGTTTCTCTAATTATTAATGATATTGGGCATCTTTATGTACTTATCATCCTTTTGAATATCTGTCTTGCCTATTTTTTAAATTGCATAACTTGAATTTTTATTATTAAACAATAAATGTTTATGTATTTGAATACTAGCTATCTCCAAATATATTAATACTTTCTTCCATTCTGAGGGCTCTCTTTTATTTTTTTATTTTTTAATATTATCATTTGTAGCACAAAGATTTTTATTTTGAATGCCAATTTAGAAATTTCTTCTTTTGTTGCTACTGAATTTGATATGATAAAGAAACCATAAAGTCTATGGTCTAATTCAATGTTGTGAAGCTTTACTCCAATGTTTTCTTCTAATTTATTTGCAGCTTAAAGGCCTATAATTATTTAAAAAATAATTTTACATAGTGTATGAACAGGATAAAAACAATTACCCATCTTAATTCTCTGCATTTGGAAATCCAGCTACTCTAACATGGTTTGTTGAAAAGAGTACTCTTTCTTCATTTTATTACATAAGCACCCTTTTAAAAATTATTTCATTTTAAAAATCATTTGATACTAATACTTCAGATGTTGACTACCATGGCATTCTCTTCATCATCTCCTTCTTCCCTCAACTAAGTCCAAAGATAATTTCTTTGCTTCCAGAAAAACAGACCATGTTATTCTAAAAAACATAATATCTTTCATTTCCAAATTCTTCCTATAATTAAAAATTGTTTCCTTAGAATGAATAAACAGGCACAAAGTAAAGGTAAACACCCCTTGAAGCAAAAATCTTACTTACTGAGAAACTGAGAACGGCTTAAACATTTGAAATTTTGATTTGTTTTTTTAAGTCACAATCAGTACATATCAGTTTTTAAAGATATTAAATGAGATTTTTCTTAGATCACTGCTTCCATTAATCAGCTTTCTATCAACGTGACAAAATATCTTAGAAGAAATTAGTTAAAAGGAGGAAAGATTCATGTTGACTCATGTTTCAAAGGTTTCAGTCCATGGTTGCTTGGCTCTATCATTTTGGACCTGTTGTGAGGCAGTACCTCATGGCAGTGGTACATGGCAGAGGAAACTTCTCATCACCTGGCTGGGAAACAAAGAGGCAGGGCAGAAGGGACCAGGATTTCAAAACACCCTTTGAGGCCTTCCCCCAATGACCTACTTCCTCCAGCTAGATTCTACCTCCATGAAGTTTCTACCACTTCCAAACCGCATCTTCAGCCAAGGTCCAAGCATTGGATTTATGTGCTTTTGGGTAACAATGAAAATTCAAACCATAACCCTATTCAGGCTACTGTTTACTTGCCCTTACTTTTCTACTCCCAAGAGTGGAAAAAATCAAATTGGCTATCCAATGAACTAATATCAATGGGAGTTGTATGTCCCCTCTCCAAAGGTAACTGATGGTTTCCTTTATCACTGTAATACATTTTTGTCCATGGAAGAGTTTAGCTGGGTGTAAAGGTAATTTTTCCAGAGGAATATTACAGGATTTAGTAAACTTTCTAAGTGTGTCTTTGGTTGGATGATTAAGGATCAAAGAGAAAATACTGTGTATATTTAAAGACTTTCTTTCCTCACACTACAATGTTGTAAGAAAAGCATTTTAAATTCCAATAAGGAGCAAACAAAAATATGTAACTCATCACTGCCTGTGTACTGTCCTCTGGTTTGGCAGCAGAAGTGCTAAAAATGTTTGTACATCTTCCTTTCTTTTTTTGCTATTATATCAGAAACACAGTCCAGTTTGTTTTACACAGATCTTAATCTTAGAAATTCAGTTGCCATGTTAGTTGAAACAGTCTCGTCCCTAAAAGCCTGCCATTTATCACCTAAGGAATGTTAGAAGATTTACAGTAAAATCAGCTCTTAAAGTATGAAAGATGTGCAATATCGATTGTGGTGGGAACAGCAAAAAGTCTGCATTTTAAGCAACTTTGTCTGCCTTGAACGTCAGCAGATGCCATTGATGAATCCCAAATAGAAACATGGGAGATTTATCCTCCTCCATGCTCTCTCAGCCAACATTAACCATTCACTCAGGAGCACTTATGTTCCTGGAACAAGAACAACAAAAAAGAAAAGGCTCTTGGAGTGCAGCAGGGAAGAATATTTCTGCTCAGGGAACAAGAAAACCTTCACATTACTGTATTTAATTTATAGGGTATATACTGAAAGACATATAATGTTGTCTTTAATCCTATCAGGGAATGTTTTGTTGTAAAAAAATCCACTTATGTTCAAATAAAACAATTTCAGAGTAACTCCCAATATCCAAATATTGATCTTGAAGATAATATCCACTATTTGTAATAATTTAATATAGATTTTCATGAAAATTATAAAAAGTATGAAACAAATTCTGACTTTAGTCCTTATTCTAATTTAGCATACTGAAGAATACATATGGCACAACTCTTATTACTTTACCTTAACTAAGTTTAACAAACAAAAATACCAACAGTGTTAGACCACAAAATCATGAAAATCTACAACTATGAATACTTGAGTAAGAAATTATAACTCAAAATGAAACCACTTGGATACCAGCAGCATCAATATACATTTATGGAATTATTACATATTCTCTCTGATGTATTAGTTTAAGAACAAAGCTGTAGCATCAGTTTTCATGATAACCTTTCACAAAAACAACAAAGATGTCTCAAAGGATGGTCTGAAACAAATAATTTCTCTAGAAAAAATGTTATCATAATATTTATAACACTAAAACATAAAATTATGGTATTTGCAGGTAAATGAATGGAGTTGGAGAATATCATTCCAAGCAAAGTAAGCCAATTCCAAATATCCAAAGGCAAATATTCTTTCTGATAAGTGGATGTTGATCTTTAATGAGCTGGGGACGTTGGAAAAATGGAGGAATTTTAATGGGGCAAATTGGAGGATTTTGTGGAGAAGGGGAATGGGGGCAGTGAAGTTGGTGGAATGAGATGGACATCTTTACAGCAGGTACTTGTGTGAATGCACATATGGTGCAAAGCCACATTCTGTACAACCAGAGAAATGAAAAGTTGTCCTGCAATTATGTACAATGAATCAAAATGCAATATATCTAATTAAAATAAATTAAGTAATAAAAAATTATGCACAAAGCAGTGGTTAAATAAATACCATGTGATAGAAAATTAAGCAAATATTAAAATTATACTTTTTCCATGAGAATTTAATTGTATAATGTTAATGATAGAAAATATAAACAAAATCAGATTGTCAAATTATTGCATTAGCTTGAGAATTTAAAAATTAGATACATGTGCAGAGAAATAGGTTAGAAGGAATTAAGAAACAATAAAAAATTAACAAATGATGACACTGGCTGGTAAAATCACTGGTAATTTTTATATTATTTATGTGCATTCTTCCTTTTTTCCTTTTAATGCACATATACCACTTATAGGTAGAAAGAATGTTGTATTTACTTTCTCATGCCAGAACAGATAAAAGAAATCAGAACATAATTAAAGCAGCTGGATCATCAGAGGGAGCTAAGTATTCTGTGGTCTTTCCCATAAAAGCTTAAATAATAGATATCGTTCTGAACAAGTAACAAGATGACTCTTGCCAGGAATGAAGAGGAATGTTTAGTCTCAAGAAAAAAAGATACTAGATACTTGCAAGTCTACTAGACAATTCTAATAAAACCAAATCCAGGTAATTAAATTTGCTATATTGAATATATATATATATATACCTATATATATATATATATATATATATATATATATATATATATATACACACACACACACACACATATATATGCACACACATATATACACACACACTCACACATATATACACATACATCATCACATAATTCAATATTTATGTACACTTATACCTACACATACACAAGTATGTGTGGTTATACAGTCAACCCCCCATATCTATGGCTTCTGCATCTATGAATTTAACCAACCATGGATATAAAATATTTGGAAAAAAATTCTAATTCTACTGAACATGTACAGATTTTCTTTTGTCCTTATTTTCTATAAAAACATAGGATAACAATTATTTACAAGCAGTATAATTAAAGATGATTTAAAGTATAAGGGTGGAAGTGTTTATGTTGTACGGGCATCTTACACTATGTTTATATAAGGGACTCTAGCTTCTGTGGATTTTGGTATCTGTAGGGGTCCTAGAATCAATCTCCTATGTATTTCAAGATGTGACTGTATGTGTGTGTGTGTGTGATTGTGTGTGTGTGTATATATATATATATATATATATATATATACACTATATAATATATATATACACTTTATTTTATATATATATATGCACTTCACTCTCTGAAAGATCATATATATGTAATATATATGTATATATGTATGTAAAATTTTATACATATATGTATGTGTGTATGTATATATATATATGTGTGTGTGTGTGTTTATGTGTATGTATATATATATATATATATATATATATATATATATATTTATAAAAATATAAAATCTTTCGGTGAGTAAAGTGCCCTGACAGCCAATATTAGCTTGTTCGCTTGTAGAATAACGTTTCAATTTAAAATGATGCAAGTTGCTCTGTTTGGGAAGATGATCACATTGGAAACAATTTGTAAAGCAGGTATGATGCACTGGGAAGGGTTCTGCCCTAGCCTCACTTCCAGGAAATGCAGAAATCTTCTCTTTTCACCATAAGCAAGTCCAAAGTTTCTCTTCTCTGGAGTTCCTCTAGCTTCTACCCTACTCTTCTTTATAGTCTGTCTCAAATTTTTTGGATTTTATTTTGTAGTTTAAGACTCAATACTTCCAATTTCCTCCCTTGGAGTTTTTATTTCAACATATCTGCTGATTTTCCCTTAAACTTCAGGTGGAGAAGTTCTATTCCTTTCTCATATTTATCACTGGACTGTTCCTTTCATCAAATCCTCTTCTACAGACACCTTTCCAGAATAGTGTTTCATCCCATTTCACAGTCTGTCTTTTTTGTAGGTTTCATCATCTCTTTTTTGATATTGGTTCTTACTACCCAGAAGTAGTCTCTAGAATGTCTACAACTGAGAAAATCCTTTGTATAATCCATCATTCTTTTTAAGTACAGACACATACTATCACACTTTTATTTGTATGTTTAACCAACAATTGTTGGAAACCTAGTATGTGCAAGACATTATTCTGGGCTCTGGGAATATAACATTGGCCAAAATAGAAGTCTTAGTTCTAGTTTATCATACATTTTGGATGTGAAAGGAACAAGGGAAACATGGATCTTTAATGTATCAGTTTGCAATAAGTGTTATAAAGAGGGGACCAACTTAGTAAGTTAAGGGAAGGAGCAAGTTATTTTTAATCAGGTGGCCAGGAAGTCTATTTGTTAAGGTGATATATGTCAGAAAGATCCAATGGAGGGCTGTGTGAATACTTGGGAAAATTACAGCAATTGCAAATGTAAAGGCTGGAAACAGGGCAAAAGCCTGTGCATTTGTTCAAGGAACACTAGGATATTCATGTGGTTACAGCAGATTAGACACAGCAGCTTGTGGGGTGAGTGGGAGAGATGAGTACAGAGACTTCAAAATAATGCTCAGGCTCATAGGCCTGTGATAAGAACTTCATATTTCATTTGGAGTAAGATTGGAAGTGGCTAGCTAGGTTAGGGCAGGAGGATAATGTGATAACTCTTCTCTTTCTGCCAGATTTCTTGAATTTGTAATCCACTTTATCCCAAGTTACTCATTTTTTTTTTTTTTTACTTAAAATTGGCTTCTTCCCTTACTGTTTTTGCATCCATGGATTTAACCAATCATGGATATAAAATATTTGGGGAAAAAATTCCAACTCTACTAAACATGCACAGACTTTCTTTTGCCCGTATTCCCTATAAAAACCATAGATATAAAGACTTAACAACAATTTTTATATTGTATTTTTTTAATTTATGTTCATTCTTCCTTACAGTTCAACTAAGACTAACAACAACAACAACAAAAATCACCAATATTTTTTTTCCAAATGCTTTATGGCCTAGCACACAGACACTCTCTCTCTCTTTGGCCCTTAATTGTTTTTGTGCTTCTGTTCTTTATAGTTTCTCAATTAAAGTTAGCATTGGTTATCTCTTCTGTACTGATTCCTACTGCCATATTTAATGTGTTACTCCTTTATTAATAATTATACTCAAATAGTAATCATGCCTATGTGTTCTACAGAAACACTGTCTTTTAAATCTATCATTGACATCTCTTTTTATTTGCAATGCTGTTTTCTTTTCCTTTGGAGAAAATTTATTTTCCTACACCTGTATTCAGGAATGTCTTCTCATGTTCCTCCAGGAAACAAAATCACAATAATACTTTCATTTCTGTAAAAGTCTGATCTCCTGTATCATTGATCTAAAATTATGTTGCTCCTTTATTTTAAAAAGAATAGAGACTGATCCTCTAAGTTTGGTATTTGTGGTCTTCAACAAGACCCTGTCCCATTTTACAAAGTTTCCACAACCAAACATGATTGAACCCTGCTCACAAACCACTTTCTCTCTTTTCTATTTTTGTCTCTTTACTTGATTGATCCTTCCTTATCTTTTCCGTCTTTTTCTAACACACATAATTGTCTAGTATAATTTACTGCACATGTAATTTTTTTAAATCTTCAGTTATTCATTAAGAATTTATTACTGCATTTTCTGTGAGCCAAGATTATTTTATTTATAAAAGTAGTTTTCCAATTTATATTTTATTACTGACATTAAATTTATATACATCGTTTCATTAGAAACATTTTAAGCATCAGAAATCTTTGGCTTTCATTTGGGTTGCTCTTGTGTCTTGCACATAAGAACAATTCAAAAATTTGATTTTTAAATTGAACTGAATGAAGTACATATCCCTAACATATCAGTTATATGACATTTTTATATACTCACAACAATAATAACAGTCCCAATTATATGTTGACTACTGTGATAAACATTATTACAATTCACAAATAATAGTTATATTTTCTCATTCCAAGTGATAGTACAATTGGAACTTAATATCTTAATTATTGACATGGCTGTATAATATTACTTCAGCTCAGATATATGAATAGAAGTGATATGTCATTTTCAAGAGTTATAGAAAAAAATTGGTCTGAACTTCTTTATTTTCTCTTGTTCTCTTGATGAGCTATAAAATTCCAATTGGTAGATCTTCCACCAGCCTGACATGTTATCATCAAGAAATAAAACTTGCTAAATTAAGCAACAGAAATATTTGTGTTTTAATACAGAATAAACTAGCCTATAAAAATAATGGAGCTACTTAATTTTAGCTCTTTTTACCATTACTACTAATGAACTACTACTATGAACTGTGCTATAGCTTTATATAAATTCTCATTTAATCCTAAAAAAGAAACTACTATTTATCTGCATATTTTCTATTAATACAGAGTTCCAGAAAGGTGAAACAATACACTAAAATCTGCATAGCTATTAAAGTGGGAAATCAAGTCCTCTGAGCTATGGCTCAAGTCTTTAATTGCCCTGGATCATTAGGTCCTAATTTTTTATTAATTCATTCTATAATTATGATGCAGTACACATAGTATGTAATGGGTCAGGAGGCAGATGGCATGGATTGAAATTTCAATTTGCCTCTCATGAATTGTGTATAGGACTTATTCTTCCTGGGTCTTTGCTTCACTTTGTACTATGGGACTACAAATGGTACACACTTCAAAAAGTTGCTGTGGAGATGAAAAACATTTATTATGGGACTTAATACATTTAGATATTATTCTTACCACTTATTTCATCCCAGATACTGTCATTAAAATATCATTACACCATGTAATCCATAGATTTTGTTCTCAAAGAGAAGCTGACAAACCATTAATCACAAACTGACATAACATTATGTAGGATGAACAAGGAGACATATTCTGTGCCCACTCATATGTGGTGTAAACCCTCTCCAGACCAGACTTTAAAGACAATGTTGAGTTTTTGCCTTTGATATTGATGGGTAGCATCAAAGCAGGAGGTGAATGGAGAAGATGAAATGACAAAGTGGACTCCAGCATTAGTTGTAAGATTCAAACTACCATAAGGGAACTCCATGAGTTCATGAGGTCATGCATCAGTTCGACCCATGACATGAAAATAAACTACAAAACCATCCCATGCAAACAAGAGAAGTATTTAGGGCAGATCAAGCATTATTATTAAAGTATAAACAATGACTTATTAATGCTATTGTCTCTATATTAATTCTGTAGCTCAATTTCTTAGATATTTAAACAGGAGGCAATTTCTGAATCTATGTATAATAAGTTCAATATCTTATAGACTCAACTTAATGATGGGACCTCCTTGGAAAATCCAAGGAAGAAGTTTGTTTTTCTGTCAAATGTTCATTCTTCCTTATAGTATATCATAAATAGTAAAATATTTTACTATTTATTATTTTACTATTTACTATTTACTAATATGAATGGTAAATATTTGAGAAAACAGTTTATACATTGTTTTTTATCATTAATGTAGCAATTTGAAGACCTGTGATACATTTTGTAAAATACACAGGTTGGAACAAGATGTGGCGACCTCTCTGAACAGTTCCTCTCTGATCTGAAGACAGCCTACTTCCTTCCTTAGCAGCAAGCAGAGAAAGGTGAGAATGAAGGTTACAAAGAATATCTTTGGGGTCCACTGTTTTAGAAACTATCACTTGTTCCATGATGATAAATGTAAGAGGATAATTAAATGTAAAGAATTCCTTATTAAACAAATATTTATTAAGCATCTACTCTGTGCACGCTTTCAGGTGCTTCACGATGATGATCGCAAGATTAGATTTGGGCTGTCATGGAGTTTAAATTCTCCTGGGAAAAGAAGGCATCACAAGGAAATAAATAAAGCAGACCCAATAATTATTTATAGTGTTAGAAGTGTTATAGAGACAAAACAGGGTGCTGTGTAAAGAAGTGTCTAGAGGACTTTTTCTATTTTTTTTTTTAAGCCCAAGGCCTTGTGCATATTAAGCAAGGACTCTGCCACTGATCTAAATTCCCAACCCCTAGAGGGCTGTTTTGTCTGAGTGAATCTGCCCTAAAGTGTTAATACTTGAGTTGAGAACTGAATGGCGAGGAGGTTGTGCACATGTGAAGAACCAGGGGAGAGTCTTCACTTTATCTAATTTTAGAACATTTTCAACATCTCAAAAAAAACTTTATATATTTCAGCACTTCTCATTTCCATCATTCATCTTCCCCGACAACCCCCGCCCACACAGAACATTTGCCTTATGCAACTATTAATCCATTGATCTATGTTCTCTCTGTATAGATCTGCCTATTCTGAACATTTAATGTAGGTAGTAGAATGTAATATGGTATCTTTTGTAATTGGCTTATTTTAATTTAGCAATGTTTCTAAGTTTCATCCCCATTAAAGTAGTTTATCAGTATTTTAGTCTTATTTATGATTGAATGATGTTCCTTTATGTACATTCTTTCATCGATGAACACATAAATTATTTCTATTTTATGGCTATTATAGATAACGTTATTATAAATGCTTAGGTGCAAGTGTTTAGGTGGACATATGCCTTCATTTCTCTGAGGTAGATATCTAGAAAAGCAATATCTGAGTCTTATGATAGTTCTATGTTTAGTATTCTGAATAAATCAGAGCTGCTGAGACTGGAGGGTGCACATTCAAAAAAGTTTAGTCATCACATATCTGGTATCAGAATTTCAGAATTGCTTTTTGACAAAGCCTATAGGACCCCTCTATTTGGTTTAGAAATCTAACAACATTTTTTTACATGGCTCATGGCTTTAGAAGTCCATAAACTAAAACCCTAGTGCTCATCAGTGTTACTTTGAGTCTATTCTATTGGTTGTGTTCATCACACTCAAGCAGGTAGAGATGCTGATTTCCCTCCTGATGAGAATGGGACATGGTCATGTTGCAGACCATGTTAAAGAAGAGTTGTTGATTTGGACATCTTTAATGATACACTCTGCCACGATGGGAAAGTTAGAAGGTATTGGAAAACTCCAGGGAAAAAATAATTTGTACACCCTGACCATGGAAGATTATTCACTGCTAAAAGGGAAAGAGGCATAGAATGATAAAGCTATGGAAGAAACTTAAGAGAAAAAAATCTCAAAAGGTACTATATTTCAAATATATGAAATTCTAGAAAAATTAAAAACTAAGAAGACAGTAAAAAATCAACCAGAGGTTGTGGGGAGTGAAGGATGAGAAGGCAAAGAACAGAGGGTTTTTAGCGAAGTAAAATATTTGGTATGATACTATAATGGTGAATACATATTATATTAAATATTTGTCCAAACCTATAGAATGTACAACACACACAGTGAACCCTAATGTAAACTATGGACTTTGGATGGCAATGACCTGTGAATGTAGGTTCATCAATTAATGTACCATCTATTGGGGGATATTGACAATGAGAATGTATGTTTAGCAGCAAGGAGTATATGGGAAATCTCTAAACTTTCAGTCAGTTTTGCTGTGAACCTAAAACAGCTCTAAAAAATAAAATCTTAAGGAAACCCATAGTAGATACAATGGTAACTTAAACTACATTTTTGTTTGCAAAAATGAAGAGAAGCAGAATATTTTAGAGATAGGACTTCCATAGGAAATAGACATGTCTGTAGTATCAGCTACTTTGGAAGACTGAAGCAGGAGTTGAAGACGATCCTGGGCAACATAGAAAGAACCCTTTTCAAAAAAGCGGATCCCCTAAGTTAAATGCTTTAGTAGTTGTGTGATTGGAAAGGTTTTTAGTGTATCTGAGTAATAATACAGGGAGGTCACAGTTTAGGTTTGTCAGTGTATAAGTCTATGCGATAGTAGTCAAATTTTGGTGTTTTATATTTTTAGTATAATGTGCCTATTTCACATTCAAAGGGAACCTCACATAGGCATTTGAACACGTAAGTCTGAAGTTCAGGAGGAAAATAAATAGGAGATAAATGTTTGGTAGATGTGCCAGCCTTGCCCTGTTTATTCTCAGATACACTCATCACCCTTTCCCTGTTCTGCTCTGCATCACAAGTGGGTTAATCACCGTTGGACGTGTTTCCTGTTGGGTCTGGCCAATGGAAGGCACTAGTGATAGGCTGAAAAGTCAAAGAATGGAGAACCACGAGTATTACTTTCACTCTCCACTTTTCTTATGTAATGTCTCTAGCCGTGGCTTAATATACTATGGGGTCTGGTTCCCACCCCACAGTCTGGCTTGATTCTAGCTTACATCTGGTGAGCCCCTGGATCTGATATTTGACAAATGGCTCTACTTTCTGATCTTTTAGTGTAAGAGCCTAGCTGTTGGTAACATGTCAGTTATCTCATCCTCCCTGTTTTTTCTTCTTAGTAAAAACACCTATGTACCATTCAAAAATATTTTATTTAATCCTTTACAGTTTTTTTTTTTTTTTCTTTCTGGATTGGACCTTAAACCGATAGTAGTTATCAGTGTATAGATAGTACTTCAAGGCATGGGAAAAATAAGTTTAACAATGACCTTGCTGTGCATCAGAAAACAGCACATATAAGGCAGGATTTTGTCTGCTTTTCAGTGATGTATGTCCAGGTATGAATGTTATGGTTTGTGTGTGAGCTGTTCCCTGAGAGATCCTCTGTTAATGCAGGAATGTTCAGAGGTGAATGTTTAGATTATGAGATCTGTAATCTAATCAGTGGATTAATCCATTTGATGGATTAATAATTTGAATGGACTAACTGGGTGCTAACTATATGCAGTGGTGTGTGGTGAGAGGAAGTAGGCCACTAGGGGCAGGGATTTAGGTTTTTATTTTGTCCCTGGTTAGCAGAGCTCTCTCTCTGCTTCCTGATTGTCAAGTGCTGGGGGCCTTCCCCTGCTATGCCCCTCTGCCATGATGTTCTGCCTCACTTTGGGTCTATAACAATGGAGTTAGCCAACCATGGCCTGAAACCTCTGAAATCATGAGCCAAAATAAGCTTCTCATCTTCTAAGTTGTTTCTGCCAGGTATTTTGGTCACAATAAAGAAAAGCTAACTAACACAAAGGGCATAGAATAGTATCTAGAATTTAGCTTGTTGACTAAATAAACTCATTACTAACATTTTACCTCATTTCAATTTTTATATCAAAATGATCTTCATTTCTAAAAGTAAAGATGTTTTAAAACTATATTTAAATGTGAAAATATTTTTAATTTATTGTTTTCCTCATATAATGCTGTTACTATAAGAGTTTTTACTAATCTCTACCTAGTACATATGATTAATGACCAAGATTGTAAAAGGAATGTAAAAAAAATGAGTGGTAATCAGCATATGGCATTTGAAATACAATTATTCAAAATCAAGATTTTGAAGGGACAATAATTTTTAACTTTCTTCAACATATTAAGAAGCAAATTGGAGTAATCAAATTAAGGAGTCTCTTTCACAATGTAGAGAAGAAACCTTTTTTATTTTTGATGGCTCAGTCATGAGGTTTGGTGTCTCAGGTTAGTCACTGACCATAACAGAAAAAAAAAAAATAATAATAATCCCACTCCATAGTGAAGATTACATCTGTAGCCACTTTGAAATAAGGAAATTGGGGGGGGATCTAGAAGCTTCTACATCCAAGAACCCATGCTGCCTCACTGATAAGCTTGCCTTTCCACTGCCCAAAACACCTACAACCCTAATGGGAAATGAAAAAGGAAGAAGAATGATATCTGAAAGAATATATATCTAAAGCTTGATTAGCAAAATAACTCTATAGAAAAGGAATTTCAAATAGATAAATTTAACCTGAAAGGAGGCTTAAACTAGAAAATTCTACAGTTTTTGTTGTTGTTGTTTGTTTGAGATGGGATCTTGCTATGTTGCCCAGGGTGGCCTTGACCTCCTAGGCTCAAGGGATATTCCTGCCTCAGTGTCCTGGGTAGCTGTGACTATAGGCACATAGCACTACACCCTGCTAGATTATTTGGAAATTGCTAATTTATCTCTTCTCTTTAGTGGTGTTTTGTTTTTTGAAAAATAAGAGCAAAGAAACAAATTTCATTTTTATACCCACTTTTTTAATGAGTAAATTTGTTGTTTTGAAATTAGAATGTTTAATATTACTTTAATTCTACTTTGTAGTTATTTCCTCTGACCCTATATTATACTTAAATTCCATTGTCTCCATGAATGAAATAGATAACTATTCTCTTCTGAAGAGCATTTTAAAGTAAAGTGAATTACCTTTTCTCTGGAAACTAGAACCTTCCAAAAAATATAAGTTTTGGAAAAGAAAATAACTAAACTCCATGAAATCATATTGGTAAGATAACCTTGACAAATTTGATGTTCAAAATGAGTTTTGTAGAAAAGACAAAATAATTTTAACTTCATTTAGAAATGTCTTTTGACAGTAGCATTTAATATAAACTTTTCTCCAATTTTTAGTTTATCTCAATTGAAAATCATTCTCATTGCTACTATCTCAGGTATGAGGGAAAGAATAAAATATTCTACATCATCTTATAAAAATACAGCTTTACATATCAATTAATGTTAAATTTCATTAACGGGGCATTGTAAAGAAAAATTTAACCTTGTTAAATTCTGGAGACATCTTTAGCAGGGAAGAGACCCTGCAACATTCAAGTTGATCTACAGTCTGAGACATTATTTCAAACCTACAAAGAAAATCTCTAGTTCTTCTGGAGTGCAGAGCAATGCTCATTTCTGGGTTAAACAGCTATATTTGCACTTGACAGAGAAGCTTCCCTGGTGGTCATGATGCTCTTTCTTCCTTACCCAAAATAATGATAGAATCCTCACTTTTTCCTTCATTCAAACCCACTTTTCTCTCATGATACAGTACAATTACATTTGCTTTAAGAAAACTTTAATCACATCTTTGTGAGAACCTCTTGCTGAAACCACAGTTTTTGTAAAGGTTCTATTAAAAGGTTATTTTCAGCCTCATGCTATTTGACAGCCTATTTTTCTACTTGAAAGATCTTTTAAAAATATAACTTAAAGGGTATCATGAATCCCAACAGTCACTTGAAAGAGAATATACAGTATGTCTCATGGCATTTTTTCAAAGGAGTCCCCACCTTAAAAATGTATATGGAAAAACAAAGAGTTAAAATGTATTATTTATGGCAAAAAGGTTAGTAGATTTTTCAATGTTAAATGGGTACCCAAAGCTTCTTTGAAGAAATGTTTAGGCTTTGAAGAAAACAACTGCTCCATTTATCAAATTTATATTGTTAGCAAGTATTCATTTAAGAAGCATTTTCATTGAGTTTACATAAATTAATATGTAGCAGATATTAATATAATAGCTCTTCATATTGACTATAACTTATAATTTGTTTCACAGATTTTGACTCAATTTCTCTACTTATTTTCTTCAAATATTAATTTAAGTGGTATTTGTAAAACTTATGCATAGTAATTTTGTTCTTCCCTTCTTATACACAACAGCTCTGGAGAAGACAATCATAACACAAACAAAATTGGTATCACAAATTAGAGTGCAAGTATTTCCACATATAGGTAACCTTACCTTAAATATGTCTGTAAACAGAAATATTTGCATGGAGGTCACTTGAGTAAGCATCTGCGTCTCAGCATACCCTAAAGTTAAATCAAGTTTAACAAAAAGCCAAATGCCACTAATGAAAAGAGATAAAATAACAATTTCAATTTGAATTAAAGGGTTTGAATTAAAAGTGGGTTAATCTAGATATATATATTTATATGTATGTGCATATGTATATATATATCTTCTACCAATCTTCTGAGAAGAAATCACTAATATTAATAATATATAAATGATGCACATTAGGAGTTTAATATGTTTTTAATTTTTAGTCAAAGAAAAATAGGAGAAAAAAGCATTGTTTATTTGTACACATATATATGCCATGTGTATATGTACATATATATAGCTGTAAATACATACACATATACATATATATTCTAAGAAGACAAATATTTTGTATATGAGAATTATAATCTCTTAGTTATGAACATAGCTTTATACCAGAAAAGACTTAATATTAATCACCATTAATTTATGATAAACAAAAGGTGTATTATTAATGTTTTACATGATAGTTAATCAGAGGGTGGGAGTCATTTAAGAAAGTGAATGTTATGAAAAATTGTGCATGGAAGAAAGTTAATATTTTAACATAAGTCTTTTCCAACTTTTGTTAATAATATCCATTTTGAAGGTTCTTCCCATATTTTATGGTTTATATTTTAAAGATGATTTTTATTATTGCCCAAGTTACATATGTTTCTGAACAGAAAGTTTTTAAAATATTGAAAAAAATGTATTTTTCCAAAAAGAAGAATCTAAGATGCAGAAAATTTGTGAGGATAATCTTAAAAGTAATTGGTCTTGGATTAATTCCAAATGGCAAAACGTACAACAGATTGACTCTTCATTCATTATGGAAAATATGAAACATTTTTAGGATGCAATCTATATGTGGTATAGAACGTATGTACATATCATATGGTACACTTTAATCTATGCAGAATGATATTTTATTATTTTATGTCTGGAGGTTTAAAAAGAAACCTGGGAAACAAACTGTTTCTTTTATTTTTCACAAACTTCTGCAAAGTCCTTATCTTTGATTCCTCATTCACACATTGTCAGGACAGTTGACCTCTGAGTTTGGTAGATTAATGACACAGCATCAAGTGGATATCAAACAAATGTGGCACTTCTAAAGCCGCAGCACCAAACTGCAAATTGGAAATACACCCCTGGTTATACTATCAACAAAGGAGACCCTTGATGTGTGATTCCACTCATCATTCCCCTTAAGCCATTATCAGACAGCTGAGATCAGACAACAATGAAAGAACATGTGCTTGATTGTTAGCATGTCAGATGTGCATTATTAAAAACAGTAGGGACAAGGGGAGAGATGAGAGGAAAGGCATTGGCTCCTTTGTTCCCTGTGTGAAGGTTTATTTGGAAGAAAATAATTTGAAGAAGCATTGCCTAGTACTTCCCTGTGATGAAGGCCTAGCTTTCTCCTCTTCATTGGATAAAGAAGGTTATATTTTCTTTTTTTAAAATTCCTTCCTTAATGAAAATTTTTTGGAACTTGTTTTAACTGCTTACTCATTCTGGTCAATTCCAACCAAAAATCTTAGTTTCAGCTGAGTAAATTTCTGATTGTTTTCAAAAGGATTTGCTTGGTTAAGAAAGACTTTCTAATTCATGCCCTCCTATGTTAGGGGATGGAGAAGAGTTAATAATTATATGTTTCATTCAAATCTTGCAACTGGAGTAAAAATCATTAAATTATCAAGTCTAATGTATCTGATATTATTCGTGGCTTACCTAAAGAAAAGGGGTAACTTTAAATGAAATAAATGAGAACCTCCCAAAACTCATGGTTACACTGAGACACTGCCCAGAGAAAATTTAGGATTTTTCATTTTGAGATTAATAAAAAGTACCACAATCATGTCAAAGGCAGTCAGTGACTATAAAGATTAATCTATAAATCAAAACTTTAAAACTTAATGAAGCTAATAAAAATTATATTCTCATAGAATTTCTGTAAATACATGGAAAAATCTAAACTATATGCACAAATTTACAAATCCATGTTTTCTCCATTTCCCTAAATTTATTATACTGGGAAATACTTTTCTTGAGGATTCTTAAACCTTTTATTTTGAAATAATTATTCTTTATTCTTTATATGTGGAATGTATGCTCACTTGATTTTATATGTTATTTAAAAAATTTATAAAGATATTTCATTTCCTGTTGAAGAGATAATTGTATAGTTTCAGATTCTCTCCTATTATGTTATGCTATTCAATTACTATAAAAAGAAGTGACATGTGAAAGTCAATTAAGATTATTAGGGCTGGGGTTGTAGATCAGCGGTACAGTGCTCCCTTAGCACGTGCAAGGCGCTGGGTTCAATTCTCAGCACTACATAAATAAATAAAATAAATATGCATGTCCAACAACAACTAAAAAATATTTTTTAAAAGACTATTAATTAATTTATTTTGATCTGCTTTCCCAAATCATGAATATCTGAGTAAAATATTGCAGGATTTTTAAAAAAAACATTAAATTTCTAACTTGTTATCTACATATTATTAGAAGACTTAATCCACAGCTTTACATCACCATCAAGATTCTTGTTGCTTTCTTTACCTGTGGTTTTCAGCTATCTGTCCTTACACATTTTTAACTTCATGATCCAAAGATGGTTGCTCTTTTCTAAACATTATGTTTGAAACACAATGGATGATAAGGAGGCAATGTGGATTTGTGAAAAACTCTCAAAGTGTTTCTTCTGTGTCACGTGCCTACTCCTAATTGAAAGGAATCCTGGGAAAGCAACCATCTAACAAGAAAGAATACATAGATTTGGGCACATTGCTACATACAGCACAGTCAAGATCCAATATGAAGAAGATTTGGTAAGGAGACTATTGAAACCTGACATTATGTTTATTTAATTTTTAACGTATTTGCATTTATTTGACTGGAGAAGGTAGAATACAAATAGTATGGACACATATTAAGCAATCGTTTGTTCATCAAGAATAATCTTCTCAATCATCTGTACTGTCAGAGAATAATAAATCTTTGGAAAAAATGTGTTGCAAATTATAATATCAAAAAATATAATTATTGTCCTTTGAATACAATATATGCTTAATTTCAGAAATCAAAAAGCTATTTCTAATAGCTATCTCAAACCAACATTCCTTTAGAGACATTCTAAGCATTTTATGTACTTTCCTTTGTACCTTATATTTTATTTTGCCTCTACAGAGAACAATTACAAAACACAGTATGACAATCGTTAATCAATTCAGTTGTTTTGAAATAAAAAATATAATTCCCTATTACAATTAATATGGGATTTTAAATTAATTATCTATTTTTTTGGAATTTCTGCTGCTCTTGATGTGTATGTGTGCAGTATGTGTGCTTTTCTCCTTTGGGAAACTAATCTCAATGAGGTTTCTATTTTAGGATCTTAGAAAATTGAAACATAAACTATTCCAAATGCTGCTTTTAAACTCAACCAGGAAGGACTACATCTAAAACAGTCTCTATGTGTCCCACCCTCTTTAACTTCCACTACCATAGAAATAAAATAATTGGGAATGAATGAGTTGAAGAATACAAGGAGAAGAGGTTCATGGGAAACAAATCTGTGTAGTCAAGAAAAACTCCCCAAAGACATCTCATCAGAATTTTATAACTACCTGAGGAAAAGAAAATATGCATTCATATTTTAATTTACAGAATAATAGAAATAGAATGAATCTTAGGATGCCCTTACACTATTTTTTCCTCACACATAGCACCACACCTAAACCAACTGAGAACAGAGGCCAATTTGAATATCTTATTGTTATACAATACACACTCAAAGAACAACAAATATTACCATGGTTGTTGATCATCAGTCTCAAAAATTTATTTCTTATTTCAACATAAGTAATTCTGTTTCAACCATTTCCTCTTCTGCCCTCAATGGATATGAAGAACACCTGGACAAATGCTCTATTTAATTGCCCTTGATATTGTGAAAGAGTTGTAGTACTTTTCATTCATGTCTTCCCAAAGCAAAATTTGCCTTTGTTCTATTACCATTCTGCATGCATTATGCTTCCTAAGCCTTTACCCAAGTTTGTTATTTATTTCCAAATTTGGAGTTGCCCCAATCTCATCCTTTTGAATAATAGCTCTCAGAACCCAAGAGAGTATGCAAGAAAATACCCAGGGGAAAATAAAACCCCATCAAATGTTTCTGAACATTTTAAAACATAGGAGAAGAAAAGGAAGTTCTTGACATATATAAGACAATTGAAAACCTTAATCAAAACCATTATTCACATCTCCTCCCTTATATTTGTTATTCAAAAGTAAACTATACTTCCACATGATTTCTTTGAATTGTCCATCTCCAAAGCATCAACAATATGTCTAAAAACAAAACAAAAACTCTAAGCAGATTAGTTTATATCTCATGACAATAAGTGTATGTTAGCATTTTGTAGGTTCATCTTCTCTCTCTCTCTCTCTCTCTCTCTCTCTCTCTCTCTCTCTCTCTCTCTCTCCCTCATGCATGCACATACACACCAGAGTTTTTAAACATAAAGGCCTTTGGTGGTACATGCCTATAATGCCAGCAACTCTGAACTCTGGAGCCTAAGGCCAAAGGATCACACAATCAAGTCAAGACTCAGTAACTTAGTGGAGATTCTGTCTCTAAATAAAAAATTAAAAAGGATTGGAAATATGGTACAACCCTCCTGGAGTCAATCTCCAGTACCAAAAACCAAAGCAAAACACCCAACCTTCTTAGTCCCCAAGTCAGAGTGTTTTAGGATCTTGAACTTCCTTTATTAAATATGTTTCCCCTTGCTCCTTCCCATATCAATATTTATTTTACTTTTACCTTTCCTGTTGTTTCACAAGTTGAATTTTGTTCTGGCAAAAATTCTCAAGATGGATATAAAAAATCTCTTTTATTTTTAGGTAAAGACAAAAAACTTTTTTTCATGATTTTTCTGGTTTTTCCATGTGGTTGGAAAAGAATTCTCAATAAAAGAAATAAATTGGAATAAAAAATACATTCTTAAAATGGGTAGCAGAACAGGATTTAAGTGTTTTTCCCCCTACATGTATTCAATTAATTTCCCATCACAACCAGCTGGTTGTAATATGTTTTGCAAAAATGTCTGTGTCAATATTTTATTTTTAGGAAGTTGTGTATAAATTATAAAAAATAAATTATTTCAGTAGTTGGCCATCACTCTTAATATCTTTCATCTTAAAATGTGTTATAAAGGTCAAAGAAATAAGAGTGAGGAGATAGGTAGGTGTCATTTAATCTGCAGATCTGGATATATTCCAGACTTACTAAAATCAGAATATTTGGGCTAAGACCCAGAAAGTCAGTGTTTTCCATGATTAAAAGTTGATTTCAACCCATTTTATTCTGAGAATCATTGTTGTAGAAGGCATAGCCACTGAAATGAATGAATGAATGAATGAATGAATGAATAAACATTACCTACAGTTTTCATTTCAACTCCAAACCCGATGACTTAAAATGAGCATTAGTAGCAAAAATTAATGGAGAATTCTAAAATTTAGAGTGATCTCTCCCTTTACCTTGCTGGAAAGTATCAGTGATTTTCTTCATGGGTTGGGAGAGTGATCTCTTTAATGCCAATAGCTGTTCCTGCAATCTTTGTTGAGTTGTCATTTGTCATGTAGGAAATTATCCCTTTAGACATTGACTTGACCTAAGGGAAGGCTCCAGATACACTATATTCTAAGGGTGGATTGTGTTGGGAGAAGGCTGAGTAGAAATAGGTCCTAAGTTCTCACCATCTTCATACATATATCTTATGTTTCTATGCTGGCAAATTGCTAGCACTTGTTGAGGGCCAGAAGGGTCTGTGGGTTCTGTGTGTTATGCTGCAGTTTACTCCTTTCTACATATTAAAATACTCATTGATGGGGCAGCCTTGTGTCTATTGAGTGCTTGACACAACTTTTCAATGACCCATACTGTACTTTGACCTTCTTTGAGAGTCACAGAAATAGTCTGAGGATGATAGGGTGAATATGGGTTCACAATCTAGAAGTAAACTGAAACTACAGGAAGAAAATAATCCATGAAAGTGTCTTGTGTGTTTCAGAGTGTCAATAAAAATTTAGAACTTTTGCAACGTTTTGTCCATCACTCCTTGTCAGTAATGCGCTATGAAGTAACATAACATTTATTACAATTTATATATTTTCAAACAAAATAAACAGTTTTATTTATTTACCTCATATAATCCACAAAAGTATGAATTCTAAGATAGTAGTTTCCCACCTCCTCTTTGTTTTTCTACTATCAGTAACTAGTGAGTTGCATATAGTAGATGTTTAATAATATATGGGGCTCTCCAAATAATCATCTTTTATTTATCTGACTCAAAAAATCTCTAATGATACTTCTAAATTAATTTGGGATTGCTAGAATTTCTTTTCAACATAAGATAAAATATCATTTATTATAAGTGTTAAAAACTTATTTTTTAATTTTTTTCCTCATTTCAGAATGATTCTCTATGGAAAATAGGTTAAACTATATTCTAGGAATTTTCCAAACTCTTAAGATTTGAGATACAAGTCATAATTGCTGTCAAAATATTAACACATAAATGTTAAATTGTGATAATTTCCAAGAGAATTTCCAAACACCATAGAGAAGCTGGACAAATGAATAAGTGATTGCAAAGCATTATAGTCTGTGAGGTTGCTTACAAGAGAAGTGTTTTAGTTTATTGGAAGATATTTTATTTTTCTCGTGCCAGAGAAATGTCCAGTGATCTCTAATGCTTTCCATGGTTTGCTGCTATTGTTGATTTTGGTCTCTTGTGTTTCATATTATGTTTGCAAACAATTACATCAGCCCATCAGGAAATAGTTTAGAGACCTAACAGCCATCAATGAGCCAAAACCATTTGCCCCCAAAACAAACCATCTTGGTCAAATGTATATCAACATGCAGGAATATAGCATAGTTGGCAAGTAAATCTAAAACTACTAGTGCAACAATTCGAGTCCATGTATATCAAACATCTACTGTATCTCAAACATACTTTCTATCATGTATTTGGGTGGCTTTTGCATTTTTCATTTTCCTTTGTTTCTGTGAAAAGTAAATATTAGAACTAAAATCATTCTTTAGGGAATATAATGGATTTGATAGCAATGAGAATATTATTTGAGTTATTAAGCTATCAATTCAAAGCGGAGCAGATTAAAGCAAATTTGAACTTTATCACCTCTCAGGTGAAGTGAACCTGTTTGAAACAACATATCCCACTAGAAAAACAGGAAATAGTGAAGAAATTACATGTGTGTAGCACTGTGATCACCAGAGGAAGGCATGCATTTTAAATTAATGGGAAGCAGTGCTGAAGTGCACAAGTATTTGTGTCTACGTGTGTATGGTGTGTGAGTGGATGTCCATGGGGATCCGTTTCTGTGGGTTTGATGTAACTGACTACTACATAAATCTTTGGATTTTTAAGTAATGATGATTTGCTTTTTCTACCAGAATGCCAGTTTCCTTTTACATAACAATAGCAAAAATCTTTATGATTAAATAATATGAGAAACACTACCACTGAAGCTGGAAATAAAAGTTTCTAAACATTAATGAATATATTTTCATTTGTAAAATATAATAGGACATTTTTCTTTAATGGCCTTTCTGATGGAAAATTACAAAGGCTCAGTCCTTTGCCAAGTTTTTCCTATGCTTTGTTGACTCCATGGTTCAGTAAAAGCTGCATGTGTGTATCATCTTAGCTCATTTGAAGCATGAAAAGATCTTTTGCTTTGAACACAAGATCATTCAATCACCATACATTTCTTTCAACACAGGAGAGGTGCTCCTGTAGGAGCTAAATAATTTCCATAAATTTATGAGTCAAATAAGATAGGACATTATGGTGAAATGAGCTCTGTGCTGGACTATCTCCATCTACATATGCCTATGTTTATGTGTGTTTGTTTACATATTTATCTATGCCTATATCCACATCTATATCTGTGTCTATACCTATGAATATATGGATGTATATATTTCTATTTCCATATCTATCAGTCAATCTCTCTGTCATGTATCTATTTGTCCATTCACCCACTCATCCATCCATTAATCCATTTATCCATTCATTTATCTATGTGTTCATCTATCTCTTTCTCTCACCTTTAGGTGATATGTCAGACCCAAGCCATCTGAGCCTAAAGTCTAAAAACTACTGAAGAGCAGATGAGAGAATTTGAGATCACCTGCTTCTTACAGATTACATTTTCCAATATGTCACAAGCCAGGATTTTAAAGCACTTGAGTTAGGTTCTTCCAATGTAGTTTCTATATATACAAAAAGAGTGAAACAAAAATTTGGCTGATTTTTGTTGTTGATAGTTCTGTTGTTGGATTAATGAATAATTGTTTCACAATTTTGTTAGATATATTAGCCTCAGCATGGCAATCTACTCCATATCTTACTATGAATAATTTTTCTGACAATACTGAGAGTAAACAGTGTAAAACAATACTTGGTTGCAAAATAGCACCTTAATGAACTATTTTAACTAACTGCTGTTAGTAAGGTGTTGTTTTATCAATCAAATTGCTTCATTAAATGAGGATTTGGAGAACACGAGTTATAGGGTAGAGGTGTATGGGAAAGAGCTATGACATCTTTTCCAAAGAGCAGCCAACTTCTGTTCTGTCGCTGGTCTCAGCCAGTGGTTGATAGAGTTTGAGAAGCCCATATATTTTATGTAGTAAAACTTGACATTTTAAAGCGGGAAAGATGCTTTTATAGAAATCCTTGAAATAACATGAAGGAAATAATATTTGGAGGGACAAAGAAAGTGTTGATGGGGTACTTTGACTGATGTCCTTTCAAATTATTGGAGGAAGTTACTGTATTTCTAGATAAAGATGGGAGGATTAAAGTGTGGCTGACTATGACAGAATAGCAAATTTAGATGGAAAGGTTTGCATTGTTTAAAGTGGATGTGTGCCACTGAAGTATTTAATGTATTAAATTGTGATTTTCCTCAGTATGAACTTAAGCCAAGGTTTCTAAATGAGGACCAGGAAATTGGCTTGAGAAAAAACTGAGACTTCACATTAGTCTTCTTTTCCTTTTCAAAACTTCTCTTTCAAGGGTAAGCATTAAAAGATATATTTTCTTAGCATTTGAGATATCATAATAGCTGATATATATATCAGCTATTCATCATATGCTTTATTTGTTTAGATATTTATAGAACAGTTAAAACTCAAAGTAACTTTGCCCTATAATTTATCCAAACCCTTTTCAAAGACAAATATAGACACCATAATCTTGCCACAGGGTTAGACAGGCAGAGAAGAATTCACTGTGAAATGGAGCCTACCCCTAGGACTCAGCTCTTCAGAAGCCTGAAAACTTGCTTTTGGATCAATCCATGAATGGTATACTGTGAGACAGTACCTTGGTATTTTCACCATCTGTGAGTATTTTGAAATACTTAGCCTTTTGGGAAGATAAAATTGAGGAATTTGATGATCTCAAGTATATTAACATTCCATCTTTTACCAGTGCCTCTGGTATTTTCACAGTTTATTTATTTTCCTTTCACTAGTGTAATCCACCCAGCTAGAAATAATCTATGATTTATTCATTTATATAGTTAAGTCATATTTCCTCATCCAAATTTATTTGTTGTTACTAGAATATGATGTAATTTACTTTATATACTATAAAGTACTATAGAAATAAAAATGTGGTAAATTTCAGAGGAACCAATGAAAAAGGAAATAAATTTCAAAATGAATTGATAGAGATAATATATGATTTGAATTAGTGGATTATTATAAAATATATGAATACACTTTAAAATCTTTGGTATTGTGCATCTATATTAAAAAGCCATCATCTATTCTCTCTTCTGATCCACTGATTATCAGTAAAAAGTTATTTCCTCTCAAGGGACAATACAGAAATTTTATCCTCCAAATAAAACTGTAAGGAATCAATATAATAAGGAGGGGGAGAATAGCTGCTTGTGGAAACCTTCCAGAAATCAGCCTCCCATTTGCAGTGATTTATAAATTTTTCTGCAAAAATCCCTTGAGAAACATTTGAATCTAAAAGTAACTAAAACAAGATCATTTCATCATCTGTAAAGTGAGGGGGTTGGATTAGAGGATCATCTCTATTATCCGTAGGAATTATGTCACATTAATATCAAATTCAGAGGAAGGAGGGAGATGTAGGACAAGGTTCAGAAACCAACTTGATGGAGACAGAGTCACATCAGAGTTGAATAGTGAAAGAAGATCTTTCTCCATGTGCAGTTTCAAGGCCAATTTGTACAGAGTGAGCAGTGTGGTAAAGAGCTTGGGTACCAGGGCTTAAAGAATTGGGCAATGTGAACAGACCAGCAGGAAACAAGATAAATGAGCAATGACCAAGTGGGCCCCAGAGAGGAAGAAGCTAGATTGCTACAGTTACAAAGCAAGTTATGTCATTGTTGGCACAACACTGTTTGTGACTTGTGTCAGAGTGCATGCAAGTGGGGAAGCCCTAAATTTATCCAATAGGGTATATTTTGTGGCTTCTGGGTTGGGATTTGGCCAGGAGAAGTGTTACAGACGCCTTGTGGTACAGGGCTACACATACTTATCCTTCTTCTTTTCCAATTAAAACAAAGTATATTGGAAAAACATCAGGTATTGAACTATGTGTTCTATGTTTGATTTTTTTTAGCTATTAAAAACTTTTAACTATTTTTCCTACAATTTAAACTTTTGCCAGCCACTTAGTAGTGCTTTGAAACTGTATTAACTCTTTCTATCTATTATGGCATGTGAAAATAATTTGAATGAAGATAATGTATGATTCCTTGCTTATAAATATGTGGGGATTTTCTTTAAAATAAACCAGAGATCTATCTCTTAAAACATCTTTGAAAATTTGTTGGCATTATTTAGGAAGCCACAGTCAGATTTTGATGTGGTGAGCAGATTTCAGTTTTGATAAAAATGTTACAACTTGTAAACATTATGACTGTCTCCTATTTGGAAAACTTCTTGTAAATATTTTAAGAATAGCATAATACATCCAATGATTTTATTTAATAGTACTATTCTATCAAATACTGCTACCTCCCAACTGTGAAAACAATATAAACCTGAGAATTCTAACTATTTGTGTTGGATGATTAACAGGAGCCAGGCTCCCCACCATGTACTTTCCATACATGCCTAATTCATTCATGAGAATGTTATTCATTGAGAGTATAAAATTAGTGTTCCCATTTCACAGGGATAGAAACTGAGTCTCAGCAACACTGTTATATAACTTGTTCAAGGTCACATAGCTAAAATGTCTTACCTCTGGGATTGGGGAGTTCTGAGTCTTTTACTTTTGCTTCTGCAGCACTCTGTTCCTATAGTGTTCTCATGTTTACTCAACTCAACTACTAAAATAGAAAAAAAAGATTCTTTAAAGCTGTACTTTCATATTGGATTATGATGACAGATGTGACTATCTCAACAGACACCTTTATGAGATGCCTGGGACAAAATTCACAATAGCAGGGAGGAGGGATAACTGACTTTGCCTTACTTTCTGAACTGTGACTCTGCTACCTTGCGAAGGAGATGTAGAAGGTGAGCATACCATATGGAGGGCCTGGGAGAATAGCTCACAGTGTTGGAGCAGTATATAGTAGAAGTTCACTGACCATTTGTTATGTAAACACTCAACTGCTCTGCACCCCTTATTATGTGTGGGCCACTTTGTTGTCAATGTGACTTCTATCACTTCCTTCATTCTCTTGTGCTTCATGCTGCCCTGATGACCTCCACAGGGTACACCATAATGCTTCCAAATCTCAAAACCTTTCAGTCTCTGGTTTCTTATTTGGGCTCCATCTTCTCTATCATTTTATAGCTAGCTCACCATTTGTCATGACAGTGTATAGGCCATTTTCTTGTGAAAATTGGGAAACCTTCTGAAATCTGATTGCTGCCTCTTGTATGATTGCATCATTTTTTTTCCTGCACTTCTTTTCTCAGACTTATACATTTCATCATCTAGAGTTGAAGAGTGGTGTTTTCAAGGTAGAAAAAATATTATAGCGACTAGTTCACGGAGTGTGTGTGCTAGGCCTGAGCACTGAGGCCTGCTCCATGTTAGAATGAGTAAAAATAATGACTCCAGGCTTGCTTTGGGTTGTTCCACTTCACTTTACTGGTGAGTGGCCACACAAGAAGAAAAAAGAATATCAGCAAGCTAAGGATCCTTTTGGAAGAAGCAATTTGGCATGGCCCTGAGTGTCCTAAGGGTACTTGCCAGCATAGCAGGAATGTAAGTAAGACTCTGACCTTTCTCTACCCCAACCTTTCTTAGTGGTGTTTACGTAATGGAGTGAAGACTAAAAGTAGACTTCCCTTCCTATCAGTATTAAAGAAGTAGAATTATTTGACTATCTACTTTTATCCTTCACTTGTTGGAGTTCTTCTGCATCACTCTCAAGTGACCTTGGAGGAGGTCAGAACTGACATGAGGATGATATTCATTTTGCCTATAGTGCAATGAGTAGTGAAGTTCTTTGTTTCTATACCAGAAATCTTGTCTTCTTCCAGTAAGCACAAAAGATATGACAGGATAACTTATTGGCTGACAAGTAGGTCAAATGTAAGAATGTTCATAGGTCCTGACAGACTCAGTGATGATTCATAACACCTTGATATTTCCCTCATTCTTTAGCAAAATAAATCTAAATTTTTGTGGATATCTGAATTTAAGTTTCCTCTCAAATATACTTTAAATTAAAAAATGTGAATGCAAACAGCTCACTTGGGATTAGCAGCAGTGTTAGCTGAACAGAGAAACAGAACAAAGATGAGAACAATCAACAAAGGGTAAGATATAAAACTGGCCATCACTATGAGTGAATGGAGCTTAAGTCCATTAAGAAAACTTGGAACTTGATGTTCTTCATAGCTATGTCATGTAAGAAATGAGACAGATGGTATACCTTGATAACAGTTACTGTCAGTTACTGGTTGGGAGATATCTCCGATGGATACTAAATCCTTGGTATTTCTACGTTGTCTGATATAGGCACAGAGTGATCTTCGGGTTTGGAAAAATCCACCAAACAATTGAGACATAGATGCTGGAACTGAAATGAGCCTGTGTCCAGTGACATTGTAAAGGTAAAGGGATCTGGTTGGGCATCAACTACAGTGCTGAAAGCATCCCTTGTGAAATGAGGAGCCAGCAAGTTAACAGTCATGGTTTTGCTGCTTTTAACCCCATGAAGTGAAGGCACAGGACAGTGCAGGTCATGGTCTACTTCTAACAATCCGCACATGCTGTTTTGCTCCATATATATAACTTAATTATTTTTCCTACCATGTCATCAGGCCTTCTGTGTCATCCTGACCTACCACAAAGTAAACAACACGTTTGTAGAAAGAAAAAAACTACAGTGATAAAATTGCACATGGTAAGTATCATGAATTTATAGCTGAAAAGATAATTGATTCATAAGGATTACATAGAGAGGTTTAAATATACTTTTCATGGTTTAAAAAACATAAAGTGTAAACAACCTTTTATAATCCACTTTAATTTTAAATGAGCTGGTATGACTCAGACCTCACTCCAGGATTAAGAATGCTGGCCAGCTCAACTGGTAGCCAGGAAACTCCTGTGGCTTCACTTTATCCCCAAGGAGGACAACTCTCTTGTAAATAATTGGGAATTGGCTGTCCAGGAAAACCTTGCTTTTGCCAGGGTTTCCATTCAGAAATAAAAGTAGAAGCTACCGAATGACTGAAAAGGAGATACAACTATCAATAATAACTACTACATGCCAAGAGAAATGCCAAACAGTTTTCATGTAACTCTTTTCCTCCAATGGTTCTGTGAAGTTTCTATGTTATGTTATACAGTAGAAGAAAACAAAATACATTTTTTGAAGGGTACAGAATAATAACATATTAGTGGTGTGAATTCTGGTCCGTCTGACTCTTTAAGTGCTATTCTTACACAACCCTTGATGCCCTGTGAATCAATATTTCATGCTGGGTATGGAATAAAATGTTGAAACACTCTAAATCAAATATTTTCTTATAACGACCATTTCTCTCCCAAACACAAACACATACACACACACACACACTCAATGTGTAATAAAGTGCAATAGAACTTGACTCTGTTTTTAAGGTTTACTTACCTGGTAAAAATGTTGAAGCCGCTTCATTTCTCTTTTACTTCTGCCCCACATATGAGCAAGCAGACACACAAGCTCATGCACTCTCCCTGCCATAGTGAAAATGCAGACCATGTAAGCTTCAGTGTGAGTGGGCAAGCCTTCAACCCGGCGTACCCCTACTATACAACCTCTACGCTATTCTCCATTCTTTCTCCTCAGCCATTTTTTAAACTACTAGGAATCCAGAAAGTCTCACTGTTTAAGTAATAAACATTTTTAAAATCTATTAAGTATTGTGTAGTTTCATCTGTCTTGACATTTGAACCGAACTTGGGGTGGAAAGTGCATTTTCTCAAGGTGGGTGACCATAACACTTGCCATAACTGCCCAGGTATCATGATGATGGCCATCACCAATGGGAATCTTCCTTCTTTTGCCTGTACATGCCAACTGGATTTACTACTTCCTGGAAATCTTATGTTTGGAGCTGTCCCGCTTTGTGATCTTCAGATTTGGAGACACAGGCTCAGGGGGAAAACTTTTATTGAGTTGGTTTCATTTAGTCAGTCATTGGTTATCATCATTCTATGCAGTGGTCAGGGGAAGACTGATACCTGTGCATCATAAAGGCTTCTGCCTAATCTTTTAATAAAGATTCTCATCCTTATTATTGGAGGAATATATCTATGACACATTCATGGCACAGGTAAGTGATGAATTCAAACCTAAAGTAAGATCACAGCCATGATCACTATAAAGCATCCACTGCCATGAGAGGGGTTCTGAACTCTGCAAAAACTGTTTTGTCCTCCATCTAAATTATATTCATGAATAACCAATCTAACAAACAAAAAGAAGTAAGAAAAATAGGTACCTGGGAAACAAATAGAATCTAAAGTGAAGGTGTACAATTTGATGCAATTAGAAATCCAAAATTTACTAAGAAAATTTATACAATAAAAATAGAAAGATAATGACTGGCTTTTATGCCTATACAGCAGAGATACTGAATTAATTTTAACATCTGCTGAAATAAATAAAGGGGCAAACCTTCATGGAGCTTAAAATAGAGTTAAGCCTTGTATTGTGCTACATTTAAACAAAGTACTCCCTATATCTCTGAAAGAATACCCTCCTTAATCACTGGCCTACTGCCTTTTCAAAATTCTCTGTGGTCCTAATGCCTGAAATACCCCATTGTGGATATAGAATCTCTCATTCAAAATAGTTAAAACATTGAAATTAATTAAGTCTTTGCCACTTACCAGTAGCTAGAAAAAATAATTTCCATAGTTGAAATATTTAATATAAAACAATGTAAATTAAAATAAGGGCTTCAAGAATTGAAACCCATTATGCAAGACCTAATTAGAGAGGAGATGATTATCCCTGATCTTTATCTACTGGGCAGTCCAATCTGGCCTATTCTTAAATGTAGAAAGTATAAATGGAAACTTATGGTTTATTACTCTAAACTTATTATCTTTAAGGTCCCAATACCCAGTAGTATTGAAATCAGAGATTCCATTCAATCAGCAACTATTAAACACTTTGCAGTCATAGATTTGTTATGTTCCATTTCTCTTTTAACAGCCTTTCTCTACAGTTTACCTTAACTCCTAAATAGCCCACTGCACTTTTATGTGCTACAAATAGTGCAATACCACACAAGGTATTTGTAGGCAAGTTCTTAACCACATCCAACTTTTTCCAGGAATAAAGGTATGACATTATACCAATGATGAGAAGAATTATTTGACATACCTATTCAGGACATAAGATATATTACAAAAGATCTCACAAGAAGGGAATTGGTCATTGATCAACAAAGTATATGAGACCCGTATCTTGACTACATTCTAAAAAATGATGGTAACCCCAAGGCCACTATATCTCCAACACCTTAAACAAACAGATATTGACACACTCAGCATTCCATAATTTAAAACAGACAGACATCTTTTGAGTTCTAGAAGTGAAATGTTCATTAGTTAAACCTTCTAAACTGTGTTTTACTATCACAAATCAACCGAGCTCGATCGGGTCATGTTTTTGGATATAGTGCAAGACAACAGACATTCCCATTAGTGTCTCCTAGAGACTCTTTCACTGTAAAACCTGTGTAAGCCGCTTCCTCTTCTGTCTTCTGGGATCTTTTAGCCATATAAGATGGTCTTAAATTTCCCATGAACATTTGGTGCAAGAAATTTCCCTACTTGGATTGAAAGAAGAATTTATTTGAGTAGCTACTGCTGACAGATTAGTGGGTTCTCCCAGAAATAGATGGTCACAGACTTTTTATTCTCTGCACCTAGTTGCATTCATACCTTAGGTCTTAGGAGCAGCATCATACAAGCTCAGCACCACATGGACTCTTGCTCTTTGGAGTAGAATCAAATGTTTGTGCTTTGGAACATCTTATTGGAAGAAAGAGTGACCCCTCCATCCTCAGTGTCTTGCCAGTTGTCATTACTAGAAAAAGGACTCCTTTGTCCTAAATCCTTTGTATACTGTGTAAGTTCAAATGAACGAACAGAAAAGAGTTTATGTACTTGATGGACACCACCACCACATATATGAGTGGGTTTCTGGAAGACCACTTCTTTTAGTCCTTTTTACCAGAAGGTTCCTGATCAATAAAAGGACAAAAAGATCAGCACAGTTGGCTTGACTTTAGGAAATCATTTTAGTAGAATACCTTGGTCAATATTGGTCCCATATGGACATTTTTACACTCTCTTAGTTATTGCAATGTTTTGCCCATCTGGTTTGGCAATGGAAACTTGCTTCTTTGGATGTAAAAGCTAGTGACATCCTTCTTTGCAGATATAAAAAAAAGCAAAATAACACACATTTTGTACATGTGAAAGTCAAAATATATGGCATACTCCCTTAAGAGCTCCAGTCATTATTGAAAGTGACCAAGGCACTCATTTTACTTCCAAAGCTATACAATACTGTAGTCTTGAAAATTACACTCATTTGAGCATTCAGTTCCCATACCAGCCTCAGGCAATACGCTTTATAGAGCACCATGACGACTCACTTAACCAAGTTCAAATTCAGTTACCTGAGACATTTTACATTTCAGCTACTTGTCAAACATCACAGATGAACTGCAATGAAGATTCAGATTCCATTTTGATATTCAACTCTGGGCTGTTTTCAAGTCCCAAAACATTCCTTTTCCTTCTGCTCTATTTTGGGCAAGCTAATAAGAAAGCACACTCCTATTGATCCCTGTTTGCTATTGGTAAGAATTTTAAACCATACAAGCCCCATCATATGCTATTCCCTATTCCCACCTCACATCAACCATGAAAATTTCTAAAGACAGTCTTTGATCTCTATTTTTTACATTCATTCATGAACCTGCCTGGAAACCCATTATGTTTTCCCCAGAAATCAACATGTGAGTAGTTAATTTTTTAAAATATTCTTGGTGAATTTGTGGGATCCTTAATCTTTATATTCACACCAAATATAGCAAGTATTGAGAGAGGAGGGGTACATCTCACCTCTATAGTGTTACCACACAAAATTCATTTTAGATTCTTGGCATGGAAACTCATGGGACTTTCAGCATTATAATGCAGTTTGATTACATTGCCATTACCAAAGAGCCTTTGATCTTTTCTGAAAGTATATCTTGTCACATATGGTATACAAATGGCAAAATTCTAACTGAAACTTCTCAGAGCAAATTTCTTATTGCAACTAACATATGGGGCTTTCTAATATGGCTAGCTAAACCCTGTAAAAACAGAAAAAGAAAAAAAAATATATATATATAGTTTTGTGTTTTACAATTTCTGTATGTGTTATATAAAACTGAAGTTCCCAAATACTTGAAAATGTCCATCTCGGTGAGAGCAGAAAGTTTCCAATTGGTTCTGCATTGTTTTGGGATAAAGGAGAAAGAGAAATCTTCAATGATTTATTCTCCCGAGGTTTGATCACCAGACTCTATTATTTTGTATGTATTTCATGGAAAATTTATTTCCAAAGTATTTATGCTTAACTAGCTCAAACACGCTTTTGAAAAGTCATCTATTCCAGTAGTGTTTTAAAGATTTTTCACTCCATTGCTTCTTATAAACCTTAATCTTTGTTGCATCAAAAATCCTACCCGATTGACATTGCAAACAGTTGCATTTATGAAGTATCTAGACACCACCTCTGTGTACCAAGACATTTCTGAGGGTACAGCACTTGATAAGTGATATTCTGATAGCACCTTGATAAGGTGATATTCTGATTGTGAGAGTTTCATTATTAATAGAACCTGGAAGGTGTATTTACCCATGTGCCACAGGATATATAGAAACCTTGTTGAGAAGAGGTGGGGTTATTTTGCAGAAGAGTTTCAAACATCAAACAGAAATTTCAGGCTAAGAAGAAATAACATGGGAGAAAATGTATCAGGATTAGGGTTGAGGTCATCATATATAGAAAAGAATTGAGTCCTATGTTCAGAGAGTATTCATTGAAAACTAGCATTGTGACAATTAAGGATGTGCTAAAGGGCCTGTTTTGTATGCTGCCTTGGGTCTGTCTGTGTCATGAGAGTGCTTGTGAAACCAGAGGTGTGCATGCAGGGGTGGCAGTGAGCGGTAGCCCTCCAAGCGGAGCCAAACACCCAGTAAATCCCACTCTGGACTTTGGTTTTAAGTAAGAAAAGTTTTCACTATAACATAGAGTTTGTTCTTTCCAAAATCATTATTGATTTTCTCTTTTATGATCTGTGTAAGTCGGCTTTTCAGCCCTGTGACTAAAATGCCTGACAAAAGCAATTTAGAGGAGGAAAAGTTCATTTTGAGCTCACGGTTTCAGAAGTTCAGTCTGTGGTCAGTATATTGCATTTCTCTGGGCTTGAGGTGAGACAGAATCTCCTGCCAAAAGGTGTTGGTGGAGGAAAGTTGTTCAGGTCGTGGTAGCCAGGAAGAAGAGAGAAAGGAAGCAAGGAGTGGAATAACAAATAATCCCCAAGGGCACACCCCCAGTGGTAACTACCTACAGTAACCACCCAGCAGTCCATTCAAATTATTAATCCATTAAATGGATTAATGCATGATGTGGTTATAACTCTAATAATCTAATTATTTCACCTCTGAAAGTCCCTACATTGCCTAACAAATGAGCTTTTGTGGGATATCTCATATTCAAACCATAATAACATCTGTTAAGTTTCTTCAACAATTATTGAAACTTTTCATTTACTTTAATTTTGACAACATGCTCACACACATACTCACACACATATGCAAGCATGTGCATACTCATACACACTTCATTAGAATTATCATTATAAATGTGATAGAACTTTGGTTTGGTTATCACTTTTCTGAGTTTACAGACTAGATCGTATTTATCTTTGGATTCTTTACCTCTAGCATAGTATTAATATATGAGAATCCCAAAATATTTTTGTGTTGTGATGTTATTGTATCCGAAAGGTAAGCAAATTTAACTGAGATTATAGGGCAATTGCAAAGAGGTTCCCACTCATAAGCATTCCATGGCATAGTCTTACTATAACAAAATACTAAAAACTATCAGTATTTTGTTATAAAATTTGTCACATTTTACTATATAACAATGAATTTCTCTTTGTGTGCAAGATTCCATCAGATTCCTGACTGTATTGCACACAGTGTGAGGCATAGAGGGACATTCAATAAATGTTTAATTTGACACTTTTCAAAGTATGTTTTTGAGAACTATTAATTTCTTAGTAACTACCCTAGATGAAATGCCTGAACAATCTCTATTTACATGAGAAATGTAATATAATTTCTTAGGCTTAATAGATATTTACCAAATGCTTGCTGAATAGAACAAATGAACTAATTGGTCTAACAAAGCACTGGAATACTTATCAGTTAAAGTAGGTTAAGTATGACCACTGTTAAAGTTCAGATGTGAAGTGTCCACCAAAGACTCATGAGTTGAGGGCTTGGTCCCCACGTAACAAACAGCGTTTTTGGGTGGTGGTGGAAACTTCAAAAGGTGGGACCTAATTGGAAAAAGAAGGTCACTGGGGCTGGGTCTTTGGAAGTATATTTTATTCCTGGCCCCTTCTCTCTATTTTCTGTTTTCTGCTGACATGAGGTGAGCAGCTTTTCTGGCATACCCTTTCACCATGATGTTCTGCCTCACCACAGCCTTGGAAACAATAGAACCAGTCAATCATGGACTAAAACCTCTGAAACCGTGAGACAAATCAAAACCTCATTTTTTTTCCAGGTATTTTGTCAGAGTCATGGAGAGCTGACTAACACACCATAAAGTACCAACTGGTTACATACGCTAATCAAAAGATCAATAACTTTCCATATGGATTTTAGAGGGAAAAAGGAAGTGTGAATGAATAGGTAATATTAGAAATAATCCACACAGCATTTCAAGAAACAGAAGTAGAAAGGTGTGTTCAGGACCAGTCAGTGATGGGGCTTTACTGGAGCAAAGATATGTATGGGAGAGTAATAGAGGATGCCATTAGAAAATTAGAATGGGGCTGGATGCGGTGATGCACACCTGTAATCTCAGCATCTCCAGAGGCTGAGGATTGGGAGATCAAAGCCAGTCTCAGCAACTTAAGGAAGCCCTAAGCATCTCAACACTATCCTGTCTCTAAACAAAATATTAAAGAGGTCTGGGGATGAGGCTCAGTGGTAAAATGCCCCTGTGTTCAAATCCTGGTACCAAATAGAAAAATAAATAAAAAAATTTAAAAAATTAGAATAAGGATATTATGAAAAAACCATATACTATGTAACTCTTTCACATTTAACTCTTAGTATATAGTATATTATGATTTAGGTGAAAATTAATTATTAATGTTCCTTAAAATTAATTAAGCAGTTTGTAAAAATCAAGGACCAAATGCCCTGGAACTATTTTGGTTTTTTATAGTTATTTGGTCAAAGAATGTCTGAACTGGCTGTGGCACAAGCCAGAATAAAAAAGAAAATGTTACATTTTTCTGCTATTTCTTTCTATTTTAAAACCATTTAAATATTTTTTTTCTAATCCAATATAGTTATAACTTGAAGATCCTCTGCCCTTTGTAAACCCAGGCTGTCCTCTAGGATAAGGAGATCAAGCTGGTTCCCACCAACACCCTAATTTAGCTCATCAATAATCCACAGGGTGTCCTCCCACCAGGAAAAGATGCACTGTTCAACCCATCACAGTTTTTATCCTTGTACAGTCAGAAAGGATCGGTTCCAGGCAGAGTCCCCTGGTTTTAAATTTATCTTGTCAAGAGTCACACACTAGCTTCTCAAGTTCAAAGATTTCTGAGGGTCACTTCAGAGATTTTCTTCCCCCTTTACTTGAGATGAATGGAAGACTCCTCTCCCTGCATGCTCCAGTACTCCAGGAGAATGCTCAGCTTCATCCTGGATGAACCATACCACTGAAAATTTATCTTAGTTATTTCATTTGCAACTGTGGCTTTTTCTCCATCTTCGAGTCTTCCAACAATCATCTTCTATAAAAGCTTCAGCTTCCTTGAAAAATCCTTTTTCCTCTCTTTGTAGGCTGAAAAAATGATGCCCCCCCCAATACCCATCCATACTTTAAGCCCTGAACCTGTGTGTATTAATTATTATGGCCATTAAATGATATATGTGATTAAGTTAAGGATTTTTTTTAATTAATTTTTATTGTAGGTTGTTCAAAACATTACATAGTTCTTGATATATCATATTTCACACTTTGATTCAAGTGGGATATGAACTCCCATTTTTACCCCATATACAGATTGCAGAATCACTTCAGTTGCACAACCATTGATTTACATATTGCCATTCTGGAGTCTGTTGTATTCTGCTGCCTTTCCTATCCTCTACTATCCCCCCTCCCCCCTCCCCTCCCCTCTTCTCTCTCTACCCCCTCTACTGTAATTCATTTCTCCCCCTTATATTTTCCCTCCTTTCCCCTCACTTCCTCTTGTATGTAATTTTGTATACCCCTGAGGGTCTCCTTCCGTTTACATGCAATTTCCCTTCTCTCTCCCTTTCCCTCCCACCTCTCATCCCTGTTTAATGTTAATCTTCTTCTCATGCTCTTCTTCCCTACTCTGTTCTTAGTTACTCTCCTTATATCAAAGAAGACATTTGGCATTTGTTTTTAAGGGATTGGCTAGCTTCACTTAGCATAATCTGCTCTAATGCCATCCATTTCCCTCCAAATTCTATGATTTTGTCATTTCTTAATGCAGAGTAATACTCCATTGTGTATAAATGCCACATTTTTTTTATCCATTCGTCTATTGAAGGGCATCTAGGTTGGTTCCACAGACTTGCTATTGTGAATTGTGCTGCTATGAACATGGATGTAGCAGTGTCCCTATAGTGTGCTCTTTTTAGGTCTTTAGGGAATAGACCGAGTAGTGGAATAGCTGGATCAAATGGTGGTTCCATTCCGAGCTTTCCAAGAAATCTCCATACTACTTTCCAAATTGGCCGCACCAATTTGCAGTCCCACCAGCAATGTACAAGAGTACCCTTTTCCCCACATCCTCGCCAGCACTTGTTGCTGTTTGACTTCCTAATGGCTGCCAATCTTACTGGAGTGAGATGGTATCTTAGGGTGGTTTTGATTTGCATTTCTCTGACTGCTAGAGATGGTGAGCATTTTTTCATATACTTGTTGATTGATTGTATGTCCTCCTCTGAGAAATTTCTGTTCAGGTCCTTGGCCCATTTGTTGATTGGGTTATTCGTTATCTCATTGTCTAATTTTTTTAGTTCTTTGTATATTCTGGATATTAGGGCTCTGTCTGAAGTGTGAGGAGTAAAGATTTGTTCCCAGGACGTAGGCTCCCTATTTACCTCTCTTATTGTTTCTTTTGCTGAGAAAAAACTTTTTAGTTTGAGTAAGTCCCATTTGTTGATTCTAGTTATTAACTGTTGTGCTATGGGTGTCCTATTGAGGAATTTGGAGCCCGACCCCACAGTATGTAGATCATAGCCAACTTTTTCTTCTATCAGACGCCATGTCTCTGATTTGATATCAAGTTCCTTGATCCACTTTGAGTTAACTTTTGTGCATGGCGAGAGAAAGGGATTCAGTTTCATTTTGTTGCATATGGATTTCCAGTTTTCCCAACACCATTTGTTGAAGATGCTATCCTTCTTCCATTTCATGCTTTTAGCCCCTTTATCAAATATAAGATAGTTGTAGTTTTGTGGATTGGTTTCTGTGTCCTCTATTCTGTACCATTGGTCCACCTGCCTGTTTTAGTACCAGTACCATGCTGTTTTTGTTACTATTGCTCTGTAGTATAGTTTGAAGTCTGGTATAGCTATACCGCCTGAGTTCACATTTCCTGCTTAGAATTGTTTTTGCTATTCTGGGTCTTTTATTTTTCCATATGAATTTCATGATTGCTTTCTCTATTTCTACAAGAAATGCCGTTGGGATTTTGATTGGCATTGCATTAAACCTATAGAGAACTTTTGGTAATATCGCCATTTTGATGATGTTACTTCTACCTATCCATGAACAGGGTATATTTTTCCATCTTCTAAGATCTTCTTCTATTTCTCTCTTTAGGGTTCTGTAGTTTTCATTGTATAAGTCTTTCACCTCTTTTGTTAGGTTGATTCCCAAGTATTTTATTTTCTTTGAGGATATTGTGAATGGGGTGGTTGTCCTCATTTCCATTTCAGAGGATTTGTTGCTGATATACAGGAATGCCTTTGATTTATGCGTGTTGATTTTATAGCCTGCCACTTTGCTGAATTCATTTATTAGCTCTAATAGTTTCTTTGTAGACCCTTTTGGGTCTGCTAGGTATAGAATCATGTCATCTGCAACTAGTGATAATTTGAGTTCTTCTTTTCCTATTTTTATGCCTTTAATTTCTTTCGTCTGTCTAATTGCTCTGGCCAGTGATTCGAGAACTATGTTGAACAGAAGTGGTGAGAGAGGGCATCCCTGTCTTGTTCCAGATTTTAGAGGGAATGCCTTCAGTTTTTCTCCATTCAGAATGATGCTAGCCTGAGGCTTAGCATAGATTGCTTTTACAATGTTGAGGTATGTTCCTGTTATCCCTAGTTTTTCTAGAGTTTTGAACATAAAGGGATGCTGTACTTTGTCGAATGCTTTTTCCGCATCTATCGAGATGACCATATGGTTCTTATTTTTAAGCCTGTTGATGTGGTGAATAACATTTATTGATTTCCGTATATTGAACCAACCTTGCATCCCAGGGATAAATCCTACCTGATCATGGTGCACAATTTTTTTGATATGTTTTTGTATCCGGTTCGCCAGAAGTTTATTGAGGATTTTTGCATCTAGGTTCATTAGAGATATTGGTCTGTAGTTTTCTTTCTTTGAAGTGTCTTTGTCTGGTTTAGGAATCAGGGTGATGTTGGCCTCATAGAATGAATTTGGAAGTTCTCCCTCTTTTTCTATTTCCTGAAATAGCTTGAAAAGTATTGGTGTTAATTCCTCTTTAAAGGTTTTGAAAAACTCTGCTGTATACCCATCCGGTCCTGGGCTTTTCTTAGTTGGTAGTCTTTTGATGGTATCTTCTATTTCCTCAATTGATATTGGTCTGTTTAGGTTGTCAATATCCTCCTGACTCAATCTGGGCAAATCATATGACTTAAGAAATTTATCGATGCCTTCACTATCTTCTATTTTATTGGAGTATAAGGATTCAAAATAATTTCTGATAATCTTCTGTATTTCTGAAGTGTCTGTTGTGATATTGCCTTTTTCATCCCGTATGCTGGTAATTTGAGTTCTCTCTCTTCTTCTCTTTGTTAGCGTGGCTAAGGGTCTGTCGATTTTATTTATTTTTTCAAAGAACCAACTTTTAGTTTTGTCAATTTTTTCAATTGTTTCTTTCGTTTGGATTTCATTAATTTCAGCTCTGATTTTAATTATTTCTTGTCTTCTACTTCTTTTGCTGTTGTTTTGCTCTTCTTTTTCTAGGATTTTGAGTTGAAGTATTAGATCATTTATTTGTTGGTTTTTTCTTTTTTTAAGGAATGAACTCCAAGCAATAAATTTTCCTCTTAGAACTGCTTTCAATGTGTCCCATAGATTCCGATATGTTGTGTCTGTGTTTTCATTTATCTCTAAGAATTTTTTAATTTCCTCCTTGATGTCTTCTATAACCCATTGATCATTCAGTAACCTATTGTTCATTCTCCAAGTGATGCATGATTTTTCCTTACTTCTTTTATTGTTGATTTTCAATTTCATTCCATTATGATCAGATAATATGCATGGTATTATCTCTACTCCTTTATATTGTCTAAGAGTTGCCCTGTGACATAATATATGATCTATTTTTGAGAAGGATCCATGTGCTGCTGAGAAAAAAGTGTAACTGCTTGATGTTGGGTGGTATATTCTATATATGTCAATTAAGTCTAGGTTATTAATTGTGTTATTGAGCTCTATAGTTTCCTTATTCAACTTTTGTTTGGAAGATCTGTCCAGTGGTGAGAGAGGTGTGTTGAAGTCTCCCATGATTATTGTATGGTGGTCTATTAGACTCTTGAACTTGAGAAGAGTTTGTTTGATGAACATAGCTGCACCATTGTTTGGGGCATATATATTTATGATTGTTATGTCTTGTTGGTGTATGGTTCCCTTGAGAAGTATGTAGTGTCCCTCTTCATCCCTTTTGATTAACTTTGGCTTGAAATCTATTTTATTTGAAATGAGTATGGACACTCCTGCTTGTTTCCGAAGTCCATATGAGTGATATGATTTTTCCCAACCTTTCACCTTCAGTCTATGTATGTCTTTTCCTATCAAATGCGTCTCCTGAAGGCAGCATATTGTTGGGTCTTGTTTAGTGATCCATTCTGCTAGCCTGTGTCTCTTAATTGGTGAGTTTAAGCCATTAACATTTAGAGTTATTATTGAGATATGGGTTGTTCTTCCAGCCATATTTGTTTATTTATGTTACTAAACATGGTTTGTTTTCCTCTTTGATTATTCCCCCCCACCTTTACTGTACTACCTCCCGCTGTTGGTTTTCATTGATATTTTCCATTTCCTCTTCCTGTAATATTTTGCCGAGGATGTTTTGAAGAGATGGTTTTCTAGCTGCAAATTCTTTTAACTTTTGTTTATCATGGAAGGTTTTAATTTCATCTTCCATCCTGAAGCTTAATTTCGCAGGATACACAATTCTTGGTTGGAACCCCTTTTCTTTCAGTGTTTGAAATATGTTATTCCAGGATCTTCTAGCTTTCAGAGTCTGTGTTGAAAGATCAGCTGTTATCCTGATTGGTTTACCCCTAAATGTAATCTGCTTCCTTTCTCTTGTAGCTTTTAAAATTCTCTCCTTATTCTGTATGTTCGGCATCTTCATTATAATGTGTCTAGGTGTGGATCTCTTATGATTTTGCACATTCGGCGTCCTGTAGGCTTCTAGGATTTGGGATTCTGTCTCATTCTTCAAGTCTGGGAAGTTTTCTCGTATTATTTCATTGAATAGATTGCTCATTCCTTTGGTTTGGACCTCAATACCTTCCTGTATCCCCATGACCCTTAAGTTGGGTCTCTTTATGTTATCCCATATTTCTTGAATGTTCTGCTCATGGTTTCTTAACAGCTTTGCTGAGCTGTCTATGTTCTTCTCCAGTTGAAATACTTTGTCTTCATTGTCTGATGTTCTATCTTCTAAGTGTTCTACTCTGCTGGTAGTATTCTCAATTGAGTTTTTAAGTTGGTTTATTGTTTCCTGCATTTCCAGGATTTCTGTTTGTTTGTTTTTTATAACCTCTATCTCCCTGTATAATTGATCTTTTGCTTCTTGGATTTGTTTATGTAATTTATTGTCGAAGTGGTCGAAGTGGTCTTTCATTGTCTGATTTTGCTGTCTAATGTCTTCCTTGAGACTCCAGATCATCTGAAGCATGTATATCCTGAATTCTTTATCTGACATTCCATCTGCTGCAGATATTACCTCTTCTAAAGTTGAGTTGACCTGCATTGCTTGTGGTCCTTTCTTTCCTTGTCTTTTCATACTGATCGCGTTTCTTTCTGCTTGGTGAAACTGTTGTGTTATTGATTTTTCCCCCTATATATTTATATTGCTCTTGTATAGCTGCAAAGTCTCCCTCGCAGGCTTTGGCGGTGGCTCTGCCCCTCTTCCAATTGAGGCAATGTGCCTTCCACGCCAGGAGGCCGCTGTACCTGTACTTTCGATGGGCCTGTTCTTTCGGTGGTCACAGGTCCGCCTACCTTGCAGGCATGAGCAGCGGCTTTGCCCCTCCGCTGGCCACTAGGCCTGTTCTGTCTGTCGGTTGCAGATCTGTCTACCTAAAAGGCGCTGGTGGCGGCTCTGCCCCTCCCCCGACCGGGGCGATGTAAGTTAAGGATTTTGAAGCATGGAGATTATACTATCTGGGTGGGCTCCATCTATACACCATCATCTCCCTTGTAGCTTACCTATACCATCTGCCCCACTTTTTTTGTGATCAGGTTTATGATTGCATTTAATCTGGTTACTCCTTAAATGCAATCACACATATCTATATAGGGGTTAGGGGGAGATTTTATAGGCAGATACACAAGGAAGGAGGTGGTATGCAGATGGAGCAGAAACAGGTTTGAAAATTCTGACCTTGAAGATTAGAGTGATCTGATCACAAGTAAGGGCTGTCAGAAGTCATTAAAAACTGGAAGAGTCAAATTGGATTCCTCTTTTGAGCCTCATAGAGAATGCAGCCCTGCCAATCCCTTGCCTTTATCACAATGACACTGACTTGGAATTTATGGTCTCCAGAATTCTAAAGGAATCAAAGTTCTGTTGCACTATGACATCAAGCTTGTGGTTATCTGTTACAGCAGCCACAAGAAACTAATACGTCCTCTCTTACAATTTTTTTTCTATTCTGTTTCACCAATGGTTCCTAGTTTTTTCCTATAGTTTCTGCTTATCCTGTTTTTCAAGATATTTACCTTTGCTGAACATGTAAGAAACAAGCAGAAGTCTATTCTCTGATAGTTGGGTAAAATGTAGCTAAGTCATCCAATAACCATCCTATGGATATTTGGCTGGTTTGCATTTCTAAGTGATAATATCCCTTCATAAGCAACCTCACATCCATTTAAATTCTAAGGAAGATGTTAGTGGAGTGGATCTGAATAAAATAGTTTTTTTAGTTAAAAATACACACAAGTATTAGGAATTGGAATAAAACCTCCTTATAGGCAAAATAGACTTTTAAAACTATTTTGAAGGAAGGAGCAATATAGCTGCACATAATATATATAAAGCAAAAAGTAAAAAGCAAGCAGACAACAAATAATCATGCTATGTATTGGGGATACACAACCACTAATTCTGTGAACTTTAATCAGATCTCTTTGAGAAGAGAGATTGCATTAAATCTATGCTTACACTATAATATAGCTAGAAATTGATTGTAATGTTCAGTAATCAGCTGACTTATCTATAAATTTTAGTAATAATATATTGTGGGGTTTCTTAGAGTGTGATTTCCTCAAACATTAAAATGCATGTTAAACGTTCAGATAGGTAATTGGGCATTAATCTATACCACATTAGAACTGACAATTTCTATTTTTAATGAACTAAATTTGAGAAATACTAATAACTAATGTTACATACCTCAGTACAAGAAAGAACATCTTAACTGGAATGGATTTCTGCTTCTCCACATAGAATAGATGTTCCATTGAGATGGGTTCTTTCTTATTTGATCTACTAAAAAGAGGAAGTTTAAAATTATTTCTAAGCTATTATAAGACACTTAGAAAAATCACATGGAGTCAGCTGCATAAGTGGCTGCGCTCACCAATGGAGTCCAACTTAAAAGAATCAAGTGGGAGAGCTTGCCAAACTGCTCTGAATTTGATCCCCCCACCTCGCTTTTCTTTCAAAAGACTCAGACTAAAGACCACTGCTTTTAGCTCTCAGGATAATTTCTGAAACTCCTGAGGTGTAGAGTAAGGCAGACGGTAATCTCCAAGGTAACTAGGTCTGAAGCCTCACAGGGGGGCAAGAAATATGGCTTTTTACTTGAGTTGATGGGTTACTTTGCAGAGACCACAATTGTATAACATAACCTGGTATTTCCAACTAAAAGATAAAATGGGTATTTTGCATCATTCATTATAGTAATTCTTGTTCTCTGATTCAAGTAAGTTCAAAAAGTAAATTATCAGTTCATTTTTCTTTCCTAAATGTAGCATTTTCTTTAAAAAGGATAGGTTAAAGGTTGGTGAAGAAAAAGTACCTGAGCTTTCTTTTCAAGTTTATCCCTGTCAGAAAGATCTATTTTTATTTTTCAAGGTGATAATTTTATTCTATGGTATAGTTTTGAATTTAAATATGTTTACTACTTTTCACAGTTACCTGGAACAAAATGCAAAAATAAATACTATTCACTCACTGGTAAACTCTACTTCTGTAACAGTTAAGGTCCTTTTGAAGTCTATGCACTTGGAGAAGAATGGGCATTCATTCATACCAACATAAATAATCATTAAAATGGTCTTTCCTCATCACCACTTACTTGAAACAAAAATTATCATGAGTTGGGGGCATTATAATTTGCTTTCAAAATATAAACAAATCATCCTTTTTCTTTTCCCCTTGCTGGAGGACATCAGTTATTTATGAAAGCCTGAGGGTTTCTTTATCTATGAAAACTAACCCTTTTATTTCACTGAGGTTTTTATGATATTGGAGAAAAAAATCCTGTACCAATAGCACAGTATAGTAACCTTCTTGTCAGAGAAGCATTGTTTTGCTTATCATAAGATGTTCAGGAAATTAACACTCTGCTGCTCTGAAAGGGTCCTCAGACAGCGCAGATTGGGGAGCAGATTGCCTCTGCAATTCCTTCATCCCTTTGTCACACCTTCATAATTATGCACAATAAGGCCCCAAATGCCTCCTATTGTGCACTGCTCAGGATCACAGTTCAGCAGAGGAAGCCAATGTGAACACCATGAATCACGAGTATTACCCAGATCCCATCTTTGATCAGGTCCTGTGTACCAGCCGATGAATCGAAATTAAAGAGCAGTTCTTGAAAGGAGCACTTGGAAAATGTCCCCTGCTTGATTATTGGAAAGAAAAAGCTGTGATGTAGTACAAATGGAGACAGTATACACATTTCCATTTTGTAATTTGTAACCACAACCAAATGGGTTAACATAAAGAGAACACAGAAAAAAAAATGTGTTTTAATTCCCTTAAATATCGTTACAAAGTGATTTTGCAATAACTTGTTTGGACAAAAATAGAAAAAGCAAAGCTAAAACTCAGAAGCAGTCAGTGGACCCTTCAGTAAGGTTCTCTTGTGAACTAAATCAGTCTGAATCTATTGGAAACAATAAAATAATTATTTGGTTTAAAATATCAGAGTCTTTTAAAAATAACTTATGAATAATGTTGAGAAATAAAAGCTGACTGTCTAGAAAGATATCAATATGTTTTCTAATAATGCTTACTGAAGGTGTGTGCCAACTCCTATGACATTGATAAACAAATTTGGTTGCATTTCTTGCTAGATATACTTTGAATATGAGCAGTAACTACTGACTGGAATAGTAGATATGTTAATGAACTTTTTACTAGCCCAGTGGTAGGTAGCACAAAACTACATATTGTTAATTATTCAGAATAATTGGTATGCTGAGTTTCCTTTTAAAAATTTAAAATCATTTTTAGTTTGACTATGTATTCGTTTAGCACTTTTTTTTTTTTCTCTTAAATGAATTCAGTGCCTCAGCAAAGTGCTGGATTGACAGACTTTTGGAGAGGAGGCTTCTGTTTATCCCTCAAATGAGGACAGCCTGGGCAGCAGCAGGGACAGCTTCCACTTTTAGGCAGGTGGAGTTCTCAAAAAAGAAAATTCACACTCCTGTCAATACTATTTAGATTTCTCACTTACACCAGGTTCACATGAAATAAAGGATTTTGTGGTTGTGACTCACATCTCACTCTCCTTCTCATGTTAAAGGCAAGTTTTCCAGCCAATTCTGGAATTAATATAAATCTGCCCATGTCACTGGCTCCAGGGTGAGAGCCTGCAAAAGTAATACCACTATTGTAACTCCAACAATGCATCATCTTTTATCTGTGAAATTAATCCTCAGTCTGACTGGAAATGGATTAAAATAAACTGGAGACAAGAGGTGGTCAACAGGAATCTGGTTTGTTTCATATGTATGAACATAACATACATTTTCAATCCAACAACAATAGTAAATTTTAAACTTAAAGAATCTTTCCTGTTGAATTCCTCATATGCTGGGTGATAACAAATCTTCTAAAATTAGCATTGGGCTGTCTAGGGAAAAACCAAAGTATTACATATAGGTTTTCCATATCACAGTTTGAGATTTTTGTTTTAAAAACAATGGTAGTTAAGAGTTTTGTTATATTTCTATGTATTATTAATGGAAATTCAGAAGTATACTAATTGAAATTATTAAACTTGGAAACAGTTATTGGCATTTCAGATGCTTAAGCCCTAAAAATATGTCATTCAAATTTTCACGTGAGAGAAAGATTTAAAAACATTATAAAATGCAAGATCTGGCAAGACTATAAAATGAAAATAAACTTGGAGAATAGCTTTATAAATTAAAAATATGTCATTAAAATCAAATAGATATGATTAAAGCCCACATGCTTTTAGAAAATCATTAACTTGAAGAGTTAGGACATAGTATGGTAAGTGTAAGTATATGTAGGTATATATTATGCTTTTCCCAGAAATAAATATGAAAATTTTAACTACAATCCTTTCTTAATACAATGTTGTAGCATGTGATCTTTTCTAGCCAGTGGTGAATAAATACTGCTCTGACCAACATTATCTTGGCCTCTTTTGACTATATCTTCTGTAGGTTTGAAGGGAGATCTACTATCACTTCTATGCTCATACACATCATAGATATTGACTTGTGTTACCTGATCTATTATTTCCTTGTCCATCCTTACTTTCAACACTCATGTACTCTTTACTTAAATATAGGTAAATAAGACTTTTTTTCTGACTCTAAGTATTATAGTATCCTTGTACACTTAATCTGCAATCAACAATATTATCTACATGAACAATTTTGATCTTGAAATTTTGATCTTGAAATCTTGTTATTCTACATGCATAAAAATGTAAGAAGCAATATTTTACATTCAGTAAATGACTCACCAAAACTATGATTATTTACAAAAATGGTACTATGATCTTCTTCATTTAAATTACCTTTTTTTCCTAATACATGTGGTGAAGGTGATTTTCAAAATTTTCAACCACAACAGCCATCAGTCATTCATTTTGTTTGCTACTCTATCATGCTCTTCAGCCATATAGTGTGCACATAGTCTCTTCTTGTCAGGGTCAAGTGTATGAACCTGCTGACCATTCTGAAGCCAGTAAGATAAAAAGCAGAAAATAGAGCGAGTGTTTTAATGTTAAGACTCATATTGGAAGCAGTAGCTATGGCAAATTTCCAAAATCAGCAGCATCAGTGGTTATAATATTGATATTCAGTGTCCAGCAGAGGTGGAAATAGTGGTATGCACTCTGGGGTCTGTTCCTGCAGTCAACAGCAGGATGAAATGTCTTCTTCAACTTCATTTACTAGTTTTATAAAACTGCTGCATTTTTGTACCTAGCACTTTCTTTTCTTAAAGAAAAGATCAATGCCTTTTAGCCTATGAAAGATTGTCATCAAAAGATACAATCACAAAGTGAAAAGCCAGCCTACAGAATGGGAGAATATATTTGCGAATCATGTATTTGACAAATGGCTAATATCTGGAATACAGAAGGGATTCCTACAACCTATCAATAAAAATAACCCAATTAAATATAGACAACTTGAATAGACAATTCTTTGAAGAAGATGTACAAATGGCCAAGTAGTGTACATGAGATACTCAACACAACTGATCATCAGGTAAATGCAAATAAAAATTACAATGAAATATCACCTAATGTTCATTAGGATGATCTCTATTAGAAAAGGGGGAAAAAAACAGGAGCAAATAAATGCTGGCATGTATTTGTACTCCAATCTGCTCTGTAAGAAATAATGTAAAATGGTATAGTTGTTATGAAAAACACTATGAATATTGCTCAAAAAGTTAAAAATAAAATTATCATCTGACATAGCACTTCTAGGGATTCAAAGCAGGATCTTGCAGACATATTTGCACATGCATATTCCCTACAGTATTGTTCAGAATAGTGAAGATATGAAAGGATTTCAAATGCCCATTGACAGAAGAATGAATAAGGAAAATGTAGAATGCATATATAGTGGAATATTGTTCAGCCCTTAAAAAGAAAGAGATTTCTGTCACAAAATGAAACATGAATGAACACTGGGGACATTAGATCAATTAAAATAAGTCAGTCACAAAAGGACACATATTGCGTTTTCTAATCATAGGACATATCTGAAGCAGTCAAAAATGATTTTTCTAAAATTTCTTTTCCAAAATTATATAAATAAATTGCCAACAATGGACTAGAATATTTGGAAGAAGAAAAATCTCAGCAAAATATTCAGGGTACTGGATGGTTTCTGCTGATTTCTTATAGTAAAATGTGAGAAATTATGAATGTATAATTGAAAGAGAATTGTAACTTAAAGATTTGGAAAACTTTCATAGAATCTCTTTTTCAGGTTGATGAATTTCTGTTTACTTCTAATTTCCTGAAAGATTTTTATCAATATGTTATTTTGAAATGATTTTACTTCTCTTAAAGTAATCATGTGCTATTCTCCTTTATTCTATAGTTAATTACATTGCTTTATTTTTATACTTTAAATCAATCTTGAATTCCTGAGATATAATATTTTTTTATATGCAGCTATGTTTGTTTGATGGTATTTTGACCAGGATTTTCAAATTACAGAACAAAACACATGGCTCTGCAATTTTCTGTTTTCTTATTGTGAAATCTTTGGTATGGACCTAAAAGTAACACCAGTCTCATAGAATCATTTGAGAAAGAATGGAGAAGTAAAAGGCAATCATATTAGGTTTTATGTTCATCTTTACCAGCACTCTTTATTTGAAGTATGTGTGAATTCAAATGACTGCCTGATGTTACTTGCTTTTAGAATAAAATAATATTTTAATATTTCTTGTATAATGTATTAGTAGCAAATTTTTAAATTGAAAAAAATTACACACATAGTATGTGCACACACATATACATGCACACATATTTGTTTGCTTGTTATTTTATATTTTTGATTAACATGTATTAATTGTACACACATTTGGGATTCACTGTTACATTCAGTACTTGCAGATAGAGTATTTTGTAACAATGTGGAAAATTTTTTTTTGTTTTCATTTTTATTGTTTATATGATTTTTGGTTTACAGATTTGTTTGTTTGTTTTTCTTTCTATATTTTGAATATATGATACCACTGTTTTCTGACTTCTGTTATTTCTATTGAGAAGGAAGCTGCTGAAGTTACTGAAGTTCCATTTTTTTTGTGAAAATTCAGTTTTTGTTTGGAGTTTTCCAGATTTTTCTCTTTGTCCTTGATTTTCAACATTCTGATTCTAATGTCTGGATAGGTTTTGCTTTGTGTTTATCTTTTCGGGATATGTATAATGTACTTCATGAAACTTTGGAAGTTTTTAGACATTGCATCTTGTAATATTTTTTCTATTCCATTATTTTCATCTCTCTTTCATCCTTCTTCCATTATGCAGATACTGATTCACTTCACTGTGTCATATTTCTCTGAGGCTCTTTTCATTTTTCCTTAGTCTTTTTATTGGGGGAGGTACCAGGGATGAACTCAGGGGCATTCAACCACTGAGCCACATTTCCAGTTCTACTTAGTATTTTATTTAAAGACAGGGTCTCACTGAGTTGCTTAGTGCCTCACTCTTACCGAGGCTGGCTTTGAACTTGTGATCCTCTTGTGTCAGTCTCCCCAGCCATTGGGATTACAGACATGTGCCACTATGCCTGGCTCCTTAACCTTTTTTTTTCTCTCTGTTCTTCACATCTTTATTGATATTTCATACTCTGTCTTCAAGTCACCGTTTTGTTGTTGTTGTTGTTGTCTTATGACAGCTCAAAACTTCTACTGAATCATTGCAACTCTAAAGCTTTCAGTTGTTTACTTTAAAATAATTTCTATCTTCTGTTAGTGATACTACTTACTTAAACTAAAAAGTTTTTTCACAGCAAGAGAAACAATAAGAGAAGTAAATAGGGAGCCTACATCATGGGAACAAATATTTACTCCTCACACATCAGATAGAGCCCTAATATCCAGAATATACAAAGAACTCAAAAAATTAGACAATAAGATAACAAATAACCCAATCAACAAATGGGCCAAGGACCTGAACAGAAACTTCTCAGAGGAGGACATACAATCAATCAACAAGTACATGAAAAAATGCTCATCATCTCTAGCAGTCAGAGAAATGCAAATCAAAACCACCCTAAGATACCATCTCACTCCAGTAAGATTGGCAGCCATTATGAAATCAAACAACAACAAGTGCTGGCGAGGATGTGGGGAAAAGGGTTCTCTTGTACATTGCTGGTGGGGCTGCAAATTGGTGCGGCCAATTTGGAAAGCAGTATGGAGATTCCTGGGAAAGCTGGGAATGGAACCACCATTTGACCCAGCTATTGCCCTTCTCGGACTATTCCCTGAAGACCTTAAAAGAGCGTATTACAGGGATACTGCCACATCGATGTTCATAGCAGCACAATTTACAATAGCTAGATTGTGGAACCAACCCAGATGCCCTTCAATGGATGAATGGATTAAAAAATGTGGCATCTATACACCATGGAGTATTACGCAGCACTAAAAAATGACAAAATCTTGGGATTTGCAGGGAAATGGATGGCACTAGAGCAGATTATGCTTAGTGAAGCTAGCCAATCTCTAAAAAACAAATACCAAATGTCATCTTTGATATAATGAGAGCAACTAAGAATAAAGCAGGGAGGAAGAGCAGGAAGAAAAGTTTAACATTAAACAGAGACATGAGGTGGGAGGGAAAGGGAGAGAAAAGGGGAATTGCATGGAAACGGAGGGAGACCCTCATTGTTATACTAAATTACATATAAGAGGTTGTAAGTGGAATGGGAAAATAAACAAGGTGAGAAATGAATTACAGTAGAAGGGGTAGAGAGAGAAGATGGGAGGGGAGGGGAGGGGGGATAGTAGAGGATAGGAAAGGTAGCAGAATACAACAGTTACTATTATGGTATTATGTAAAAATGTGGATGTGTAACCCATGTGATTCTGCAATCTGTACTTGGGGTAAAAAAGGGAGTTCATAACTCACTTGAAGCTAATGTATGCTAATGTATGAAATATGATATGTCAAGAGCTTTGTAGGGTTTTGAACAACCAATAAAAAAAAATTAAAAAAAAATAAAATAATTTCTACTCTTTTATTATATTCACTATTCGATGAGACTTTGTTATCATGGCTCATTTAATTCTTTAAGCAGGGTTAGTTTATTTTTTTTTTTTGAAAATGCTCATCATAGCAACTATGGAGTTCGGAGTGCTTCATCTATGCAACTTCAAAGACAGTTTCTATCAACAATGGGTTTGGTTTCTTTTTTTTATTTTTTCCTTATGTATTGTGCCCACATTTTTTTTCATTTCCTTTTTATTTTCTTAATTTTGTTTTTGTTTGTTTGTTTTTGTTTTGTCTTTGGTTGAGGTCTTATTATATTGCCTGGACTGATCTAAAATTCCTGGGCTTAAGTGATGCTTCTGTCTCAGTCTGTCAAGTAACTGGGAAAAGAAGTGTGCATCCCCTTGCCTTCCCTGGTCCACACTTTTCTGTTTCTTGATATGAAATCATAATTTCTTTGTTACACATTATACATTTTAGATAATAAAATGAAGCGACTCTGGATATGGAGGTCTCTGTCTTCCCCAGGTTTTGTTGCCTGTGTATTTGCTTATGACTTGGCTTGACTCAGTTAGTGAAGTCTGTTTCCGTCCCAGTATGCCCATTCTGATATTGTTCTTCAGAGGCATCACTGGGCATGTTCATAGTCTTCTAGGTTAATACAGAGATGGATGTGGTTTTAACTGGGCTGTTTGTCTCTTTCCCTGATCTCTATTGGAATTATAATCAGGTAGTATTCACTAAGTGTTAGTTGATTGGTGTATTGTTTTCAGCAATGCCCTGGGATTTATTTTTTTTTCCATTGTCTTATCCAAATAGAGTTTTGCCCCATTAGTAGGAATAGACTACGATATTTGTTTCACGACAGCCTTTGAGGCTTGCTTTGACCCCAGGAGTGCTCTGCTTTTTCATTTATTTTTCTACCACTTTCTGTTAAACTTCTATTTGACCTACTTGTTGGTACCATGGAGTTACCTTTTAATTACTCTGCATCCAGATCTCTACTGACTTCAACTCTGCCCTTGGGCATGATGTTCCTCTTATATTAAAGTCAATCCTCTAAAGCAAGTTATGGCACTTTTGTTCTTGTAGCCTGCATCTGCCTCTGTTCAGAGACTCTGCTATGGATTCAGAGCAGAAAACAAGGACAGCAGTATGCTTCTCTTGGAATGAAACCTCTCCACTAGCACTGGGTACTGGGGAGATGGTAGCAGTATTTGGTAGCTTTACATTCTCATTTGCTTCTATTAGCAAGGAGCTTTCACCATGCGTTTTAGTTGAAATCAGGAAAAATAAAACTCTGGCATTTTTGGCCTGCCATACCTGGACTAGAGTTTCCATTCTACAAGTGGTGTCCAGGTGGGGAAAAGGACCCCAGAACTCTTGGCCACAAAAGCTTGGTGTGAAGCTTTTGCAATAGAGATCAGGAGAAGGGATGAGTAAGGCCTAGCTTTGCCTCCTTAGGGAGAAGTCTTCACTTATACTGGGAGCTGGGAGAAGGGTGAGCTCCCTCTTCTTGTCAGTAACTATGCACAGTAGAGGTTTTATCATACTGATTTGTGAGGGGAGAAGGGGAAGGTTGTGGATAAAATGGCACAACTGAGAATGCATGGATTTTCTGTAGTACGTGTTTCTCGATTTGATGTATGCCTTTAAGATAATTTCCAAAGTCTTGAGGAATTTTTTTTTAGTAACTTTCATGAGTTATGGTTGTTTTGCTAGAAGTTATGGTTGTTTTATTTTGGAAGAGGGTCCCAGGAGATTGTCACACCACCATTCCACCAGAATTTCTTTCCCTTTGTACATATTCTTTTCAGTCTGGCAAGTTTATCTTATGGTATCCATTATTTTCCATTTCCTCTAATTGCTCATGTGTTTCTGGAAAGCAAATCTTATGTCCCTGAGTTTTGTAAACCTTTCTTAATGGTTATTTGTTCTCCACATCTAAGAATTTGACTAAATCTCTTCCACTCAATATATTTCTACCCACTGGTCATCTTCTGTACCTCATGCAATATTTTGATTTAATTTCTTTTTTCTTGTCTAATCTGATATATCTCACAGTTCATGTACCTACAAAATTGAAAGCAATGATTCTTGAAAGCACTTTATCTTCTTGATTTAGTTCTTTTTACTTCTAATCTCCACAAGTTTTTAAATTTTTGATCCGAATTTCCAAATTAGAGACATAAACAACAGCAATGTACAAGGACAGGAACAGATTTAGTATATGTTTCCAATAACATTCCCAAAGATTAAATAGAGTTACCTTTTAATGAGCACTTAGTGTGTGTTAGGTATTATGCTACATTCTTCACCTGAACTATTTCACTTAGTTCACAAAAATATCTTCCAGTCAAATATTAGAAAAAATAGTTTTACAAATAAAAAAATAAGACAGAAATGATAAGTAACCTGCCTAATCACACAACTGAAGTTTATATTTTTGAAGAGGAACTGAAAAACATTTTATTTTAGTGCATGGACCAGGAAGTTATGTACCACATTTGCTTTACACTTTTAATGTCAGCAGCATATTAGTATTTTGGGAGGACTAGATACTAACTAATTTAGCAACAGAATTAATCTAGTAATTTAGGCTATTGCAAATACATTCATCTAGTGTTTTAATCCAAATGCATAACTTTTCAGAAGTTCAGAATAAATTCATGATAGTTTTCTTAGAAGAAATAAGAATTATGGGATAATAGATTTTTAATTTTTTCACGGTATTCTTCACAGAATATGTTAGAAAAACAAAATAATTTTGCCAAATTTTAGTTTATCCCCTTTCCTAAATTTGCCATATTCATATTCTCAAGTGATACCTTCTTTTTCATTATGTACACAGGGACTATTCTACATGGTTTACAGTAAGGAATCATTATGATCTGACATGGCAAACCCAGCATCATATTTCTTGGTTCTAATATCATTAGACAGTCATATTTTAAGGCTATGACAGCAAGGCTATGACAGATGACACTTTGAGAGTGTTGGGGGAGAAAGCTCATATAGCACTTTATCAAATGGTTGCAATGTCTAAAAGGATTAAAATTAAGCAGACTATGACTCATAAAATTATGTTTCCTATTATTATCTTAGAACTGACAATAAAACATTGTCTATCTTAAATGTGTGAGTATGTGAATTTCCTATTCTTTTTCAAAAACTAGTTCCATAGGACAAAATTAACATAAATGTTCCCCAGCAAGCTTTGAATAGCTAATTTTTTAAAAATAGTGTATATGTACTTTTTGTTGTTTCAGAATACTTGAAAGAGTGTTTCTTGGTAAACTAGGTATCAATGTTATTTTCTAGTTAGTGAATATTAGATTTTTATATGACATTACAAATAGCACACACAAGGAGGATAGAGAGAAATAGGGAAGGAGATAGAAAAGAAAGAAAGACAGGAAGGAAAGAATGAGGGAAAGAAGGAAGGAAGGAAGGAAAGAGAGCAAAGCAGGAAAGAAACAGCATGGGATTACTTTTAAGGTTCAGATACATTTACTAACCCAATTTTGAGTGTTGTCATTCTACAAGGTCCATAAAAGCAATATAAATTCTAGTTCATTGCCATAGGATTTTCTGTTTTTGTCCTATTACAAAAACTAACGTCTACTTACCGTGGCTTACAAAAGCAAACTTGATGGGAATTACTGCGACAATTCAAAAGTCTTCTAGCATAGAAGTTGAATATGTTTTTTCCTCCAAAACAAAATTTCTAAAATGCTGCCTGGCTATCCTACAGCTGTTTTATCCCGAATGTTTTATAAGAAAATCTACTGTCTGTTTTTTGCTTCTTGTGATAACCATGGACTTGTCAATAGAAAACTGTAGGCAGGAGCAAGTATGATGTCACCACATCTTCTTCTCACTGTCCCATTCTCCTCTATAATTATACTTCATGATCTGCTGTAACAAAGGTCTACTGTGGATGTATAATAATATCAATTTTATCTGATTTAACTATCTAGCAGTTTCATCTATCAGAAACAAGTTACAGAAAATAAAAACAACTTATTAGCAGTGAAAACAGATGTGCCAAACCTTTCATAGTGTTTGTAATTCACACAATAATTGAGACTCCTTGATTCTACAAGGAATATTATGATTTCTCAGGCTTATAATAGGATAAAATAGGCTCGAGGTTAGGACATTCATAATATGTGTCTGATTTTCAGAAATCACTTCTGACTCTGAGTAAGACATGCCAGTAATTTATGTAGAAATACTAACATTAAGTAATTTTGTGGCTTCTGGATCTATATATATTTAACTATTCTGTAAATTCTCTCTCTACAATAGTCCACAATATACTTTTGTATAGGAAGCAAAAAAAAACTAAACCCTATCTGACTGATACAAAATTATAGTTTCAACTCAAATGCTTAGAGATCTCAAATAAATATTAATGAGCCTCCCCCCAGGTCTATTTCATTTTTTTTTTTCAAAAAGGAATAACACCTGGATTGTTATGTGTAAATTTCTGATTTTAATGTTGGTTAAAAAAATTAATTTAAGAATTTAAATTCTGTGATCAGAAACTGCATACCCAGTTAGCATGGAAGCACAGGTTCAGGCATGACACTTAGATCCAACTGAAATCTGTGTAGGAATCCAAGGTACATTAGTAATTTGATAGCCCTGAGGAATTTCAATTGATACACCTGGAAATTTAATGTTCAGTAGTAAACATCTGAATTTTTTTTAGAAGCACAAAGATTTATTTAGGATAGCAAATAATACACATTTGAGGGAAAATGCAGACAACATCTGAATTTTGACATCTATATTTCATTACTCTCCCATTGATGATACTTAATTTGCTCTACTTGAGACACTCTTACACATTCAAGATGGTTGGAGAGAGAGAGAATGAAACTATTTTTGTTAAAGTGGGGGAAGCCATGTTGAATAAAGTTGTGATTTTCTAAATAGTATAAAATATCAAAATGTTTATATTTTATGTAGTAAAATATACCTCTTCTAAGCATATTTATATTTCTGAAATGCATATCAACCCTGGTTCTAAGGATCACAAAACCTGCTTGACTCATCTTGGCTGTGATCCTAGCTGTCAGACTCTCAAGGGCTTTATTGTCTTGTACTGATACATGCAAATTGCTCAGCTACTGAGAATATCCTTAAGTACTGGACAGAATATATCTATGCATAACACCTTTTAAATAATACGTATAGGCAGTATATATCTAGTTAAAACTGACATATAAAATTTAAAATTTTGATTTTTAATCAAAGCATGATTTTTAATCTCTGTTACCAGTAAACATGGAAGTCTAACATTTTGGGAGAATACTCAGGTTGTAGTGAGTTAAGAGAAACACACCACCAACACAGTGGTTTGAGAATAATGTTAAGCTTCAAAGGTCTAGAGCACATAAGGATGCTATATTTCCCTAAATAATCACTGTCCATTCTTGTGCAATTAAAATAATATTTAAAAGCTGATATTTGAGGGGCTGGGATTGTGGCTCAGTGGTAGAGTTCTTGCCTAGCATATGTGAGGCTCTGGGTTCGATTTTCAGCACCATATATAAATAAGTAAAATAAAGGTTCAAAAAAAAAATCCTGATATTTGAATAACACAGTTAGTTGTCTCTCAGATTTCATTGTTTTTATTAATTGTATTATGTAACATTTATAAGAGTTTAAAGATCCTTATAATGACATGAAACTTGTTTTGATCTTGATGTTCTAGGTTTTTATTGCATATATTTTGAAATAGCTATGCCATTTTTACCTAAAATCATCAATCCAAAGATGTCTAGAGTAGTATCTTTCTTTTTTTGGAATTACAAATTCAAATCTGGCATTTGAAATTACTAGCATACATATCTTTTATGTGTAACTGAATATAAATTATTTTAGATAATTAGGAGAATATGAGAAATAATTATATTTGTGAAAGAGCAAAGAGAATTTCAGGGAAATTAGGTGGAAGGGTAAGTGTTAAAATCAGACATCAACAATTGCTAACATTTCAGTATTGCATTTCTCATTCTAAATGATACATATTTTTATAAATTTATAAATGATTGGAATCCAAAAACTATAATCTAGAATGAAAAATAACTTTAAATATCTAGTTTAGCCCAACTGAAATCTTAAAAATATAAGCAAATTTTGGATATACAATTATCAGAATAAACTACAATTAAAACCCATATATTTTGATTTGTAAGCTTAGGCTCTTTTATCAATAAATATGGTTGGCATATAAAATTTAGAATTATTGATTTTAATATAAGAAAAAAATAACTAAAGAAAAATAATTTCAGTTACTCCTTAGAAATAAGATCTTGATTTTTTGTTAATAATTTCTTATTTATATTTTATGTATCCACATTAATGCCTTCTTATATTTGCTCAAATAATTTTACTTCTGTACGTAAAGGATTTACTAGTTACAAAAAAAAAATCTGTTAAGCAGAAATAGAAGTAGGAAAAGTTGAATATTTTTCTAATAAAATACTTTTATGTAAGTGGTCAAGCCACCCTTACAATTGAATAGTAACCCACAAGCGCATGAATCATTCCTTAAACTTGTTAAGTGAGTACTAGCTTAGATGGAAATTTCCTTACAAAATCTTGTTCTGGCAGTTATAGAAAGGTTTTTAGAATCTGATGATCCATTGATTCACTTAATATATAGAAGACTTTAGTAACTGTATCTTCTTTTAATTTTTATCCATATTTGACAGAGTTCAATTACATTTTTGTTCAGAAATTGAGAATTAATTTAAAGAAATAAAGAAGAAATCATATTTCCTTAAGTTTAAAAAAAGCTTTCAAAACTATAAAATAAGGAGTCTTACATTTGAAGAAAGATGAGGATTTATCTAATTATGTATGATCTTCATGGCCATAATTTTAAGAAGAAATGCATCCTCACCATTCTCTAATTGTCAAAACTAGTTTTCCTTCTTCTAATCTTGCTCCCCCAAATAATTTTCTTCACTGTGCCCATAAAAATTTCCTTTAAAGACAATTCAAAAGTGAGAACTCTCTGTATGAAGTTCTGTATGAATGGCTCACTCTTGCCTAAAAGATAAAGTTCAAGCTTATGTTTAAAACCTTGAATGTTATTTAGGGTCTAATGGATGACTGCCGTGTTACATATTCTGTTTAACATTTTAGAATGTTGGACCACTCATTCTTTACCTTTGCCTTGCACATGTGCTACCCTGTCCATTTTGGATTACTTTATCTATCCTATTGTCTTTCATTACAGTTGAGCAGTCTTCTCTTCCTGAAAATTCATTGAACCTATTAGTCTATGCTGCATGAATTTTCCTTGTTCACTCAAAACCCCTTGTATTATACTGTTCAGGTACTTATTATTTCCCCTGTTAGGCAGAATATAACATCTTCCTAGATATGAGAATTTACATCTTATAATATGTAAGAGGGAACACTCACCCAATAAATAATTTGGGGGGAAGATGCATGAAGAAATGAAGAGATTGAACTGAATGTCATCTCACATCAAGTAGTTCATGTGAAAGGCTGTGCAAATGTCTTGATCCTGTGTCCCCTGGAACCCAAGGAAGACCTGAGTTGCCAGGCAGTAGGATCCAGACTACTGGTCACAATTGCCATTCTCCTGGTGTTCCTGTCATCTGCTCTTGATTTCAGCTTCTTGGTCAGACTTCAGCCCCCATGCCTGGAATTCCTGCTGCTCATTTTCCATGACCAGCCCTTGTCATCATCCCGTCTCATTCCCAACTAGTTAATCTTTTAAAAATTATTTGATTTATACAACCAATAATCTCTTCTTTAGCATTTTTATCCAATGCAGATTTTATTTCTTTTAATCTTAGTTTGTTCTTATAACCTAATAGTGTCTCTTTCTAACTAGATTATGGGATAATTTTATCTCCACTCTGTTTTTAGTTACTCATATTACTATAACCTTGTTTAAGTCAGATGAGATATAAGTAATGTTGGCTCTAAGAACAGATGGTGCTACAGGTCTAATAAGTGATCACTTCCTTTATATGTGCAAAAGGGAAAATCTGTCTGAAATCTCTTCAAGCATGCTGAGGACCTGAATTCTACATCCCCAGGAGATTTCCCTCATAAAAGACAGTGCCATTCCTGTTTTCCTAAAGAGGCACTGTATTAATCTACAGGCATTCCCCAATGTGTTAACAGATAAATTCCTTGGAAGAATTTACTGCAGCAAAACACTGAACAAAGTACTATGAAGGAATATTAATATTTAAGGAAGAAAAAGCACATTTTTATGTCTAATGCAAAAAGAGAGATCATGACAAAGTGGATGAATGCAGAATAGTCATAAGCACTTTGAAAAAAATAGTTGTTGAAAATTAAACTGAAATTTCTCATAATATTTTGTTTATTTTCTCCATTAACCTGCTTGCAATTTAATGGTTTTCCTTAAATTCAAATTTCATAAAATGCTGTAATGGCTATAGGATTAAATCAAGTGATCACATTTGATTATTATCACTTTGAAAGTATTTATGATCTTCCATCAGATGAAAAATGAAATCTTAATCAAAAAAAGATTAGAAAAAGTAATTACAGCATTTCTTTCTTTCTCTTTCTTTCTTTCTTTCTTTCTTTCTTTCTTTTCTTTTCTTTTTTCTTTTTCTTTTTTTTTTTTTTTTTTGTAGAGGGGGGTGCTACCAGGGATTGAACTTGGGTATTGACCACTGAGCAACATCTCCAGCCCTATTTTTGTATTTTATTTAGGGAAAGGGTCTCACTGAGTTGCTTGGCACCTCACTTTTGCTGAGGCTGGCCTTGAACTTGCAATCCTCTCACCTTAGCCTCAGATGCCACTAGGATCACAGGTGTGGGCCACAGCGCTGGGCTGCAGCATTTCTTTTCATTTCTCTAAATATATTTATATTTTTATACACACATTTGATTGTGGTCAGGAGTTAATGCACTAGATATTATAAGGAACACTTTGCAGCAAAAATATCAAAGAAGGAATTTTCTTACTAATTTACAAACAAAAAGATCATATTACATTTAATCTTCTTTAAATAATTGTTGTTTTTATTGTATCAACAATTTCAGTCAATAAAATATTGAACATTATCATAACTCTGTAAATCTGTTTAGTTGTATGATTCTACACTTTATGTTTCTATAAAAGCTTCATAAATACTTTAACTAGAACTAATTAAGATTTTAATTAATATTATGATTAAAGGGCAAGAAATAATTTGAAACATTTGTATTAGTACTAATTCTTGTTTTCTTTTCAGACTTCTTATCCTTATATTTCGCTATGAAAAAAAATATTTTTAATCAAATTATACCTACCCAAAATGTTTCCTTATTTCTTTTATTACTTTTTAGGAACTTAATTGCTTAATTATATATATATATAAAATTGATGTAAATTATATATATATATATATATATATATATATATTCATAAAATACTAAAGATCAACTTGAAATAGAACTTTGCATTGTAAGTTGAAAGAGTTCTATACCATAGCTGGGGTTGCGCTTAGTGGTAGAGTGCTTGCCTAGCAAGTGTGAGGCCCTGGGTTCAATCCTCAGCACCACATAAAAATAAATAAGTAAAAGAAAGATATTGTGCCCATCTACAACTAAAAAAAAATTTAAAAAAAGAGTTCTATATCAAATGCCAAATGATTTCTCTGATTTAAGGCTGCTGATTCATAATATGCTGTGGTAGGGGATGGGAGGATTAAATGAACTCTAGATAAGGCAAAGGGGAAAAGGGGAGGGAGTGCAAGGGAGCGGCATAAGGGTAGAAAAGAGTGGAATGTGATGGTCACCATTACCCTAAGTATATATATAAAGACACAAAGTATGTGACTCTAATTTGTGTATCATCAGAGATATGAAAAATTGTGCTCTACATATGTAATATGAATTGTAATATGTTGTATTGTCCTATATAACAAAATAAAATTTAAAAAGTTTATTGTAAAAAAAGTTCTAGAGCATTTCTAACTGAAAGTAAAAGTATAATAAACAAGTACCATTAAAATATACTTAGCTGCTTCACATTATAATTACTGCATTTATTATTATAGTATACATTAAATCAAAATGACAAAACATCATGAATTTATTCTGCTACTGAAAAGTATCTTTTATGCTTCACGACAATTTTTCTAGGATTTTTTTAAAAACTAATATCTAAATTGTTAAATCTTATTAGCAATGTTTTGAAATCTCTACAGAAAGAATAAAAAAGTATATATATAAAAATAATTTAAAAATAGAATAAACAAGATGCTCCTTAACACTCCTTTTCAATTTGGAAGAAGAATTTATTTTAGATTCATGTTATGACATAAAAGAGCAGGAGAACTCTTCAGTTCCATGACTCAGGGAAGTCTGATTGGAATGAGGATTCTGGTTATGCTTTCATTCCTTCAGTGCTGGATCCCAGAGTCAGTGGTTTAATTGTGTCGATGACTAACTTCCATTGTGCAAAGAACTTAATTACATATTGTGGTTAAGTTTCTATTTTGCCAGGCCGTCGTTCATCCATAAAAGAATGCTGTAGAAAGTAAGTGGTAAAAGGCAAAAGAAATTGAAAGCACATGATCATAGTCAGGAGGCAAATAAGTACTTTTCAAAGAAAAGCCAGAGTGTTTTAACTGGGAGCTGGATTGCATTCCTAAAACAAAGAAAAGTTGGCATCCCACAAGAAATATTTTGTAATTTCATTTAGAAATCAGCATTATATAATTATTTGAATTACTTGTGCACTTTTGGTTACTAGTCAATTTGTGAAATTTATTAAGCAAAATTAAAATGTTATTAAAGCCATAAACATTAAAAAAATAATATTGCTCTTTGGAGGTATATTCACCATCTCCTCTGTTGAGAGATAATTACGTAGTTTTTAATTTATGGTAGTGCCTCCTTGGGAACTGAGAGGACCAGTTTGATACGACACTGAGTTTTTAAGGGAGGCAGTGTTGAAAGATTTGAGTAGGGTCCTAAGACTTCCTTTTGATGTGCAGATGTTTTGAGTCTGGTTATAATATCAAGACACAATCTTGAAATTATTAGAAGTTCTCTCTATGACAGTATTGGCTTCAAGTCATATTTTATAAAAGAAATGCTTAATTTAAGGAGAAGAGTTTAATTTAAGCATGGACTGTGCTTCCTAGTTCAAGAAAACTTCCTGATGATAGAGGATATAATGAGTCCTGGAATTGATAACTACTTTACGTCATTCACTATCTTTTATTTCAGTGAAAAGGGTAAAATTTAGTGTAAATTCATTTAAGGTGCTGAATTTTAGCAGTTCTTATTGACCATTTAAATTTGTGTTAATTTTAACTTTCTGGTGATTACAGAAACCTTTTCATTTTTGTACAAAGTTTTATGTTTTCAGAACAAAGGGAAATATTAAATAATGAATTGTCATAGGGTGTAAATGGGAAGGACATGATGAGAGAGGCAAATCTGATGTGACACAAGAAGCATTTGTAAAGCACAGGCAGTGGAGCATGAAGGTTAAAAAACATTGACTTGACAGTCAAATGGGTCTGGGGTTTGAATTCCAGCTCTGCCACATACTGGTTGTGTGATCTTGGATAATACACTGCCTCAAAATTTTTATTTTCACTTGTGTGAATGTATGATGATTATGACATATGTTTTGGAGAGCTGATGTGAACATGACATGTGATAATGTGAATACAATGCTTCAGACAGAGATATGACTGGGTAAGTGCGGGCTGAATTGATTAGATCAGTGGGCAGGGAGTCGGAGGGATACATTCTGGCAGCCATATGCTGCTGTGTCACGACTGACCCGCTCATGAAGTACCTTAGGAAGAGAGGTCTATGGAAACAATAAACTTGCAGTCAGAAGATTTCCAGAATCAAAGACCTTCCACACATTTACCAAAGGAGTATAAGACTTTTTGTGAAAGTTTAGCTATAATGTAAATTGGAAAGATCAATTTTATTTCATGTTTACTCTATAAATTTATGAACACTCTGTAAGGAGTTGTGCAAGAGATTCTATATATATATTGTTACTTTGCTGACTTATCCCAGGACAGAAGTGAGAGGTGATAGTGACATGTAAAAACTGTAGTGAAGATTATATAGAAGAGGCTAACATGCACAAATTGGAGTATTGGAATTTTGGTGCTGAGAATTGTGAAGCAGGTTCTTTTATAACAGTATTCAAGAAGAACTGAAGTTCAAAAATCAGTGTTAGAAATTAAAAATTACACACACACATATAAAAAAAACATTATGCTAGCAACCTACTCACTGGGAAAATGAGAAATTACAATTATTTTGCTTAATGATGCAAAATAAAATGTATTGTATTATGAAGGATAAGGGTTCTAAATTTTATTGCTTAGTATTTGGTCAAATGGTGCAAAATAATGGTGTATTTGAAATTGAATGAATTAGATTATTAACAATAAAAAAATCCCTAAAAGTTCTATAACCTAGAAATTCCCTAAGGTTGATAATTTTTCTTTATAAGTTTTAAAATCACAGAATATAAAATGCAGAAGTTTGAGAATAGAAAAAAAAATAACTTCAAATAAAACTTTGATTTTACCTATGGATTCTTAGCTTTTTAGAAATTTCTCCATCTTTCCACTATGATTAAATTATAATCCTGGCTAGATAAAAAGAGGTATTTACTTATCCTATTTACAAGATAAGAAAACAATTTATAAATTTCATGATAAGCTGAAGGAAATTGGAAAAAGCACACTGACTTGTTTAAATATCAGTCTTAGGTACACAGTGAGGTAACATTAGAAAATTGCTCATATTATTCTCTAAATAATTTTATTGAAGAATGTGGAACTTACTCCTGAATTAAAGGGAGAGAAAAAGACCAGGTTGTTTTCTCTAATACAGACCCAAATTGCTATGGAAGACACAGATCAGAAGGAGACTCTCCAGGGAAAATTTGCCAAAGTCATCATCTAATCAAATAATCAGTATAAGTAGGTCATGAGAATCCTCAAGATACTTGCCCTCTAGAAAGTCTGACCTAGAAGAATCCTGTCTTTTTAAAAAAAGATGATAATGATTTAGAGCAGGGAGCACACACCATCACTGAGTATATCAAATGGAAACTGAGAGTGAATGAACAAGTAAATGTTATGGACCTAATATCATTAGATGGAAGGTCTTCAAGATAAATGAGTTTGGCTTCTTCTAACCCACTATGGATAATTCTAATTGAGAATTTAACTTGATCATCACATATTTTTATGACATTGACAATAAATTAATATAAAACAAGGTTAACAAAAATAAAATGTTTCAGGTCTTGTTTTGTTGTTGTTTTCTTTCAGAAATTCCCCTTCCCGCTCCCTAATCAATTTTGAATTGCTAAAGAAAAAAGGAAATCAATATCAGAGAATGTGTTTTAAGAACTCATAGCATAGGAAAAAAATCATTTCCCTTTCTCCCAAATAATGTGTTATTAAAGAATCTGTAAGATGTGTTTTAAATGTACACCCACACAGCCAGACAACCACTGCCACCACAAGGAAGGAAAAGGATCCAAAAGAGAATTGAACAGAGATCTTTGTACATGCTGCAGAAAGCTGGGGCCTTTCAACATATTTGTGGTTTCACTGCAGGAAGCAGATTCTTATTTGTTGATGAAGCTATTATGTAGTTATGAAGCATTACACTTTTCACTGAGGCTATGCAATACTTTTTTTTAAAAGCTGTTGATTCAAATACAGCAAATTTAAATTATTCATCAAAAGGGAAAAACCAAAGAATGAGATCAATCTCCAACTCAGTTTTGTAGGAAAATTGCCACCTCCAAGATCACAGGACACAATATGTTTCCATTTATAATTTCCTCATGCTTAAAACTTGGCTGTGAAAAGGCAACTCCCTTCATGTTGACGGAATTTGGCATAAAAACCAGTGAATTGTCTAGACATTTTTAAAAAATAATCTAAATACCTTAGTTGCTTCTGTACAACAGGAATGCCAAAATTTCAAGTTTTCCCATAATCATATTTCCTTCCATATTAAATATGTAATATGATCATGACACTGAAGAGGAATGGTTTTCAACTGTTTTTATGTCATGTCTAACAGGAGACCAGAGAGAAGAATATTTTTATTCCTTTCTATCAAATGATGTGATGTTATATGAGAATATAATTTTCACATGAAAATAAATTTTGTTCCCTGAACTTTAACTTATGTCTTCTACTGTGAAATGTGGTATTATGTTAATTAAAATATGAACATAGTAATACTATACTATAAATACAAATATATGCAGCTCTATGATAAGTATTGTTATAAGTTTACAGGTATGACATATCAATCTGTGAATATTTATAATAAATATGGAATTAGATAAATGGTATTATAGATTGAAATTGTGTTTAAAGTAGGTGGCAGGTGTTAGATTTGTTTGTACATGTAGCATCTCTTACACATGGGAGGAATGCATTTCCACACACTACTCCAAAATTAGATATGGCCTTGAACTTGCTTTGCCAACACAATTGAAACCAAAATCTTGAGATGAAACTTGATTCCTTGCTTCTGCTGGCAGGTGAGATGAGTTTCTCTGCTTCTGCTGGTGAGTAACATGGGGTGGTATGGGATCTGCATAAGGTTGCAGGTCTCTGCAGCCAAGAAATATTGCAGCTTTTTATGGTGGGCTATATCCTTTAGTGTTACAGCAGGCCCCAGCAACGCAAAATCACTTCTTCTTCTTCGTTCCTCATGAATTCAAAGAATAAAATCCACAGACAAGGATGAACAAGTTTAAGAGCAGGATTTGTTGAAGAATAGAAACAGGAACAGAACTCTGACAGTATAAGAAGGGACCTGTAGCAGGTTTTCTCCTACCTAGTGTGCTAGTCTAAGAGTTTATATAGAACTTGGGTCACTGCTATTGGTCCAAACTCATGCTAATTAGGATTTGAAATGTTGTTGGTTCAAACTTATGCTATTTAGAGTTTGGAAACCTACTAACACTATTGATCAACTCTTGACTCCCAACTTCCATTCATGTATGTTACACTTTCATTTTCTCACTGCAGGTCAGGAAGCAAGAGATTGCGGTCATAGGAGGGCCTATGCTTGAGATTCCTGGCTCTAGAACTGTGTGGAGTGGGCTTCTGCAGCAGGCATCCTTACTGAGCCCAGATCTGTCCACCAAAGGTTGACAGATCATCATACCTTGGTTCTCAGCACCTCAGGACAACCTGGCCTGCAGGTGAGACCTCACGAAGGGCCATGGGATGGGTTTGCCTCATTGCTCTAATTCACGTAGGCTGCCAATCCACTGTCCCTCTGTTCCACTGCTACTTTTTGGTAGGGACTTGTAGGCAGGATTTACAGCTTGGCCTCCTGGAAGTCATGTCACAATGTCTCTTTAAGAGTGTCTGCACTATTCTCCTTTCTCTCTTTTTATGCTACCCAAGACGTAGGATGTCATGTGTGTAAGATGGTACAGTTACAGAACACTGTATTCTCCACATATATACTCTCCACATATGGGGAATAGCTGCATTGGACAGTTTCTCAAACCATAGCAGACATTGCATAATATAGAAAGAGCACCTTTGTGGTATTGAGGATCTGATATTTATATGTTGCTTATTATTGAAGCAAAATCTAGTCTTACATAACTTATAACAATGATTTCCAAACATTTAAAATTATTATCATAATCAGTAAAAATCTTATAATATGTACTTCATACATGCACATATATGTGATATATGCATTCATAACAGTTATAATTTATTACCTTATATGTTTTGTTCATTTTCCCCACTGTTATAAAATAGTCAAAACTAAATGAAAAAAAAAGTAAACAAAACTATACAAAAAATTAAAAGTAAACAAAAGAGAATAAATGTTTCAAAAAGACATCTGATATTTCCTATATTCTACTCTTGGCCCTAGAATAATAGTTTGGAGATTACTTATACAAAATTTATTTACTGAACTAGAGATGAAAGAAAATTTTACTGCCAAATTTAAAGAAACACTATAATTTTAGATTCTATTCCTTAAATCTTCTCTTAAGAGGTATATTTGAGGCAGTGTGTCTCAAAATAAGGCAGAACCTTCTCTGCACTAAATAGACCATAACCTCTGCATGGGTGGAAGAATTTCTATTTTGCTAAGTCTTCATAAGTTGTAAGGTAGGAAAAATCTTTGCTTTAATTTGTTCTGGAATAAGGCAGCCAAGCATTGCTCTCTGCAGCAAATACTTGAAGGTGATAACATTAAGACCACTGAGACTTTTGAGCATTGACTATCTGTGTCAGTAACAGCTAATTTGAAGTTGAAGTTCAAAGATAGAAATCTGTGTATCCTGACTTTGCTATGAAACAATCTCAATTAAAACATCATTTAAAGAAGAAATCAGAAGATGTTCTAAGATAAACAACTGAGAATATTTTATGAAATAACAGTACAACATACCAATATGTGAAGTTTTAAGTATAGAAATAGTTACCATATTTGATACATATGGGAAAGTAAAGGCAGTATTAAAATATATAGATTTTTTAAATGGCAATGATTGCTAAAAAGACTACATTGCTAACTATTATTAACTGATCCCATATTTTGTTGTTTGGAAAAACTACATGAGAATTTTTTATTGGTTTCCACACAGTGTTTAAATAGAATGAAAAGTCCACTGTTTTGTAGCATGATTATACATTAGTCAAATGTTTCAGAAATGATTCAAAGACAAGATGTAAATTCAATACAATTTAATCTTCCATCTTATAGTATATAAACTTTACTCTGTTTTAAATAAGGAAACTACATGGATCAAGTCAATATTTTTTTCCAAATAGTAGCATCTCATCTAGAAAACTCCACAATGTGAATTAGTAAATGATTCTGGAATCTTTGATAATATTAAAAATGTCTTTTGATAGTGTTCAGGGGATAATTCTACAGACGTCAAATAAAACATTGGTAAAAAGAATTTCTTTGATTCCTAGTATGCACTGTATCAGGTAGTGAAAAAGATGTGTTACAGGAAGTTACATATGCATATAATGAATTACTCTCTAAATGATGAGACAGGTTTGAGATAACATGCAAGTCAACACCACACTGAGTTAAAATATAAGAACAATATTCCATTGTGTATATGGATCACCTTTTTTTATCCATTCATCTGCTAAAGGGCATCCAGGTTGGTTCCATAGTTTAGCTATTGTGAAGCTGCTATCAACATTGATGTGGCTGAATCAGTGTAGTATGCTGATTTTATGTCCTTAAAGAAGAATGAAATAATGATATTTGGAGGTAAATGAATGGAACTAGAAATGCTAAGTGTGAGAAGCCAATCCCAAAGTCCAAATGCCAAATGTTTTCTCTGATAATCAGATGTTGATCCATAGTTGGGGTTTAGTAGAGGATGAAGGAACTTTGGATTATGCAGAGGGAAGTGAGGAGATGAGTGGGGCAGTGGGGATGGGAAGGATGGTAGAATGAAATAAACTTTATTATCTATATACATGTATGATTATACTGATGTGATTTACCACCATGCACAGCCAGAGTAATGAGAAGTTTTTCTTCATTTGTATACAGTGTGTCAAAATGCATTCTACTGTCATATATAACTAATTAGAACAAATAAATAGTATACACATAGGAGCATTTCTCTATGTAAGGTTCAAAGAAGAGGATTGTTGTTAACATTGATGACAAGATATATAGAGAGAGAGCCTTAAACTCATGGATTGTAATCTATACAGATTTTCATTCTTAAGATTGTTTTCATCCCATAAAGTTTGACAAGCAACTTGTAGGTCAAGTATGCATGAACTCTGCAGAAATTTTCTATATATAGTTTGAAATTAGGGAGAGAATAACCTCAAGAAAAATTTCTGTGATCTTTTCCTACCAATAACACTGAGATAAATGTTATTTATTTTTTAATTATACAAATCTTTTTTTTTTTCATTTATTCAAAAATCTTGACAAAAAGTTTTGCCTTCATTATCTACAGATGAGAGACACATCCCTGAGGAAAGCCACAGACTAAGGTTCATTTACTATTCAATTTGTTTCTCTTTGTGTATCATTCTTGTCATTCTTTGACAGTTTTCTTCATCTTCGGTGACTGGTATAATGTATAGCACAATGTTGGCATGAAAAAATATATAGTTTGAATATATGAATGGATACTTACTGAAAAACATATTCTTGATTGATTTGCTCACTCTTGTGTGTTTCTCTAATCATTTGTACTTCTATATTCATTGAGAATTTCCCATAGTAAATTTGATTCATTTAGCCTATGTATTCATCTAACAAACTGTGAGAGTAGGGATTATGACTTAATTGATCTTTAGTTCCCAAACATTTCACTATGTCTGAAAAGGTTGGTCACTCAAATATTTGTGGATTTGTATTATGTAGAAATCATAGGAATTTATACCCTTTACTCAGCATGGCTTAAGACTGAAAAATAAGATGAAAAGTTACTTACATCAACCAGATGCAAGAGAGGAAGTCTATCAGAATGGTACATTGACATTCTGAAGCCACATAAGACTATCCATGGAAGACTGCCTGACTCCTGGCACATAGCTGGTAGAGGAATGGGAATATGTTTTGGGGTCTCAGTGGGGAGGGATATATAGATAGATGATGCCTGCCACCACCTCTGCCACATTCAAGTGACATAGAGGACATAACACAGAGGGGTAAGGACCACCAAAACAATAAGAGCTGTCTCTGGTTTAATTCCTAGGTCCTTGATCCACTTTAAGTTGAGTTTTGTGCATGGTGAGAGATAAGGGTTTAATTTCATTTTGTTGCATATGGATTTCCAATTTTAATGGGATGGATTCAAACTATAAAGCTTCTTCTCTGTAAAAGAAACAATCAGTGAGGTGAATAGAGAGCCTACTAATTGTTAACAAATTCTTATCACACGCATGTCAGATACAGCACTAATCTCTAGAATATATAAAGAACTCAAAAATCTTAACACCAAAAAAACCAAATAACCCAATCAATCAATGGGCCAAGGAATTGAACACACACTTCTCAGAAGAGGACATACAATCAATCAACAAATATATGAAAAAAATGTTTAACATCTCTATCAATTAGAGAAATGCAAATCAACACTACTCTAAGATTTCATTTCACTCCAGTCAGAATGGCAGCTATTAAGAATACAAACAACAATAAGTGTTGGCAAGGATGTGGGGAAAAAAGCACACTCATACATTGTTGGTAGGACTGCAAATTGGTGCAGCCAATATGGAAAGCAGTATGGAGAATCCTTGGAAAATTTGGAATGGAACCACCATTTGACCCAGCTATCACACTTCTTAGTCTATACCTAAAGGATTTAAAAACAGTAAACTAAAGGGACACAGCCACATCAATATTTATAGCCGCACAATTCACAATAGATAAACTGTGGAACCAACCTAGATGCCCTTCAGTAGATGAATGGATAAAGAAAAGGTGCTATATATACACATTGGAATACTAATCAGCATTAAAAGAGAATAAAATCATGGCATTTTCAGGTAAATGGATGAAGATGGAGATTATAATGCTTAGTGAAATTAATCAATCCCATAAAACCAAATGCTGAGTGATTTCTCTGATTTAAGGCTGCTGATTCATAATATGCTGTGGGGCAGGGGATGGGAAGGTTAAATGAACTCTAGATAGGGAAAAGGGGAAGAGGGGAGCGAAGGGAAGAGAGGGAGCATAGGGGTAGGAAATGGTGGAATGTAACGGTCATCATTACCCTAAGTACATGTAAGAAGACATTAAATATGTGACTCTACTTTGTGTACAACAAGAGATATTAAATATTGTGCTCCATATATGTAATATGAAATGTAATACATTCTGTTGTCATATATAACAAATCAAAATTTAAAAAAAATAAGAGCTGGTACACAAATCTATTTGTGTCTCAAATCCTGTGTGTCATAGGTATGAGTGACTTGGAGCACATCACCTTAAATCAGCGTTGTGGTTCTATGATGATAGTCCTCTCACATGATCACATTGAGAAGTACTAGGGCTATATGAGATACCAATTGGTTTAAACCCTTGGATTCCTTGGGAATATATTGAACTCATAGCTGTGGAAGCATGTTGAAGAGGACCTTGGGAAGAGAGAATGGAACAAATCCCAATGGTTTTGTAATAGGCCATACTTTCAAACCTGTTGATACCAAACACTGGAAGGGAGCATAGAAAACTTTGGGAAAGGTGCTCTGAAGCATAGGGAGCCTTGGATTTGATGACCTGGAGCAGGAATGTCACTTGTCTGTATCTAAGGGTGGTATCGTTCTGATTCAAAGTCTCTGGGTGCTTTTTTGAATATGCATATTTCTTACTCCACCTCAGAAATACTGAATCAGAATATAAGAATATTTGGATAGATCCAAAAGTGTATGCTCACCAAACTCCTTGGTTCTGCTTATGAACACAAGATTTGAGAACCATTGAGCTTATCTACGAAACCTCTGACCCACTAGAGTGGATCCAAATTCATAGGGAGGCTATTTAGCCATTCAAAATCTCTGAGTATCATGGGCTGTCCAACATACCAGATAGAACAATTTTCTAATCCATGAATTTCCTGTGCACTCTTATATTTTTTTTGCACATTTGTTCATTCTATTTCCTCTGCATGTATTATTTATTCATTGTTATATAAGCAACCTCTGTAATGCTTGTGTATGTTTATACATGTCTTTTGTATACTGATTTTTATTTCTTAGTTTTATGTTTATATTCCTTTTAGATTTGATCTCTTGAATGCTGAAAAGGCATGTTTTATTTTGTAACTCAATCATTTTGTCACATTGTAGGTGTTAAACTAATATAGATAAAACATAATGCCAATTCAAGGCCTACTTTTGCATTCTCCTTTCAGATCAGCAAATTTTGCAGAAAGATTTCAGACCTACTTTACTAAAGCCATTATTTTAAAACTAAACCATTCTTAAAACAGAGTTTTAGCAGACAAAGGATCTGCTGCTTCTGCATTGATATGAACATCATTTGTTCAGTTTTAGACAAAGAACCACAAACACTGCAGAGTATTTAGCTTTGGAAAAATGTGAATCTAGTCTAGATGCCACATCACTAAATAAGATGTCTTCTGATAGTAGGGATTGGTCTAAAGCAGGAGAAAGTACCTCATGAATGGCTAATCCAAGTCTGGGGTAAAGAAATGGGCTTCTTTTGGTTCTGAAGGTGCTTGCCACATACATTTGTAATAACATATTAGTAAAGAGTAAGGCACAGAACTATTGCTGTAATTTCTATAATAAGAAAAGTCGGTTTATATGGGAGAATCTCAGCTACAGCTATGATCAAATATTATTTACAAAGTTGATCCAAATTTTTTAAGTCACATAAATTATTATGCTCTGAGCATAATAATCGATCATGGGAAATTATTCTGAACACCCCAAGTCCCTTAGGAGTGAGTCTAGAATGTGATGAAAAGCTATAATAGTCAAAAAGTGCTTAAAGTGGTTGGCATGCACTTAAGGAGAAGTGAGAATCCTAAGCGTAATTGAGTCATGTGATCCTGGAAATCATGCCATTTACAGTTAGGCACAGACATGGATTGAGTCAAATGAGTGAGTAGTAATTGACATGTGTTCTTGTGATTAAATTGTACTTTGAAATTGAAAACAAAAATCCCTCCAGGATTATCTCAAATGAATCCATGTATCAAAAACAATGTGAAAGCTTCACAAAAACAAGATTTTTTTTTTCTCCAAACCATGGTTATTAAAACTTTTAACAAATTTAAAAGTAAAATGGAAAAAAAAATGATTCCTTGTTCATTTAATAAAAGCCTAGCAGGATGATTCTGAATTATAAGCTCACATGTATTTTTGTCTAGAGTTTATTATCCTTTTCAGTTAAGAATTTCACCCATAGCTTCTGAAAATTGAACAGCTGGTTTCAGTTGATTGATGGGTATGTTTTATGAAAACAACCAACTGCAAATCAGCTAGCTTATTGCAGTTGGTTCTGTTTCATTCACTTTCTTATGCAAAGGTTCCATCTGTAACACTGTCAGTCACCAATACTCTAAACCCCCGACTTCAGCTCTGGAAGATATTACACATTTCTAAGAGAACTTCCTTTCATTTCAACTCTTTTTTACTAAATATGTTTCACAGTGTCTATGTAAGAAAAACCCAACAGTAAAGAACCCTTTTTCTAAAATATTAAGAGTTGACAGAGATGATCTCTTGTCATGTTACTGCCTTCTGTAGCTCACATTTTATCAGTAAGTAATTATAGAGTTCCTCTTCTCTCAATTAACAGAACAAAGTTCCTGCCCTTAATGGGCTCTGGTCTAATTAGAAGACAGATCATAAGGAAGTAAGTAGAACAATATGTTTTAAGGTAAGATATTTTGAATTAATAAGAAAACGAAACAAAACCAAGGAGATTATGTGAATGATGAGTGAGCTGGTCAGAGAATTATTTTTCAAAAATTAATCGGGCAAGAGATCATTGAAATAACATTTGAGCAGAGATTAATATAAAAAAAGAATGATCCTGCCCATGTCTAAAGGGAGAACAATCTAGGTAGAAGGAGAAGCAAGGCCAATAATCTCAAAGTGAGACCAAAGAAAGCTTTTTCTTTTTTTAAAGAGACTCAACACCTCTAGTGTGGCTGAAAGCCATGATCATTTAGACAGGAAATGAAAGTGACTTGCCTTCTGAGCCAGTTTGTAAAGGAATAAATTTGCGCAATAGAGTATAACTTGAAAGACTATATCTTCCAAATTAGTTAATTGCTAAAATTTGTAAATGAGTTTTGAAATAACTACTAATGAGATGTGTTAGAAATAATAACATTTCAGCAGTACTTGAAGTAACATAGAACATTTTTTTCTTCCTTATTAAGGTTCAAAACATCAGCAGGTATTGCATAAAAATGTTGGTGTTATTCATTTATTATAGAAGTTTCCTTACCACTCAATCTAGTCTCACTTTTTTTTTAAATGTAGATGAAGCACTTAATGTTATTATATAATATTGAGTTGTACAAACAATTTCAGTATTGAATTTAATATGTATGCAACGTCTGAAGAACAAAAGAAAGTAATTTCATACCAATGTTAATTTCTCAATAACGATTGACATATATAAGGAGGCAAAAAATGGAAGTAAATTATAAAAGCAGTATAACAGTAACTCAAGCATATGTGACATATCACCACTAATATCAAATATTATTAATGTGAAAAAAATTTACCATATTTTAGAGCATAGTGACAAAAAGGAATTTTTTCCTCTACATTTTGTTTATTGTGGTAAAATATTCGTAATATTAAATCCTCCAGCCTAATGATCTTAAGTGTACACTTAGATGGTATTAAGTACATTCATACCATTGTGCATTCATCACCACCATCCATCTCTGGAAGTCATCTTCACAAACTAAATTTCTAAACAATTAAACAACTCCCCATTAAACCCTCTCCCTGCCCTTGGCAACCACTGTTCTACTTTTTCTCTGTGATTTAGAGACTCTAAATATCTAATATAAGTAGAATCAAATGACATTTATTTTTTGGTGATTGGGTTAATTCATTTAGGATACTATCCTCAAGGTTCATCCAGTCTAAGTCAGAATCCTCTTCCTTTTCAAAACTCATATTACTATTCCATGATATAGATGTACCACATTTTTTCATTCTGATTTTTTTTTCATTTATTGTAACTGTACATACTTTTGGGGTATAGTATGACAATTCAATTCACTACAAGATTTTGATCAAGTCAGAGCAATTAGCATTTATTTCTCTGTAACCTTCATGGATTAGAGAACTTGATATTGTTAAGACATTAGTGTTATGCAAAGTGATTTACAGGTTCAATGTAATACCTTTTAAAATTTCAATTATTTCTTTTCACAAGTAGAAAATCCACTAAAATTCATATGGAAGTTCAAAGAAACCTAAGCAGCTTAAATGATCCTGAGAAAGAAAAACAGAAGGACTCACATTTTCTGACTTTTACAAATCTACAGGAATCAAAACATTGTGGTACTGATTCAATGACTAATATATAGACCAATGGAATAGAATGGAGTCTAAAAAAAAACATCTTCACATATGTCTGTAAGTGATTTTTTGACAAAGGAACCAAGATCATTCAATGAAGAAATGACCATTTTTTTCAATTATGTTCGGAAAACTGGCTATCCGTATGTGAAAAAATGAAGTAGCATTCTTACCTAACAACCTGTACAGAAATTGAGTTAAAATTGATCAGAGACCTAAATGTAATGTTTAACTCCTCATTTTTTTACTTTATAGTCTGCAGTATTTTTCTTTCTGGTTACTATGAGGATGACATGCACAATTTTAAACTTATTTTGCTATGATTTTAATTTATGCTACCTTAACTTTAATAATATGCAAAAACTACTTCAGCATTTCAGTTGGAGGGGATCAGAGGCTTGAAAAAATGAGAAGGATGTAAAAAGAAATGGCCAAATGCCCCTGTATCTGCACATCTGTGACTAATCACAGCATCAGCAATCAGAACATACTTCTCCAACACTATACTTTGGATAAATGTTCTACAAAGTCCCGTGTATTAAAAGCCTAGTCACCAACCTATGGAGTTATTGGAAATGGTGGAAGCTATAATAGGTATAACCTATTGGGAGGTAGTCAGGCCCCTGGGAGTGTTTTATTGCTTAGATATGAGATATCCCCAAAAAACTCATATGTGAGATAATGCAAGAACATTCAGAAGAGAAATGTTTACATTATGAGAGGGGTAACCTGATCCTTGGATTAAAACACAGATATGGATTAACTTGATAGTAAGTATAGTAAGGTAGGGTGTGGCTGGAGAAAATATGCACCTGGAGATCTGCCTTTGGGTTTAAATTTTCTTCTGGGTGAGTGCAGCTCTCTCTACTCTCTGGTTAATATGTACTATGCTGTTTTCTTCTACCATGCCCTTCTTCAATAACGTTTTACATTATCGTAGGCCCAGAGCTATGGAGTCAGTCAACTTTGGACTGAACTTCTGAAACTGAGAGTCAACATAGAATTTTTCTCTTCTATATTGTTATTGTCAGTTTTTTTTGTTTTGTTTTATTTTGTTTTGTTTTTTGTCCCAGTGACAAAAAGTTGACTAAAATGAAGTGTGTCCTCGAAGAGGATATTGGAAAATTGGTTCCTTCCTGTCTCTTGTTTTGTTTGACAATCACCACCAGGTGGGCACCTTCCTCTGTTGTATGCTCCCACCAACATGTACTGCCTTGCCATAAGTCCAAAAGCAAGAGCCCATCTCACCATGGACTGAAATCTCCAAAACTGTGATCCAGAATTAACCTTTCCTTGTTATAAGCAAAAAGCTGATTAATATTCACAGTCTTGAGAGGAAAGTGTTTTTATTGTTCAGTCTTGACTCCACAGGCTGCATATTAGCTACTCCAGGGAAATGTGCATGACTGTCTGCTATGGGGAGATTGGGGGAGGGGTTGGTAGCTGTGTAGCCACTGACAAATTTAAATTCACTGATATTAACTATAACATATTGACCCGACCTTCCTGTGGAAGTCAAAAGCCTTCAAAAGATTTTAGAGTTCTAAAATAATTATGACAGATTTTTTTTTGTCTGAATACTTTTTTTTTTTTTCTTCTGGTGGAGAAAGAGACTACTGGTGATTCCTACTTCATTGTCTCTGTAATTTTTTCCCTCTACTACTAGTCCATGGTGAGATGGCCTCTTGCTTTTGGATTTGTGGCAAGTTTGGATTCAGTTTCCTAACCTCCTAGAATATGTGAAGCAGATTAAAAGAGTCAGTTATTATTCTTTTCCTTTTGTGGAGTGAGGAAAAAAAATTGCCAATAAAAAGCGTTCTCAATTATTGTGTCCTGCTTACCATGGACTGGCAAACTACAAGACTCTCTTCTGCATACCATGCAGTCTTTGGTCATTTTGAACCCTGCAAGGAGATCAAAATCTATTTGTTGCAGAGGTTGTATTTAAAAGACCAAGAATAGTACAACCCAGTGCATCATTTATCCTGTGTAATGACTAAATAAGTGAAGATGAATCAGAACCATATGCAGTACATTTCATTGGAAGCTCCCCAACATTAAAATTGAAGGAAGAAAAATGGCCAAATTCACTTGTACTTTTTTTCTGAATATAATTATTTAAATAATTTTAGATTTATAAAATGAAACAGTCTTGGTTTCATTCATTATTAAAAATTATTTGGAACATATTTTTAAGAACTTTCTCATGAAGGTGTGATCCAGGTATATCCTCCTCCTTGTCTGGTGTGAATCTCTTTTAAACTTTTTGCTTAAGCCATTACTGTTGCTGAATCACCCATATAATTCTGAAAAAGTTTCTCATCCTACTATATTTCTGTGAATAAACTACTGAAGGTAGCAATCATATGTTCTGCAAAATTTTAAATCTACTATGTAGTGCCAAGCTCCCAGGATAACCACTTACCATGAATCCATGGTGATGACAAATCACTTTTATTAAATTTATCCTGGGAATCAGCTGCTTTAAAATGAAATAAATAATCCCTTCCAAAATATTTTATACACTATGTTCACATACCAAAGGGAAATAGAGATTTGGGGCAATTATCTAGATGAGTTGGTTTTAAAATTTCTTTTACTTGAATGATGATGGGTAACTGAGCCAGTGTGCTTCAAGCTTCACTTATTCTAGGAATAGAATATGTGAGTAAGCTTTTACCGACTAGACTGTTGGAAAATACTTTTTCTCTAGCCTTTAAAAGAAAGTGGAAAATTGAAAGAAAGCAAACAAGTTCATCAAGTGCTATGCTTTCAAATGAAATTATGCAGATAAAATTCTATGTGTTATGTTATCCATACTTATGTCTTCAATCATCTGTGTTCTCAGCAGATAATACTAATGCTAATGACAATGACACTGGATGTCACAGATCTTTGTTAGCAACACAATTTGCATTGGTTTTTGTTATGATTAAGTTATAATTTAAGTATTCCCCAAAGGTCTATATGTAAAGTCTTAACACACAGAGTGTTGGTTTTGAGAGATGCTATAGAGTTTTAAGAGTAGTAAGTATGTAGGGCTTTGGGGATAAGACCTCAAAGGGACTTGTGGGACTCTAGCCCCTTCCTCTTTCTCTAGCTCCTGGCTCAAAATATGACCTTTTATTTTGATACATGATTCCATCATTATGTGCCACATTCAGAAGATGCCCAAATCAATGGGCCTGCACAACGTTGGAGTTGAATCTATAAAACCATAAGCCAAATTCTTTTTTTAAAAAATCAGTATGCTATTTCAGGTATTTTAGTATAGAGACACAAAGCTAGTTAAAACAGTGCTTTTTTTTTTTAATAAGGCAAGAACTTTCCCCAAAACTGTTTGGAAAATACACTTAATAGTAATTCATGAAAAAAAATAAAAATAATTTATTAGATTTTTAATAAATAAAATTTCCCCAATTATATTTGTAAGAGTACTGTTTTTACAGTTGATAAAAAATGCTTCTTGTTTCTGAAAAGGTGAGTTTTATTGATGCTAATGCAAGGCCTAGAAAAACATCTGAAAAAGAGTGCAATTAAGATCTTAGTGTATGGGAAGGAAGAAAGCAAAAAATAAGAGATATGATTCTTAAAACATCTACCAAGAAGAAAGAGAGGATACAGGAATGGGTCAAGGAGATTATAGGCAAGGAATGATGTTAATAAATAAAAATAAGTCCTGTGAACAAAAATATATAACAAGAAGCTCCCTAGCTTCTGAGTATTATCCATCATGAGAAGCAGCCAATTTAGAAGAGTCACCTGCAGCTTTAACCCAGGAGTTGTATTTGGAACTCTGCCAAAAACAACATCAAAGGAAGACTGCTAACCTCTTGTGGGTGGGGCTGAAATAGGACAGAATTGTTATACCAGGCTATGTTAAACCAGAATTATTCACTCTAATGAGTAAATTTACAGATTAATGTTCCTGAACAGTTTATATTCCATGATTGTATTCATAAAGTCTTCAGCAAATTAAGCCCAATGAATGGTTGCCTGTCTGTAACATTTTTATAATGGTGAAGGAGAGTGGAGTCACAGAGAAAATAGAAGTGGCTCTATCCCTGATTGTTGTCCAGGTTAAGACGCTAGGTATAATGATATTGCAAGTAGCAGTGATAAACAATTTTTTTTTTGCTGCTTTTCACAACCAATAAGTTTTCAGATGCAAACTATAGCCAGCTAATTTTATTCCTTCATTTATTTAGTTCCCTATATTTATTTCTACATTCATTTACTTATTCCATATATATGGCATTAAGTATATATATTGGCATGTATCACTATATGCCAAACATTGTGCTAAGCACTCAGAACAGACTGATGGACAAAATATCATATGTGTTCCCTAATGTTATAAATATGTAATAGCAAAACTCAAAGAAACCAATTATTTAAAAATTTCAGTATGTGCTTTGTTGTTCAGAGTTGGGGAGAAAAAGGAAGAGGAGATAGAGATAGAGAGACAGAGATAGAGAGAGACAGAGAGGAAGGAGAGGGGAAATATAAGAGAGAGATCGGATACTATCACTTTGGATAAGTAGTATGAAGCTCAGAAAAATTCTGGAAGTGTAGTTTGGGTTCCAGTATCATATCCTTTGCATTTCATTTTCTTTGAAAATACTGGAATGGACTCCTAACTCTACTTAATTCTTTCCTTTGTATATTCCAACTACTTTCATGTTTTAGTCAGCTCTTTCATTGCCTTGACCAAAAGACTTGACAAGAACAACTTAGAGGAAGAAAGGTTTATTTTGGCTCATGGTTTCTGAGGTCTCAGTCCATATATGGCATTGCTTTAGAAACAAGATGAAGCAGAACATTGTGGTGGAATGAAATGGAAGAGAAGCAGCTCAGAACATGGCAATTAGGAAATAGATATCTACTCTTATCAGAGACAAAATATAAACCCCAAAGTCATACCCCCAGTGACCTACTTCCTCCAGCCACAATTTACCTGGCTATAGTTAACCACCCAGTTAATCTATATCAGTAGATTAATCCATAGATTAGACTAAAACTCTTATAATGTAATCATTTCACTTCTGAACCATGAGCTTTTGGGGAACACCACAAATCCAAACCATAACAGTCCACAGGGCTGAATGTGTCTGAAGAAAAATGCACACAACAATAGTGATCAACTTTGAAATTTTGACCAGGATCTGCAAAAGATCTCTTAGAGCTCAAAGCAATAAAAATTCATTTCTCAATCCATGCATACTTCTTTTATCTTAGATGGTGATTTTTTCCCCCTTCTTTTTCCTCAACCTACAATGCTTCCTTCCCATCTCCACTCTCAATTTATGACCTAGTTTCTTACATCACTGGGAAAATTAAAGGAATTAGAATACAATTTCCATAAAGTACAAGTACTTCATTCCAGAATCTGTGCTTCCAAGGGATGTTAGAAGTAATATTTAATAACAAAATGGTAATATTCAAGACAGGTCTTTAGAGATGGGTACACAGGTCTTACTTCTAAATGAATGGCCTAAATATTTCCTGAAAGCTAAGATCCAGAGCCCCTTTATGCCTCCAAAGCATTGATTCTTCACAAATTCTCTTACATATATTAACCACAAGGCAGGGGTCTCCAAGTTCTCAAATTTGAGGGTCTTCCAACTTGGTAAGCTGGAGGACAGAGAGGACTTTTTCTCCCATTATACAAAAAGAGACTAAATAACTTTATGAATTTGTGTCTTAATAGGTTATCCTAATCCATTCAGGCTTCTATCATGAAATACTAGAAGCTTTATAAGCACAGAGTATATTTCTCACAGATTTAGAGGCTGGGAAGTTCAAGTTTCAAGAAAATATGGCATCTGGTCACAGTCCACTTTCTAATTCATAGAGGAAGTGTTCATGAGCTTTTCATCACTGTGAGCGAAATACCTGACAAGAACAATTTAGAGAAGGAAAATTTATTTGAGTTCACGTTTCAGAGTTTCAGTCTTTGATGGGCTGGCTACATTGTTCTGGGCCCAAGCTGTGGCAGAACATAATGGCAGAAGGGGCAAAATATATAATCCCCAAGACACTTCCAGTGACCCAGTTCTTCCAGCCATGCCCTACCTGCCTATAGTTACCAATCAATAATCCATTCAAATTATTAATCCATCAAACAGATTAATCCTCTTGTTAGGGTAATGCTTTATAATCTAATCATTCTACCTTCTGCATTAACACATGAGCTTCTGGAGACACATAATATCCAAAACATATTAGAGAGTAATTTCTCATTCTTTCCTCACATGGTAGAAAGATAAGAGGTCTCTCATGGGCATCTGTTATAGGGGTGCCAATGCCATTCAAATGAGTACTGCCCTCATACCCTAATAACCACATCCTAATGTCTCTACCTCCTAAATTTATGTAGGAATGCTACAAGGCAGGTTTCTGATGTCTATTGGGAAGGTCAAAAAATACTGTTCTTTTAGTTCATAAAAAAAATTCCAGTGATATAGCTCCTTTCTCTGCTTTCTCCTGTCCCCCGCCCCCTGTGTATGTGCACATATGCACACACACACACACACACACACACACACACAAACACATTCTTTCTCTTCAGAACAAATGGGAATTGTATTTTAAGCCTATCTGGCTTTCGCCTCATTAATATGCACAGATAGTACTTACTTAACAGACCTTTTTTTCACATGAGGCTGGTGCTTGCATCTGCATGAGAATATTTCTCAATCATCACAAAGATTTAAAGGGGACCCATGTCCCTAAAAGCACAGAGCTAAACACGTATTTTTCTTTCGTTCATGTTTCAAATTCTTTAAGATATAAAATTTACCTTGAGTCTGGGATGCTAGCTCTACCAACATACTTAGGTCCAAGTTGGTGGACTCTTAAGTTAGATGGGATTTCTGGGCACTCATTTTATAAAGTGGCAGAATAAGGAAGAACTAGAGTACTGGATAGATGTAGCAGTGATCATGGAGTGTTCCTGTGTTGAGGGTGTTCCTATGTGGGGGCATCATATTCCTTTTGAAAAAGAAAAAAAAAAGCCTTCCATTTCCATAGTACAGTTTGTCTGGGCATTTTGGATAAAATATGTTTATACAACTGTTATTTCAACTTCTGTCTATGGTCTTTTCTTTGGAAAGGTGCAGTCTATATAGTACACCCTCAATACTACTTATAGGTCATGTTGTTTTCTATATTTGCACAGCTAATCCACCTGCATTTGTTTTGCAGTTCTGATGTTTGTTTAATCACACTGTGTCAATAAAGAAAACCAAAAACTGGTAAAGAAAATAGTAGAGCAACAGGGGAATGAGGATAAAGGGATTCTTAGACTGACCTGTAATAACCCATGAAGGAGCATTTAACATGACACTGTCACTGATTTCCTAAGAATGCTGGGGACTCTTTCTTTCTGGACACTGACAAACTGGGGAGCCCTGGCTTGGTGGGAGTGAGTTACTACTTGCATACTAAGTTTATTGCCTGTCTCTGGTGCAGCTTTTATCAGAGATGTTAGATAGAAAGAGTGCTCTGTCTCTCTCCCTCTCTCATTGTGTTTATCTCTATTGTATTCCCACATGTGCTGTTAGTAGAGAAAATATAATTATTTATCACTGTAATTTTGCTTCCAGCATGTTCTAATTATAGCACTTCAGCATAGTGAATACTGACAGGATTTCGTTGTTAAACAGTCCTCAGAAAGAACTAAGTTACTCTTGCTTCATCAGCTATTGTACAAAAGTTGGGGGGGGAGGGGACACTGAAATCTCTCCCAATAAGCACAATGAATTATTAGTTGAAACAAGGTCAGACATTTCACTTTTTGTTTCCCTGTTTTATGTAGTATCTCATTACATCCATTGCATTCATTTCAGGCTTAGGTATGATTATGCTTTTTAAACAATGATAAAAATTCTGAATGTTATTCTTTATGTCAAAGGTTAAAACAATTTAGGTTAAAATATAGAAATTTTCATTTTGTGGATTACATTGCTTGGAAAGAAAATCAACTTGACATTTTCCTGATGATGTTTAATTGTCTCCTTCTTGTTATCTTATTTTATAAAATTGTGTGTGCTGCAGTAATTCTGCAAAAGACTAAAAATTATAGCCAAAGATTTTCTACTATGTTTTTGAGATTATACCAAATCACATAATGTATTTAAGGTAGGCATTTATGAAAAAATCTGAAACACAAAATAATAATCCAAAAGTGGATTGATCCTATATTTGGAATATTGAATATAAAACATTGCTTCTCTGAAGAATTAGAATTTGAAAAGAAAACTCACTCTATGAATATTGTCTATTGCTATTTCTGCTGGGTTTTGCATATGTTATTATATGCCTCTTTCAAATTGCTTGTTGAAATTTAGTTTTGATTCTTAGTGCAATCTTAAAGAAAAACTGATCAGATTTTGGGGGGGTGCAAGAGAGGAGTGGTAACATTTTGTTGTTTCAAATGAGTACATTTGGGGAGTTTAAAATGAATGCATTCAAGTAAATGAATAGAGTTTCAAGTTTGGGCTTGATACAGAAATTGTAGGAAAAAGAGGAGTGTGCAAATTAACATCTTATTGAGCTAGAAATTCAGCCATGAATTTTTTATAGAGAATTCAAGATATGCAACAATAAGGTATTTTAGTCACCTACTATCACTAAGGGGTGTGTGTGTGTGTGTGTCTGTGTGTGTGTGTGTGTGTGTGTGTGTGTGTGTGTAACTAATTAGGCACTAGAAATTCTAAGAGATTTGGTGGATTCTGGTATAAAAAAAGCAGTCAATTTCTTCCTGTTTCTTGCCATTGCTTTTCTGAAACTTGTCACTTTTCCTATTTCTATGAATTCTCCAATGGACATTTTTGTTGCGAATTCCAGTTTCACATACCTCACACTAACTTCTCAATTAAATTTCATTTTCTACCATTTAATGTGAAAATCAAAGATTATGCTTTGCTAATTTTATTCTGACTTTACACGCAAAGTTGGTTCCTATCAGTTGTGTATGAATTCCAAGAATATTTTAACTAATTCAATGTGCAATATTTTTACATGTATGCTCCATGTCTTCAGGAATTTATAAATTAATAAGAGTACAAAATTATACAAATATTAAAACAGAATATGATGATTGTTCTAAATTATTAAGATCACTTTGAGTACATAAAGAAAAAGGAATCCTATCTTATTAGTGATATGTCAGAAATCTGGGAAGTCCTCTAATACAAATAGATGCTTCAATTATGCCTTGAAGCATGACTGTATGTAAATAGAAAGGAAGATTTCAGGGAATGAATAGAGGCTAAATGGAATTGTATTCCAGTTAAAGCAAAGAATATGAGAAGTGCCTCACAGTGGAAAGATGAGGTCAAGTATGGAAAATGGAAGAGGTTAGTTTGGCTAGACCTTTTAATAGCTGCATTGGAAGAACCAAAGTGGACTCTCAAAGGTGCCAGATCATAGATCTTGAACCATTAATTGCAGAGTTTGTAATTGATTAAGGAAGTCATGGGAGGAACCTAAATTCTTCTGAGAGGAGTGGTGTTCGATTCTGTGAGCAAAATGTGCTATTCCAGCACAGTTTGGAAAATTTATGAAGAGATTAGACAGCAAGACTTTGCATTTGGAAACAGAGTCTTCTTGCTCATTTTAATTGCCTCTATGTCATGATTCTCTCTCTCAAGGAGCAGAATTCCTATTACTTGAGAATATGAAATAATCTTTTACACACACATACACTTTCCTCCATGTGCCCATACTGGTTTTACTCAGGTCCTGCTCATTTTTCCTCCTTAAAATCTTCTTTCCTAGGACCAGCACTCTAAATTCCTCAAGGACATCTATACCACAAGAGTTCCCCCACCCCTTTATGTCTCCCCCTGTTTGAAATATTCATTGCTGCTGGGTGTTGTGGTGTGCACCTGTAAATGAATAGAGTTCCAAGTCTCAGGGACTCAGAAGGCTTAAGCTGGAAGATTTCAAGTTCAAGGCCAACCTCAGAAATTTAGCAAGACTCTGACTCAACAAAGCAAAAACGACTGGGAGACTGGGAATTTGGAAATATAACTCCGTGTTAGAGCACCCCTGTGTTCATTTCCCATTACACCCTATCCCCGAAAAAAAAAATCTCCAAAAAATCAATTAAAAAATTCATTTTATTCATTACACTAGGTCCTTTCACTGTCGAAATGATAATGGAATAGAGCTTCCACAGCTTTAATTTGGCCAGGGAGTAAAAGCATTTGTACATATAAACTAAAACAGATATAGAACATGGAATTTCTGCAAGAAAATTTCTATATATCTATCTTTCTCTTATGGAAGTTACAATATATATGGTATGCTTCTCTATTTGTGTGTGTATATGTATATAAATTAATATATGAATATTTATTTGGAGAGAGAGAAAAAGAGGTATGTAATTCAGAGGGAAAAAAATGAACCTTCTTTCTCAGGTTCATGAGGGAAACCTTCATATAGGCTTGACAACACATTTCACCTGGATCATGAGAGATTTATGTAATTCTAACAAGTAAGAAGTTAGATGTGGGGGCTGGGGATGTGGCTCAAGTGGTAGCGCGCTCGCCAGGCATGCATGCAACCGGGGTTCGATCCTCAGCACCACATACATAACAAAGATGTTGTGTTCGCCGATAACTAAAAAATAAATATTAAAATTCAATTCTCTCTCTCTCCCTCTCTCTCTCTCTCTTAAAAAAAAAAAAAAGAAGTTAGATGTGGGTTGTTCTTGGTGGGGGCACTCTCCCATACAGAATTATATCTTAAGAAAACAAACATAAGGATAATCCAGACATGCTTAAAGAAGGAACACAGTCTAGTGTGGCTAAAATGTAAGGCTAGTGAGTGTGTAGAAAAATCTGGAAATAAGGGTTATAAATTTTGGAACCTAATCTTTTCAGTGAAATTACATTCAGATGTGTTCAGTGGAACATGAATGGATTTTGAAGAAATATGAATGAAGAATTCCAAAATCAATGCTATGAATTATAATAATAATAGTAACATAAAAAACAATTGCATAGTACAGGGCTAAAACAATGTTTAGGTAAAAAGATGTGAAAATCTTAAATTGTGAGTGATAGGAAAACAATAGAATTAACACTAGGGGAGTAAATCTCTTTACACTACATTGAATTACATTTAATCTTGCTATATGGGAAATGTAGTTGAGAACAAAGTACATTTTGTATATTTCAAAATATTGATGATGATTGCCAGATAGAAAAATAACGTCACTTGTAAAACTAATTGCGTACCAATGCACTTGATATTTTTAATGTTTGGTTTACAGGTTATACCTTGAGTAGATATTTACTTTTTAAATGGGAAAGAAAGAACATTTTATGGGACATTACTAATCATTTGGCTTTCTCCTATATTATTTCATTTGATTCTTAAAACATTACAATATTAGATTATTAATCCATTTTCTAGATGAGGGAATAAATTTAGGAAGTTAAATGAATAGGTGATACAACACAAATACTAACTGTTCTGGGTATAAAGAATTTAATATCTAAGTAAGAACATTTTTGCCCTCAGAAAAATAAATAATGTGAAAATAAAGTGTGTGACTTCCTGGAATTCATTTCTCTGCTTATAGTATGAATAAATGTTCAAAAGTAGATTTTGGAAATTGAGTAAATTTAAGCACAATCTTTCTATGCTATAATGTCGAACCCACTACTGGTTCAAATTATCTTCAGATTATTTCAGTTTTCCTTTTACCCATGGTATAACCCTTTCTACCCATTTGGATCCTTCCAGAACTTTTATGTACCTCTTACCCTCTTTCCTGAATAACTGGACAGAAATATTGGCTCTGTTTTTATTACAAGAATGCCAGAAAAAAAAAATGTTTGCTCTATTTTCATATGGATACCACAAAAATTTTGTGTGATACCTGGAGAATTTTTGTTCCAATTTCAAAACTTTCATAGTAAGATGAGACTCCATTTCCCACCATAATCAACACAAAAATCTTACTACAATAACATGAGAGGGAAAAAAAAGGCAAAATATATCTGGTGTCATCATTGTTGCTATGCAGAGCACAAGAGATCATGGCTGGTAATACAGATTAAAATACCTAATGGCAGCACAGAAATGCAAGACTGATTTCTAAGGTAAGTGATGAACTGCTTGATCCTTTCCAGGCACACTGCCGACATTCAGCTTTCTTCACCTCATACAATAAAAGCAAAATATCGACATTATTTGGCTGCTTCTGGAAGATGGTACAATAGAGCAAAATCATAGCCAAATCTTTTAACAGGATGCTTTTCTGGTTAATCATTTCAGTATGCTCTTTGCAGGAAAAGCTAATATTGTTAACACCAAATTAAAAAGGAACTTGACAATATACAGCTCACAATTAAAAGGTTTATCAAATTATCAAGCTTTCATGTATAATTTCAGTTCAGAGAAAACACAAAGAAAGTCAGTGTCCCAGAGGAATGCAGAACAATTGCTTTAGGCAAGATGCTAGTATGGTGTGCTGTTCTGTAGAGTAAATCATGGGAATACTGTGTGTACCTAAGGTTTACTCAGACTGTTTTCTAACAGAGACTGAGCAAGAAGGAAGGAACTTGTGGTTCAGAAAGTGATACCTCCCAGTAGACAAAGTCTGAATTATCATGCATTTTTGAATAACTGTGGAAAATTGATTTTTATTTTTTAAAGAGATTTGCTTTAGGGATTTGATTGTTACCCAACATAATTCTGCCTCCTGAGGTTTGAGGAGGGTGGTAACTTGGAAGAAGGAAGAATGTGTGTGACTGGGAAAAAAAAAATAGCCTTTTCTGCAATTGAATAAAGCTACAAGTAAAAACTGAATTCAAAATTCAACCAGAGCTTTTACAAAAGAATTCTCCTGTCAGGAACAGAGGTTGGCATAATCACCGAATATAAAACCTTAATCAGAGTTATTTAAGGAAACTTTGAAAAGTTTTATGCCAATCTAGAGCTGATGCCAAAATCTACATCAGGAATGTCTGTATCTCACTGGCATCCCTCTGTGGAAAAGTGGCAGCTCATCCATCTTAACCTTTTGTCTTATCCTATGGGGAAAATGTAAAAAAAATGACTGGGATGACTAGACATAGATTCATTCCTATGCTCAAAATATGTAATAGAATAGCTATACCAAAGCATAATTGAAGGCTAGGATGTAAGATTTTATGGATTAATACATAATCCATTTTTCTACTTGAAATTGAAAACTTTTTTTCTGTTAAAACCACATAATTTGATTTCTTGAAAATAATTTTAAGGACACATTCTAAGTCATAGAGCTAGTCACGCATCTACACACACACACACACACACACACAAATAGGTGACAACAACAATATATGACAGCTGAAGAATGTTGGCTGGCATCTGCGGGGTCAGCACAACTCCATTGCTGCTCACACTGTGCTCCAAGAAATATTTGCAGTTTCCTCCTTGAGTTTCATGCAAATCTTCTTGACCCAATGTATTTGTTAATTTGTATGCAGATCAGGTATTACTGTTCTAAACATGACTTACTAAGATGAAGTTGAAACTTTGTCAGAGTATTTGTCCTGAAACTGGTAATTTTTCAAAAAAAAAAAAAACCAAATTACATTCCAAAATTATTATCTTGTGAGATAATGACAACATGATGTATACATAAAATGGCTAATCATGAAAGTTAGATTATATTCTCAATAAACAGTACCTAATCTCACACTTATTATTTGTTATAGATGTAAAATAAAGCTCAGAACTCCAAATAGTTGAAGTTCCTTCAAAATGTACTTTCTGAATGAATTTTTTTCATACCTGAACATGCATGTAGTGAAAGTTGTCAATTACTTTTATGATATTTAGTCATATTAGTAGAATTCGATTCTTGGGATAAAATTGTCATTTATGATATGATAAAGATGATTTCAAGAAACAAGAAGATGACTAAAATATCCAGGGAGACAAAAGATCATTCAGGAAAACTAAAGTCAGATATGAAACAAACTGAAATGCTGTATGATTTTAAGAAGATGTAGACTGAGAACAGAAAATCTAGTAGAAATTGAAACTAGCAAAGTTATTCGCTTACTTGTTCAAGTGACATGGCGTTATTACTACAGCCACTACTTGATAGAGCACTTAAAATATTTAAATAAGAACAGCAATGCTAATACACATAATTAATTGCAGATTCAAGAGTCAATATAAGCATAAAGAACAAGAGTATGTTAATGGTGTCATAATAGTTGAAAACTGTTAATATGAAAATCCATGTTCATATTCCCATGTATATATAATTTATATTAATCTATTAATAATCAGTATATTTGTAAGATGCCAAAGAATAAAAGCAAATGAAAAAATGGAAGAGGAAACAGGAAAAATGACATCATCAATCTTGTTAAAGAGGAAGAAACATAGATTAAAACCTGAGAAACAGAGTTGTTTATATGTTATAAAAGTAATAAATATGTGCACTAAAAATTATGATAAAAATTATTACATGAAGTCATATCATAATATACATCCTTTGTAATATATATTACATGAATTATGTTGTATAATAATTCAGTTTTTTCAATAATATATACTAATTAGAAATTAAATATATAAATTAAATATGAGATAATAAAATTTTCAGGGTGAGGACATAGCAGAATTGAAAAATCATTAAAATTCATATCAAGGGATCAAAGAATATTGTGTTTTGGATGTCTTAAAACATACAAGGCACACTTTTTGTGTTTTTGTCCTTCATCTCATATCTCCATTCTTACTATCTTTGAAAAGTTCTTCCTTTTATGATGCTTTACTTTTGAATAAATTTGCTTAAATTGAATACAGTTAATACATTTCATATGTACTGTTGGAAAATTTTTTCTAACTCAGGAGTTATTCAATGAACACAATAATCTTTATTTATATTGCTTTGCTTTTAAGACATAATATTTCTACATTTTTATGGGCTACATTATGATAGTTTGATACATGTATAGAAAATGTTGACAATAAAATCAGTGTACTCTACAAACATTAATCATTTCTATATGTGGGAAAATTTATACTTGTCTTTTCTACTTATTGTGGAATATATCCTAGATTATTTTAAACAATAGTTACCCTATTGCTTATATGAAAACAACAAATTTCTCTTTCCTAACTGTATTTGGGTGCCTCTTATCAACCTTTTTCCATTTCCCTCTGGCCCACCCTACCCTATCTCTTGTGACCTCTATTAGTCTAAGATCAACTTTTTAGTTTCCATGAATGATTAAAAATGTGGTAATCTGGTGTGGTGGTGCATGCCTATCATTCCAGAAGCTTGGGAGGCTGAGGCAGGACATCACAAGTTCAAAGCCATCTTCAGCAACTTAGAGAGGCCCTGTGCAACTTAGTAAGAATCTACCCCCAAATAAAAAGGACTGGGGATGTGGCTCAGTGGCTAAGCTCCCCTGGTTCAATTCTTAGTACCAAACCAAACCAAACCAAACAAACAAACAACTATATGTGGTATATGGTCTTCAGTGTCTGGCTTATTTCACTTAACATGATGACCTCCAGTTCTAATCTGTGCTGCTGCAAATGACAGGATGTTAAGGTCTATAAACAAGTCAGATTGGCACCTGTTATTTTGCCAGAGAAATGTTAGAGTCTGTAAATAAGTCTGGATGGTGCCTGGCAAAATGCCAGAGGGAGTGGTTTGTAAAGTAACAAAATCGAGCCATTAAGTGTGGAGATTCCTGATTGGTTGACTGCTGTATCTATTTTATGCTAATTAGATAAGCTGTGTAAAATGTATAAATATCGCTCAGATCCTACAATAAACGGCTCCTATTCCTGCTGCATCAACGTACACAAGTTATTCGTCACCCCCCGGTTATTTTGCCCAGCCAGCCGGGCTGCGGCAACAGGATTTCTTTTTTATGTTTTTATAATATTCCATTGTGCATATATACCAAATTTTCTTTGTCCGTTCATTCACTGATGAACATTCAGGTGGATTCCACATTTTAGCTACTGTGATTTGTTCTGTAATACATATGTGAATTCAGGCATCATCTTGTTATAATTATTTTATGTCAATTTGACATATACCCAGAGATGGAATTGCTGGATCACATGGTCTTGCATTTTTCATTTTTTGGAGGGAATCTCTAATAGTATATAAGAGTTTTCTTTTCTTTACATTCTCATTAGTATTTTTTATTTTTATTTTTTTGTATTTTTGATGATAGTTGCATATTTTGGTTTTCAATTCTACATTATGTTTTAAAGGTATTTCTAAGCAGCTGTTAGTTATCTTGAATTCATAGCTTTGAATGGCTTTATTAGATTCTACATGAATTAACCCCAATTTCCTTACCAATTCCACAGTAATGATCATATGTCTTCATTGATCCATCAACACAGACAATACTACAATGAATATTTTCATAGAATTCTTCCTAGGAAGATTTATGTATTAATGCATTGATATTTCTGCTTTCTCATATGCTCACCAGTCCTATTCAAATGTAAGGCTTATACAAACATGATGGGTGAGAAGTAGTATATCATTATTTGAATATTTAGCTGGTGTTGCAGATAAATATAATCACAAGGTCTTGCCACTCCTAGCACAAAGAAACTGATACTCTTTCCCCTGCCCTTATCTGGCTTTGTGACTTTCTTTAGTCAATCAGTCCTACAAGTCATGATATACCAGTTCAGGTTCTGCTTTTGCTCTCAAGTTTCTCTGAGCTGCTTTGTAAGGAGGTCATGAGCTATGATGGAGAAACTGTCCAAAGAGTTGTGTGGCCAGCCCTTAGCTGCTTATGTCATCCAACCTGGGGTCCGGATATGTGAGAGAAGCCAGATTTGACATGCTGGACATGCTCCAAACTAGACTCAGCTGAATGAGTTACATGCCAGTCATTATCACTTGAAGCAAGGAATAAGTCATTTTTGTTTCAAGCCTCTAAGTTTTAGATACCTTATTAATTGGAAAACATAAGTGAGATATCCCATGAAAATTGAGTGCATCCTTATTTTAATTTATTTACACCTTCTTATTTTTCTTCAAGTGACAGGCCTGTTCATGACCTATATCCCTTTACTCATAGAGCTTTCAATTTGGGGCTTGCAGATTTTTTTGGTATTCCTTTTATATCTTAGACAACTCTTTTTATGTTGTAGATATTATACTGCTTTCTGATCTGTGAAGTAGATGTTGATATTGTTCATAGTGTTCTTCATTGCTCAGAAATATTTACTTTAATGAAAATTCATTGATCATTTTCTTATGATTTTTGAAACAGTGGGTGAGATGAAACAAGGTGGCAACTATTGCATTTCTAATAATAAATTTGTGATTTATTAATATATAAGCACTGTTTATATAAGTGTTTAAATTAGACAAATAATGAAATTTAAAAAGAAAAATTTGCCTTGTTAATGGTGAAATATGCATGTGTACTTAGGATTGACTTTGTATCTCAAACAAACATCTAACCATTAGCCAGGGATTTTAGCTAGATGACATACTTTCCAGAATACAGAACATTCTCTGAATAGTGTCTGCTAACAGGCTGGATCATATTTCTATTATTTATACAAATCAGATTTTATTAAAATAAAATTAGGGTGATATTTGCATTCTTTCATTTCAAAGAAAGCTTATTTTTTCCAATATTTATTTGTAAAGCAAATGATTCAATAATTAGAGTATGGGTATTCTTTGTACAAAATGCAACAGTTAGAATGCTTGCTATGACAAGATTTGACTTGTAATGGCAATCATGCACATATGAACATTATGTGTTTTGATAAACTAAATGCTTGTGTCATTCTTGCTTTCAAAAAAAATTTTTTTTTGTAAAGGATCATGATAGACACTGAACATGCTAGGAAAATTTGAGTTCATGGCTACTTGTTCTTAAAGATTTTCCAAATCTTTTTATTTGTTTCCAGGGCACTCATATGAACATTCCTGGATGTGTGATCCAATCATACTTAATTCTAAACCAACAAAGATGACATTTTGGTGGGTATACAATGATTTATCAGGGTTTCAATGTTTCCTTGTTCACCTCCTCCCTAACTTGGATGGTGGAGGAAACATAAGAATGTTGTCTGTAAATGATGAACTGATTTAATTTTGGAAGATTTTTCTTCCCACCCAATCTGTTTGTGTAGGACATGGTACAAAACTAGTTGATGTCAGCTATCCATTCAGTGTGGGTTTCAGCCGTGTTTATCTTCCAAAGACCTCACAGAAACAACTGTCTCCTGACCACAAAATTTGATTATTGTAATTCCAGTTTTTAGATCCACCCACTTAAAAATTCTCTTTCTTTGAAGATTGCTTCAAGGTTTATTGCACTCTGATTGCTCAATAATTAGCTCTGGGGATTTAGTAACATTCCTAAAATATTGGAGCTTACTTACATACAATGGTTAAGTGTCAATAATGAATAAGAATATACTATGTGGAATAGGTAATCCCTTGGGTAACAATTCCCTCCTGTGATTAAAATTATGGATTTATGGTGGGAGAGGATGCCAAAAAGTCATTTGGATAAGCATTCTGGCTTCAGTAGAACCATCCCAGACAGATGTGATTAATTGGATTGAGGATAGCTTTGCTTTTGCAACTGGTAGGCCAAAAGATTTATCATTCTCAGCATCCAAAATTTGAACAAATTTATTTTTAATACCTAATTATAATGGTTCAATTCCAAGAACTTTGACTAAAAGAAACTTTCACCATCCTGGATACCTCAGAGGGGTGATTCATGGGCTTTAACAAATCAATCTATCTGCTAATGTCTCAACTAAAGTAGACTGTGTTCTTCCTTGCTAGTTCCTCTTATCGTATGTCTCCTGACCTTTAAGCTGCCTAGAAGAGTTTTGCTATTGTTGATGTTCTCATACCCTTTTTGGGTTTGCCAGATTCTATATTAAGACTATGGCTTACTGATGCATCAGAATTATCAGTTTCAGAAAAACTAGATAAGTGTTGGTTCTAGTAGAATATTAACACTAAGCTTTAAAAATCATTCAAGAAAATAATCTGTAGCAGTTGGCAATACTATATAACAAGCAACTCTAAAATATAATGGCATAGAGTTACATTTTTAATGTTTATATGACTATTGGTCAGCTGCACAATTATTTTGGTCTCAGCTATGCTCACTCATATGCCAAGTCCACATCCAGCTAGCAGAGAGACAGATGCATTCCTCCAATTAGTCTATTACAAATATTTTGGGGTCATCTTGTTATAGGATGATCTAAGTTGACTTTGACTGAGAAAACTGGGCTATGGTCCATAAGGTATCTTGTCTTCTAGTAGCAAGTCGAGATTTATTCTAAGGAAGCAGAATCATCAAATGAAGAAACAAAAGATAGGACAGGCAGCCAAAACCTTTTGAGATTTAGCATTGTAATTAGTACATCTTGACTATCACTTCCTTTTATTGGTTAAAGGAAGTCACAAGGCCAGCTCAGAAGGGAACTATAAAATTATGGGTACAGTAGCAGGGGTATGAGGAGGCCATTGTTAATTAATTGGGAGGCCAACAATTCAGCCAGTTAATCTACCCTCCATAACATCAACCTTGACTTTGAATCTTCAGGGAACCAGTCTTCTGAACTCTGAATGAAAATAATATTGTTATGAGTAACTATATTATTGAATCCCAATCTTTTTACACAAAGTTCAAGATCCTGGAAAAACCAAGTTTGTGATGAAGTTTTTATATTTATCCATAGTATTTGTAAGTCATATAAATGAGAATATAAATTTGTTGATTGCATTAAATATTGCATCAGTGTTTTTGTGTCTTTCACGTAAAGGAAAGAATGTTATCTTTGGAGTTCAATGGAACTGTATTTGAATCTCAGTTCTATCCCTCGCTAGCTCAGATGTTGAATTTGTATAAATTATTTAATCTACGTAACCTTCAGTTTTCTTGGTGGTAAAAATATTAATTGCTATATTAAAATGTGCTACAGGATTACCTGCAGTGGTGTTAGAAATAGTTCAGATACTCTCCATGCTTATTCCTCTTCCTTCACACTCCATTGAACTCCATTTCTGCTTGTTTCTGCCACCATTTATTCAATAGTGTTATCTGAAGGGTTTCCTTTTCTACTCTCTTTATTGGCCCTGCCAATTTACATCCTCCAGGGTTTTTCTACAGGATCATTATTAGCATGGAGGTAATTTATCAGAGTGTAGGATTTCTCTCACACTTGCAAAAGAGCTAACAAGCTAGCCCTATTAACTAGTACCAGCTCACACCTAAACTATGTGTTATTTATAAAACATGCCCACATTCCCATTTATAATCTAACCCCCATGCTATCAGTACACTAAAGCTGTCATATAAAATAACCCTGGCTTTTGGAGTTTTTTTGTTTTGTTTTTTTTCTCATACGATCCTGAAAACCTAATCTCTATGAATGAGAAATAGAAAACAAAAACAAAAAGTAGCATAAACAAACAAACAAAAACAAGCTAAAGAGATGAATATTTCCTACAGTATTTGGAGAGTGATGTCTTTATATTCTGGTCAGCACTATAAAACAAAGCACATCTGCATTCTAAAATCTCCTGTTTATTTATTAGTATCTACTCTATTTGGATTAAAGAGCAGAAGACCCTTTAATAAAGAATTACAATATTCTTTTTTTGCACATATATACAAAATAATTTGTCAAATTAGTACAAAATGTGTCATGAACATATCATGGACCCAAAATATTTATCCACAGGAGTGAGAGATGAAGAGAAGATTCAAAATCTTCACTCCATGTTTGAGTTTGTGGAGAAGAACTGGTCACCATGACCCAGGTAACCAACACATTAGATATCTAGAAATTGTAGAAGAGGGAGGTATCAAAACACATAAGAAATAAACATTGGTTAATTTAAAATTATGCCCAAGGGTAGCACTTTCTATATTTTACACCAAATAAATCAATAGCTTTTTAGAAAGCTTCTGGATCAGAAGGCAATTTCTCATACCTTTGATCACTAGAATTGATCATTGGCTATTTTGGTTGATAGAGTCAGTAAAGTTTTCCTCTTTCAATCCCTCATAAGTCTGTCCTTTTCAAACTCATTTTCTTTTAAGTGGAGAAAAAAAAAAACACAAACAAGAAATTTTTTAAAATGTAAAGATTCTATACATCCAGTTAGAAAATGATGTGATTAGGCCACAAAACTAAATGAGTAGATGTCACAGGAATGCATAATAGCTGATAAACCCAGAAGTACACATAGTTTAAGAAGGAAATTAATTAACATGGGAATTTTAAAAACACAACAATAATTTAAAGCTACCACTAGAGATACTTAAAGAAAAAAAACAAAAGATTTTGAAGGATAGTTTATTTATATTATTTTATAGAATAGATAACATTAATATCTTGATATTATAAATTTCAAACTTTCAATATAACTTAATATTAGGACAGAGGTGATATGAAAAGCAAAAGTTTTTTTTTTTTCAAGTATCATTATAACAGGGTGATACTCCATTTGTAAGTGTAACCTACCTGCTCTTGATCTCCATCACTCTGCCTTATATTTTTCTTTTTTTCTGCAAAGGCATAAGAGACTATGTAACTTGTTCTTTATTATATTTATTGTTTGTTATGTTTCTCCCTTTCTGTTTGCTCTCTTAGCATTTTTATTTTTTATTATTCAACACAATATTTTTGAGGAAGGGATTTTAGTTAAATACAGTATCTTGCCCATTTTTTTGAGTAATATATTTCAGTCACCCAGAATAATATATGTTAAATGTACAGTGGAATGACTAGAGGGGATATAGAAGAATCATCATTGACTGGAATATTTGAAAGATTTTTTTAAAATTGTTTTTCTTTGTCCTTAACTAAATTAAATGCAAAAATAAAAAGATACATTTGTCTTCTTAAACATTGTTAATTCAGTGCCCACTCTCTCTCTCTCTCTCTCTCATACTTGTGTTGTCTCTCTCTCTTTCTTCCTTATGTTGTAATGCTGAGGATTGAACTCATGATCTTGTGCACACTAGGTAAGCACTCAACCTCTGAGCTCATCCCCAGCCCCCCTGCCTGCTTTTTTTATGTCCTTAATCACTCACTCTCTCTAACCCTTTTGGGTACCTCTTATTATTACAAACATCTGCCAGAGGAGTATGGAGTTTTCATATTAGTTGTTTTAGTAATTTTTTCAATTGCTGTAACCAAAAGATCTGTTAAAAACAACATTGAGGAAGGAAAGTGTATATGGGCCTCATCATTTCAGAGGTCTCAGTCCTTAGATGGTCAACTGCATAGCTCTGAGCCGAAGGTGATGCCAGACATCATGGTGGAAGTGTGTGGAGGAGGATAGCAGCTCAGGAAATGGCCATCAGGAAGGAGAGAGAGTGAGCAAGCGAGCGCAATAATGTGTTCCACTCATTAAGGACAAAAAGACAAACCCAAAGGCATGCCCCCACTGGTCTACTTGGTCTAGACACACCCTATCTGCCTAGAGTTACTGTAGAGTAATTCTGTATCCGTGGGTTAACCCACCGATTCCATCACAACTCTCATAATCTAATCATTCTCCTCTGATTGTTCTTGCATTGTTTCATGCATAAGGTTTTGGGGACATAATATCTGCATTGAGCTTATTCTCATAAAAAACAAAATATGGATTACCAAATTCAACAGAAGAATTTCACAGAGACTGTTATCTCCTATGATGGTTATCTGAGGCAGCAGCAGACAAAAGTTTAACTCTTCTTGAGCGGGTTTTCTGTTGTTACAATTGCCTACAACATCAGACTACAGCTCCTTCCACAGCAGACTCTAACCAGTGATTCTCCTGGGAGTTCCCAGGCTTTTGACTCTGAACTGTGGCTATATAATTGATCCCTCTTGTTCTAAGGCTCCAACTTCTTGGACTGAGAAGTTAGTGATTCCTCTAGCTATCCAGCCTACAGACACCATTGTGGGACTATTTGGCTTCTGGATGTGTAAGCCAATCTAATCATGTATATATATGTATATATTTGTAATTATGTATATCTTCTGTTGATTCTGTTCCCCTAGAGAATACTGACTAATATACCTTTTCAATTCCCTTTCTGTATTTCAAAATTCCCATTGCAACTCAGAGGATTATGGCACTAACCTTGGATCGATAGGTAATTTCTGGCTTGCCTAAGTCAATCATGGTGGCACTAGTACCCTTGGTTGCTTTAATCTTGGTGATGTGATATGATACTGACCTAAGAAATATGCGAAAGTTTTTTTTCTGGATTGTTCTGGAAAAGGTTTCATTTTTTCCTTTCACTGAGTATGGAATTGATTACATGAAATGTCTGAAATTGTGGCAACTACCTCCCTTTATGACAGGAGCTAACCTGCCACATGATGGGTGGCAGCATACTCCCTCATGTCTATAGACCACTCAGCTGAGCAACCATGAAGCTGCCTTACCTGAGCATATTTTGTTTTAAGAGATAATGTGCATTTAGTTGTTATTGAGTCAGGATTTTCTAATACAGTTTAAGATTCCTTAAAAAATAAGTAAGGTAGCTCCCGTCCAGCACGGGCTACTGAAATGGGGTCACATGGGTGAATGTGGGGTGACACAAAATGACCATGCAAACACGGAAATACCTTTTTCAGGGCATCAGGATGGCTTCCCTGCCTTCAGCCTCAAGCTCCCCAAAAGAGGGCAAGAGAAAAACCTGGAAAGCTGATGAGAGAGAGGGAACATATTCTGAAGTTTGGCTTTTATTTTTTTTTTGGGGGGGGGAGCTAATTCATGGATCATTCTATCCAAAAAATGTCAAAAGCATAGGATTACAACAAAAAAGGTGGCTGTACACCCCATCAGGTGACACCCACTCCCAGAGCTTCACTTTTCTTATTCCAGTAGAGGTAAAGTCCACTTGCATTGCAGGGTGCAATACCAGTCCAGTAGCTCTTTACTAAGGACTTAAAGGAGTGTGCATAGCTCCTGTTCAGGGCTGCTCCAGACAAAACACCATTATTATTTTATTGTAAAGGAGTTTGTCAAACAACTTCTAAAAACATACATTAAAACAGAGACATTCTGGAGAACTACTTTGCTCTTTAATCCATATTCAAGCTCATTAGAAAAAAAAAGAATGTGACTCTTTTTCAACCATTTTGAAAATACACAATCTGAAAACTGTCCACAGTTTTGCGGGACTACTTTGACCCCTGACTACAAATTCAATAATTTCTGTCCTGTATTCTTGGTCGGATACAGAGAAATTTTTTAGTTTAGTTTTGTTTTGTTTTAGAATGAAGTTTTAAAGCTGACAACAAGCAGATGTACTAAACAATAAAATGCTTTAAGATGCTTAATGATGACTTTAAAATTAATGTTTCCAGGGTGCTCACCTCAGCCCATTACATAAACTGGCAGACAATTATCTTTCTACACTATTTAATTAAATGCACAGCCATGAACTAGATCTGATTCCTTTTAGGAGCTTTCAATTCAGGATAAATAGGAATGTATATCTAACTTTCTCTATGAAAATAGGATAAAATATTCCTCAAAAATTTCAATTCAGGAAAATGGGGCCCTTGGTAGAGAGGACAGGTAAAGGGAGAATCTGCAAAATAAGTGATCCAGTATTACCACATAGGGAGGAAAGAGAACTGAGCTTCACTTGCAGTTTTCAAACTGGGATCTCTTTTAACATGAGAATCATTTGTGCTGCAAAAGGAGGAGAGGAAAAGGATGATGGAAAAATATTAGAGTGCTTTAAATTCTGCAGCACCAATTTTTCTGTGTATGAAGAATACTCAAAGAATACTCAAACATAGCAAGTAGATCATATATTGTTTCTACATACTGCTGTGCTAGTGAATTCATTCCTGATCTGAATGGCAAGAACAAATTCATGGGGAATGAATAATAGCGTGACATAGCTAATTAATGCCAGTTGAATTCCAAGCCTCTTAGGCAATCATGCCAAATTGTGCAGTGTGATAGGGTGTTTTTTTTTTTTTTTTTTTATGTGACAGTGGTGTGTTGGGGATTGATCTCGGGATGTAAGGATGGCATCAAACTGCAGGGCCAGAACTCACTGCTCAGCATTATTGTCGTCACTGAATTACAGCTTTTTGATCTGGCAAAACTGCCACAAGACTTAACATTTTTGAAATGCTATCAAAAAATGGAATTCTGAAATAACTAGCTCATCAATCACTGACATTCCATGCTGCTTCCCAGAATTTGAAACACATATGCAAGTATTTTGAATCTTCTTTGTGGAGAGAATCCTTTTTAAATGCCTCATTTTATACAATCAGACACCAGGTCTAAATGGCCAGGTAAGAATGCCCTATTTTCAAGCCATTCTAATGATAATTGATTGAAATAAAGTAGACAAACAAGGCAATTCTTTTAGAGTAATTGTTTAGGTAACATAGAGGGAAGACAATTATATATTCTTTAAGTAATTATGTGTAGATTGTATTTCTACCGTGCCAAATTCAAGTTAAACCCATTTAGGGAAAGTCCATGTAGCCTGGAGAATTCAGATTCTCTGATTCTCTGTTGTTCGCATGTCATCTGTTATATTTCTTTTAAATCAACCATATTAATTACATACACATTATTTTTTCATGTTTGTTCTAAGAATGATAGAAATATATTCTCATATATGCAAAATATATCTAATAAACAAGAATTTTCAAGTGTTTTTTTTATTTTTTGGGGTACTGAGGATTGAACCTAGGGATACTTAAACACTAAGCCACATCCCCAGCCCTTTTTTGTTGTTGTTGTATTTTATTTAGAGACAGAGTCTCACTGACTTGCTTAGTGCCTCCCTAAATTGCTGAGATTGGCTTTGAGCTATCCATCCTCCTGCCTCAGTCTCCTGAGCCACTAGGATTACAGGTGTGTGCCACTGCACCCTACTAGAATTTTCAGAGGTTTAAAAATTGAGTTTTAGGAGATTCACTCCCACCATGTTTTTGCTTATTCCTCTCTAGCTTCCATATATGAGAGAAAATACATGAACCTTCCATTATTGACTTATTTCACTTAACTTATGGTCTGTAGTTCTATCCATTTCCTACAAATGCCATAATTTCATCTTTCTTTATGGCTGAATAAAACTCCATTGTGTATACATACCACAATCAAAGGGAGGTCAGTAGAGGAAAGGAACCAAAAAGTGAAAGGTGGGGAGGGAAGGAAGTGCTGGGAGTGATATTGGTCAAATTATATTGTTATATTGGGTGCATGTACAAATACATTACAACAAATTTCATCCATATGTACAACTATAATGCACCAATAAAATATGTGGAAAAACTGATTCTGCATAATTTGAGTCACATTAATGATAGTTATGTGTTTTCTTTAGATATTTTTGTCAATGGACTCTTCATTGTGAAAATTAAAAACATCTTTTCTGAAATGCCACTTTTTTACTTCTTATCATCTCTTGATTTATTTTTGTATGAACTATTTTTGTCTGCTATACTCATGCTTTTTCTTTTCTTTATTGTTCTGAATCACTTCAACAAGTTTCACATAGTTTTCTAAAACAATTAAAAGAAGCTGTATCATTGGTTTATTAAAATAAATCATTTCCCTTTAACAAGTGTGTTTATCCCATTTATATTTTATTTAGTTGTGACTTTGTATTTTGTTTAGTTGCAATAGTTTTCATGTCAAAATTTTATTGTTTTGGTTAGCATTTTAGTTGTATAAATTATATAAATAATTGCTTACAGGTACTATGTCTCTCAACTCCCACGCCAACATCTTTTAGTTTCTTTTATACATTAATGGCAAGTTGGCTAGGAATGGAATTTCAATTCATTATCCTTTTCCTTGGAAACATTGCAGACCTGACTCCAGTTTACAATGATTGCCTTCAAGAAGTCTATGCCTCTGCTAATTATTTTTTTTCTTTATAGGTGACTTTCTTCTTTTGCCTGAATGCCTTTGGCATTTTTTTCATCCCTTATAATTCAATAATTTCCACAGGATATGGTTTGGTTTTGAATGTTCTCTATTAACTTTTCTGGGAACAAAGTGAACCTTGTCAATGTGTAAATTCAGCTATTTTCTCATTTCAGGAAAGTATTTATCTTTGATTTTTTTTTTCTATTCTATTTGTTCTGCTTTCTGCATCAGGGAAGCTCCAACTTTCCATATGTTTTTATTCTGAAAATCCAGAATTTATTTCACAAACATCTTTTCCTGCTTTGTCTTTTCTCTCTTCACTCTTTGTGATCACCTGAGGCCTTGTTTCCTCCATACTCTTCTCCTACATTTTCACCTGTTTTCTGATTGACTTGTCACTGATTTCTTCTTTCACAGGTCCTATGGTGCACTTGATTTCCTTTATACTTGATGCATTGGTCTCCTAAATGTCTTTCAGCACTTGGTGAGTTTGTTTTCTAAGTCTTTCTCCTTAATTTGTTTCCCCAGGTTGTGCTGTGTCTCTTGACTGCTATGTCTCTCTTCAGTTCCTTCTCTGTAGGTAGTTTTATGAAGCCTGTGTGGATTCTCCTTTCTCTTCCCTCTCTGGCCAGGGATGCTTTTCTTTAAAGCTAGTATTCAGAAATAGAGTCAGTAGGCTCTCTGTGTGCCTATTTGCCCAGATGGACAGATCTAGACAGTTTTTACTGTTATTTTTCTACATTTCACACACCTAAGAGGAATAAGGTAGGAACATAAATGGTTTTTAAGAGATTTGTATATTTTCTAGGTCTTTTCATTATAAGGAGACAAATTTTCCATTCAGTTCTATCCTATCCATTTATAAAAGCAGTATTTCTTATAACATAAATCTCTCTCTCTCTCTCTCTCTCTCTCTCTCTCTCTCTCTCTCTCTCTACACACACACACACACACACACACCACTCTAAAAATATGGTGTAGAAGATTATGCCTGAAATCCTTTCTACCACTTTTGTCCAGAAGACAAAATTAACAATCACAAAACAGATAATTAAAATCTAGGGTTTTTTTTTTGTTTGTTTGTTTGTTTTGTTTTTGTCTACTGTGTAGGAGATATTAGCAAGACGTCTCATAACTGTGTTGATTTTGGGAAGGGAAACCTACCACTGTTTGCTCAAATTAATACATAGTTCATTTGTGGCATTTTAACTAAAAAGTCAGCTCTCTCCGATGTCACTCAGTTCAGATCTTATGTTCACTCTATTTGTTTAAATATGGGTGAGCTATTATTTAACCTCTTACCTTATCTTCATGTATAAAAATCTCATTGTCTTATACCTACTAGGAATTTTGTTAGGCCAAGCATCTTAGCAAAACTTATTTTCTTAGTCCAAGTAAGCAATTGATATATGTAAAGCTGTTGTCAATACTCATTCAAAATATCATTTTTGATCTGGGGTTGTAGCTCAGAGGTAGAGTGCTTGTCTAGCATTTTCAAGGCACTGGGTTCAGATCTCAGCACCACTTACAAATAAACAAAATAAATGTCCATTGACAACTAAAATAATATTTTAAAAAGCATCATTTTTTTTTCATAGTATCTGTTTATATACTTAACAGTGGGCCCCTGAATTATTCTCCCAGGTGACACTTCTAAAATACTATAGCTACATGTACATTCAATGTGTTGGATAACATTGTAAAAACTAAAAATGATATCCAATTTAATTTGAAGATATATAACAGAACATGAAATAATAAAATATTCCAGAGAAGAGCAGTGGAATCTCATTGCATACAATCCATACTGATTGCATTTCTTTGGATTATTGTTGTCTTAGTTGTGAATACCCACCTGCATCTAATTTTTCTGCCTATTATTCAGCACCTGCTAAGGTGTATCTATTTTTCTGAATAGCAAAAAAATGAATTAAAATAAACATGAATACAATGCTATTTTTCCCATATAATTCCACTCTCGGTGTATCTTATGTTACTATGTTATCATTTATATTCATCCTTTTGTTTATGGACTATTGTTATAATGACACCATTGTTTATGATGCAGTGTTTATAAATTGTTCCTTGGAAGCATGATTACTATTTTCTAACATCAGTTTCACATGGCAATAAAAGATAACATGGATGTTTTCTTTTGCCAGAATTGATTTTTATAAATGAGTTTGGTTTAAAGACCAATCAGCTTTATGAATATTTCACATTATACCTTTCAGTGAGCAATCTATCTAGCTATACTGCCATGTTATAAAGATTTCACTTTAGTAAATGAAATTAGGGGGAAAAGTTACAATCTTTTAACAACACAGCCAATCTTTTTATTGTCCTCTTTGGAGAATTTAGTCTTTTGGGGATAATCCTGTCACCAACCCAATTTGCTTTTTAGTGATCATGGTTAGAATGTAGTTTCTTTGTTTAGAGTTCAAATATTTGAACATTATTATTGTACTTTTTAACATGTTCTGGAAAGCTTACAATTATGTAAAGTATATTTTACTCATATCCAGACAGGCAGAATGGGAACTTCAGTGTAATTTTATAAATGAATAACTTATTTATGTATGGACACCTGTAATTAACACACCTCACTCTTCAATTCTCCTTTGAGATTGGCTGCTATTCTTTGAAAACCAGAACTTCTCAGATTTTTTTCTCAACTTGATTCTCTAATGTCATCTTTGTCATTATACATTTGTCCAGAAGCTGATTTGAATGATTTGCAGTTCAAAGCTTATTGTGAACTAAGTGTACATACAATATATGAAGCAATTTCTCCAAACTTCTCAAACTGACCAATTTATTTTTATATTTTCTAGCCAGAAATTATTTTTTAAAGTATCACGAAAAAATACTCTTTCAAAATTGCCAGTACACACACCTACACATGTGTGTGTATATGTATATGTGTGTATGTGTGTGTGTGTATTTGATTCCAGATAAATTATTTTTGTAACTATTTACATATAAAATTAAATGGTCAACTTACTATTTTTAAGACGCTATTTGGAAATTTATGTAAATGTAGAAACCAATAGTTTAAAAGAATACCATATAGTATTTCACAATATTAGCATAAATATGTTGTAAATTAGAATATAAATGCATTCTAAGATTCAATAGTCAATTTCAGATTTAAATTAAGTATACTACAGACTATTGACAGTATAATTTATTTTCATTCTCTAAATTTGCAACTGTATATCATTAAACATATGCCCACTCTCAACTCACACACAGCTCACTCATAAACATTTAAATGTAAATATGAATTTATGGAAACAAATATAAGAAAATACTACTAATAATACTATATATGTTTTTAAATTTTTCATTGGCAAATGGCATATTCTGGTTAAAAAAATATTGTTTTAAGGTTTTAAATACAATATATTTTGAAAATACTTAGGTTTGCTGCCTTTTTAATAGAATGACCCTTAAACAAATAAAAAGAAACATCTGGGACATTCTAAGATTTTGTCTTATACCTCTGAGATGCTGCCTGGAGCACCACCAACTGTAAAAGGAAACCTTAGGCTCAGCCCAAATAGCTGGAAGAGAAAAGAGAAACAACCGGTTCCCAAAATGGGCCTCACATAATCACTTATATATTTGCAGTGTGCTTTCCGCACTTTGTAACTAAGAACATAGACTAAGCCACAGAACTATAGCTTATTTTAATTCATTTTATGAATATTAACATACATAAAAATTCTAAAGCTTTCCGGAGGTAAGGAAAAAATTACTCTCCATTTTTAAGTTCATTTTCCTTTTCAATAGTATTCTATATTTATTTTAATTACTTCCTTTTAGTTAAGACTATATTAATGAGGTGTATTTTAGTTAATTCCTCCTGCATTAATTCTTCTCAATAAATTGTTAACAATTTGAGAATAGGTAATCCAATTCATATCTGAATTGTCTCACACAGAGTTTTGTAAGTGTTATGTGTTCCAAGTTAGTGAGGAATAAATTGATGCAAATAAAATAGATCTCTTCTTGGTCACTTGTTATTTTGCCTTTTCCTGCTGTGTCCTTTTTACTTGCAATGGATTATGGACAGTCCTGGATAGGGTGTGCCCCTACTTGTAAACTGGTTTGAGCAAGTAGACAGTCAAGTGTCACAGGATCAAGCTTGCCCCATTTTTCTTTATTTTCAATGTGGAAAATAGGGAGGGGAAAAAGCATTCCTTACTTAGAATGCCCTTGGCATTGGTTTTCTTTAGTTTCAGTTGATCCTTAGCATATTAATTTTGATTGGTATATTAAATGGTTCATTTTATTAAATTTGGTGTATATTTTAGTACTTGAACTTTGTTATAAGTTTTAGCAGTGTATTCATAAACTTTGCTTGGGATTTTAAATATTTTTTGTTGCTCAATGTGTTAACTTATTGTCACTGTGACCAAAATACCTGACAAGAACATCTTAGTGGAGGAAAAATTTATTTTGGCTCATGATTTTGAAGATCTCATTCCATGATTGGTTGACTCCACTGCAGAAACATCATAGTGGAAAGACATAATGGAAGGAAGTTTTTAGCTAATGGAATCCAGGAAGGAGAGTGAGACAAAAGGCATGGGAGCATTTAAGGACATGCTCCCTAGTATTTTTTCTAACAAGGTTCCAACTTCCACTAGTCCTTTCAGTTATGAGTGGATTAATCCACTAGTGAGGCCAGAACTCTCACAATCCACTCATTACCTAAAAGCCCCATCACTGAACCCTGGTGCACTGGGGACCATGCCTTCAACACATGAGCCTTGGGGGGATATTCCCAATCTAAGCCATAAACAAAAGACAAGACTGTATGATCTAGAAAATAACTTTTCTTTTTTAACTATCTAGATAGTTTTTCATTCCATTTAAACCATTTAATTTTATATAAAGAACATATTTATGTATTTCTTAGACCATGTATTCTCAGTATGTTATATGAGTATTTAATTTCCACTGGAAATACACATTTCTAAGTTGAAGATAATTGTGGCTCTTCTTGACTCCCTGTGGTGTCACTCTAGTCCCAAACTTCTGTTGAACTATTCTGATTATTCCTCATGTGGGAACCTGCTATGGGTCTCACTGATTTCTTTTGTAGATGTGCATATGTTTGTGGTTTTGCTGAACAATGTCTCAAAATGTTTGAATCAAATAACATTTCTCACCATATAACAAATACTAATTCAGTTTGACTGTCACAACTGATAATTCTGTATTCCATTAGGAGTTTTGTTTTGAAGATCTCACTTAGCTTAGTCTTGTTCCTGTACAGTTGTTTCATTGGCCTTCCAAGCATGACATTTATTAAAACCTATCTCTATTTGGTATGTCACAGCCATCTTAATACAGCATTATGTCTTCCTGCTGGAGTTCACCTTATACTTTCTTTGAGTTTCAGGGAATTATTGCTTTATTTTGACTTTTCACTGGGAGTTTAACAATGCAATGGGAAGACCATGATAGCAAAGACCACCCCATATCTTCAGATTACTGAGCCATCATGAAAAGACTGTGCCATAAAAATTTAGTGCCAAATGTTGTCTCATCACAGTATAGATTTAAATATTATATTTGTATATTTGACTGCAAAGAAGGAGAAGATTTACTTTATAGACCTGTTTTTTACAAGTATAATGTTCTGCCATTGACATCATTTTTCATCTTCAGACATGAAGGGGTTTTTTAATATTTTTTTAGTTGTTGATGGACCTTTATTTTATTTGCTTCTTTATATGTGGTGCTAGGAATCAAACACAGTGCCTCACACGTCCAAGGCAAGTGCTCTACCACTGAGCTACAACTCCAGCCCCAGACATGAAGTTTTATCACACTAAGGTGTCATACTTCAGACCACATATCTAAGTATCTCAATCCTATTTTCATCATGGCCCACTCCTCCCTTACAGTTCTAGGTGCTCCATTTTCTTTAAGGCAAAACTATAAGGAGGAACTTAATCAATTAATAATAAATTTATAAAATTCATACCAAATATTTTAAAATTTTAGAAGTTTTTTAAAATACTGGAATCTTTCATATATACCTCCAGAGTAGCAATTACTGGTCTATCTTTTCTGAATAGATTGCAAGAAGATTGAGAGTAGGAGTTACGTGCTATACTTCTTTGAATCTGTAATGTTAATTGCTTGGCAAAAAATAAAAAATTCAAAATATTTATTAATTAAATCAATGGTTCTCATCATGGAGTGATCTTGCCTCCACATGAATATTAGACAAAGTCTAAAAACATCTTTTGTTGTGAGGAAGGTTGCTACTGATGTCTAGTGAGTAGAAGCCAGAGATGGTACAATTTGCAGGACAGACTCCCCAACAAAATATTGTACAGCCCAAAATATCATTAGTAACTGGCATTGAGAAGTCATGAATTAAATTATGTGTTCACAATCTCAAAATAAGTTTTATCTGGCTATAGAAATCAACTTTCATAAATTACCCAAATCACCTCAACGACAATATCTAAAAGAGCATAGCACAGGGTTTCTGATATATTTTAAAGTATCAACTTCTGTACTTGAATAGTAAAGTCATTTTCAATTTATGGAATGATTGCATTTTATTTGAGCTGTTTAAACCTTATAAGAAATAAACTCATCTGCCCTCTGAGTACTAGTTAGTATTTATCTATGTCTGGATAGTTCAGTTTGTTAGAACAGAATGCAGATGAAATTAATAATGCTTCTGAGAAACTTGGCTTTAATTTTAACAATCCCAGAAGTATCCAATCCTGATCCTGACCTGGCTTAAGTGCCATTGATCATGAGAAGCAGGGATCAAAAGAAGGTGAATGGATTCTTTTAAAATCATCATCACTATTGTATCAACAGTGTCGATGGCAGCCTCTCCTGCCAGCAGGTCAGCACCAGTGTCTTTATTCTGGAAGGACAGCTTATAAATTAAGCAGTTGACCTTTATGTCCATCAATCAGCATTGGGCCATCCAGGGCTGCCAAAACCATTAACTCTGAGAAGTGGCCACTTCACCAAAGCACAGATGCAGTATTTATAAACTTTACGTTGTCGCTTTTGCCAAAACCTCAATGACATTGTCTATTTCTCATTTTCTTCCCATCCATTAAAAGACAGGAAATGATAATCAATAGACTAGAACATTAAATGTGAGCAATTCAATGACTTAGAAGCTAAAGGGTATAGAAAATGGAAATTATAAGCAATGTACTCATTTTACAAATTTTTGCATTAGGGAACAACAAAAGATTAGAAGTGTACAGTATTCAATGATGTTTTCTTTTTTGAGCATAGATGTTGAAACAAGATCTTGAACAACCAAATAAATTTTAACAGTTTATACAAGTAGCAGACTATCGTGAGTAACCCCAGCTCCTCCTGCTCCAGTTAATGTCCTCTGCATTCTCTAATAAGTCCTACATAACTGGGAATCTGAGTTAGCTTATTTTAATTTACAACTAAAATAAGCAGTTTAAAAAATCCTGTAACTTTGAACTACATTCTCCAATCTTGACAAAAATAGGAAGAAATGGATACTTGAAGTGATACTAGCATTGATATAATAAATATCCTAGCAGAGAATATTTGTGTGAATGTTTTATTTTTAATATGTTTGTAGCAGGTTTTTTTGAGTTCTTTTTATTTTTTGACATTTAAACATGAGTAACAATATATTAAACTATTCTAGTGTGTGACCATTATGACAGACCCTCTAGATTCTCTTGTAGGAATAAAGAATTTTTCTATTCTGACTCTCTTCAGACTTTAGCTCTCAGCCTTCACTGGAGATAACCCTGCCTGAAGATATTCATCTTGCCCCGATATCCAATAATTTCTTAATGTGCATCTATAACAACCTAGTCCACTTTTCCCCAAATTTGGGACAACTCAGAAGATTCATCCTGGTCCAGTCTCCCATTACTGCCAACTAGTACCCCCACAATTGTATCAAAGCTTAACTTCTCCCTCTGACAAATTGTGCTTCCTTTCTTTTTCCCTTCTGAAAATTAATCTCAAGAGCATTCCCTAACAAATTCCCTTCCTGTGGATTACCATTTCAGAAAATCTGCTTCTGGGGAGCCCCACTAGGAACAATAAGTGTCAGCAGTCATCTGAGGAGACAGACTGAGGATCTGATTTTGTAACCAGATTACCTGCTCCTCTGCAAGTAATGATACAATCACTTGCAGTTGCTAGCAATAACTATCCATCACGGATAGCTCCTGGCACAAATTACCAGTGTCATTATTAAAACTTCCCTGGGATAGTATACTTGTAGAAGGAATCACACTAGCTGCTGAGAGGTAGCAGGTATGTAAGAAATAGGGTTGGATAGCTAAAAGAGGAAATGACCACATGGACATGCTAAGAGTTTTTGCCTTAGGAAAAGTAAAGGAAATGTTAAGAATAAGTAACAATTAAAGCTAAATGTAAAACCTAGGACACTTGTAACAGAAAGAGGTTTTTCCTCTCTGCAGTTATAGTCATAGATATTTGGGACCTAGGGTGAGGATATATCAGAGGAGTGAAAGAGCTGCAGGAATGATTTAACTCTAAAACCTAAGCAGGTCTGCTATCCTAAAAGTAAAGTCCTGAACTTGACACATAGTGTAGAGACACATGGATTAACTAGACCTATGGCCTTAGTAATCTTAAATTCCCTTGAACACTGGCAGCAAAGTGGCTCACTCCATCCACCTCCCTTGTTTGAAGATGGTAGAGAGCCTTCTCTTATGCTAGTTAAAATGTGTCCAACCCAGAATCTGTCCCTTCTTGGTCTCCAAGACCAAGCTGTGACATAACTCAGCTAGAGAAATGCAGGACTGGATAAGGAAGCAAGTGGACAATACTTCAAAGAGTTATAGGACTTAGCACAAGTTCTCATGGGATGGGAAATTAAAAGTGCTTGAACAAGGAACATATTTTGGGGAAGAAAATAAAACAAGAAGGAGAGTCACCACGTTGTCAGTGCTAATGGAATCTAATCAGCAGGAGCATACAGTAGTCCTGTTACACATTGGGGGCAAAAAGAAAGATATTTATCATCCAGGTATTTTATTTGCAGTCTTTGAAACTCTTGCCCAATTTTGATGGTGGGTGGAAAGTACAACAATCCTAGCTTAGTAAAGAACATGAGTATAAAGAAATGAAATTCCTCAGAGATTAGGGTGTGCAAAATACACTGAGATAAGAAGAAAAAAAAAACACTAATTGATGTGGAGGATCATCTAGAATTGAATGTAGAGGACGGGGGATAAAGGTAATATTTGCAGCACCAAGATCAATTACTGTAGTGTTGACTACAGTTTTACACACACACACACACACACACACACACACAATTTTTTTTTTGGAGGGGGGAGTATCAGGGATTAAACTCAGGGACAATCGACCACTGAACCACATCCCCAGCCCTATTTTGTATTTTATTTAAAGACAGGGTCTCACTGAGTTACTTAGTCCCTCACTTTTTCTGAGGCTGGCTTTGAATTCACCATCCTCCTGCCTCAGCATCTCAAGCTGCTAGGATTACAGGCGTGTGCCACAGCATCTGGCCATTTTTTCTCACTAATGTTTTCCATTAAAGATTTCCTTGGAGAGAGACTCAGGAGAGCCAAGGCTGATTTTTCCATAGTTTATATAAAAATATTTTTTTCATATGATGGAAGGAGTAGAGTTATCCCCAATCCCTCTTCAAAAATGAAGCTACTAGGAGGACTATCCATACACAGCTAGCACTCATCTGCCAGCCCACTCTGGGGTCATCTGGGATGAAGGTGGATGCCTTGATCAGAGTTGTTTCTTCTTTCCTGGGGGAACCCAAGTTTACTAAACTCTGTAGAGCTATGATGATCTGGAGTCATCACCTCAATTGAGAATAAACATGAATAGTTATCATCATTGATATTGGTTTATTGTCAATGTTCCCCACTGGAATATAAGCTTCATGACATGTAATGGACATCATCATTTGTTGCTATAACTCACATACCTAGAACAGGATCTGACACATAATGACTGCTCAATAATTATTTGTTGAGTAAAAAGACTGATTTATAAAAGGAAACTTTTATTGCTATGATGCAATTATGTGCAAAGAGAGAATTATTTTATAATATTCCAGCAACAGAGGTAAAACAGAAATGTATACATTGAAATATGTCCTAGATTCCAAGGTGACCCTATCTATGGGGTTATCATCACTATATCATAGAAGTTCATAGATCTCTTAGAATCAAATCGACTTGCATTTGGGGTGGTTATACCAACCACATTATCATTTATTTTTTAATAAGTCACTTCTCTGCCTTTTGGCCTCAGTGAAAGAAATATAGGTAAATAGAGTTGAGCATTTTGATAAAGAACCATATGCTGCAGTTTAGGGAGAATGTAACATTGATTGTTAATATTCATGGAAAATGAATTGTTTGTTTGCTCTCATTTCAAGCATAGAATTCACCATGACATCAGTGGGAGCTTTTTACAACAATAAATCTGTGCCAAATAATAAATTACATTCTCTCAGATTAAATTAAAATGTGCACATTGGAGAGGCTTAATTTTAAATTTCCATGACAAATGGGAATTTGGACACTAAAAAAAAAAAAAAATGAAATAAAGTTCAAATACAAAGGAAAAAAACCCAAGCTGCAACTCTCCCAGGGTTCTCTTTCTCTTTTCTTTCTGTGTCAGGTAACAAATAGTCCATAAATTTGTAACATTAGGTGTTGCTGTCAGAATATTGTTTTATGCTTTCTAAAATGATCCTTGTTGTGGTAATGGGAATTCATATTATTTGTGGTAACCTGATATACAAAGAATATTTTCTACATGCAAAAGAGCAATAATAAAAAAATTACATAAGAAAGCAAATGCATTTAAACATTCTCCCCTCAATACATAAATGCAACTTAGAATTTCAGATCTACTGTATTTTCTAATTATGGATGGCATTGTATCTAAACTGAGTTAACACAGATATTTCTTACATTCTAGGATGACTTAACTCTCATTTCCCTTCCCACAGAAGTCATGTAAAAGTCAACAGTTCTTGAAAGGGTCAGATAAAACCTTCAGATATTCTTTATCACCATCATAAAACCTCAATGAAAGGTACCGAATGACATTTCTCTATTTTTCTCTTATCAGTGTGAAGTTTGCAAAATAATCTGCCCAGCACGGGAAGCATCATGAGAACAGTGTTCTCATTTCACTCCTAATAAGAATGGAAAACATCAGGTGTTTCTTAAGTCCTATCCTGGGCCACTGCTGTAGGCATCACTGTGATTGATTTCATCCTGCAGTCTTCAGTTTACAGGAAATCCATATAAATCAACATGAATATGGAAATTTCATACCTCCCAGGAGTAACAGATTAACTGATTCTAAATTGGAACAAAAAAGAAAGGTCAATAGGAAAGCATCCATGAGGAACATAGGAAAAATATGCCAGACACTGTTACTTTCCTTGGAGGGCTACACTGTGGGTTCTTTTATTTTTGACTCAAAGCAGCATATCCTGAACTTGCAACCACAAATATGAATATATGAATATCTGGGAGCCAATAGGGTTACCCTTGTAAGGGAGTTTTTAGCCTTTTTTGATTTACAGATTTATTTTTTCCAGAATATGAGAAGAGTGAAGGAAACTCATTCTCCAGAAATCTCTGTACTCAGACAACTTTTCATACAACTACTGAGAGCATTCTGCACCTGAACTGTAGTCAGTACAAACTTAGCTTAGCTTCCTGTTAAGCAGAGAACTGAGAGTAGAGGAGGACTCCACAGAATGAGATGGAGACCATCCAGAAAAAAACTAGCACACCATTTCTATTTGCACTTCATCCTGGCCATAACATTTTTACCCTTCAGGATAGTTCTGAAAAACACAGTCTCTCCCAAATTATCCCTTTTACCTTAAACTCCTCCTGAGGGAGAATCTAGAGTAATGTCTCATGAACACTCTGAATCCAGAAAGAATTAGAATCATACGTATGTTATTATTGAAATGACCTCCTCTTCAATCTCTTGGACTGGACTTAATGCAACTAGTGATAAAAATCAGAAAATCAGAAAAGGTTATGCATGTGCAAATCCATTTTTAGTGTTCCATACACAAAGCAGCATTTGGTTTGTTGGAAAATTGGGATAGACACTGGAAAACTAGCCCTGATTTGTCCAAAATATATCATAAGAAAAGGAGGAACTGAAAAATATTTCTGAACTAAGTCATTGACTACTAGATATGCATCAGAATTTATCATAAGTCTAATTGGGTAATGAAATTGGGTTAACAAATTTAAAAAAAAGAAATCAGCCAGCCATTTTTAGGGCAGACAAATAGAGACAGCAGCTCTGGTTGGTTTGGGGGTTCAGGGTGGTGGTAGACTCTCAATTTTACTATAGATAAGGAGACAAAAAGGCAGGAGTACTACCTGCCAGTACCAAAGTGGCCTGTCCTGTGAACACTTTTTCATCCATCCACAATAAAATCTCAGATAAAATAATTAATAATTAATAGGTCCAAAAGATCTTCTTGTGCCTCTTACCCACAAAATTATATCTTTGGTTATATTTTTTTTCCATTAAGAATTGCCTTGCATTAGTTTCTGTTGTTAATGAACAGTGTTCACCTATAAGCAAAAGTGCTTAATAATTTAAATAAATAAAACTTAGACTTAATTCATATTGAGCCTTGTTCATAGATGAGGGAGTGTTCTAGGAACCTTATACATAATGTATTTTTTTCTTAGAAAAACTTTGCAAGGAAGTGTTGTTATTATTATCAGTTTTTGAGATGAATAAGTTGAAGGTTGAAGGATTTAAATATTTTGCAAAAATACACACATCTATGAAGGTAGGATTGGAGCTCAGGTCAATTTACCATTAAATCATGTGAAGTCCTGTTGAGGGCCGAGAATCAAGTCAAGATGGCGCCTGGCAGTTTGCCAGGAGGAGTGGTTTGTGAGGCAAAGCCACAGAGCCATTAGGATGGTGGAGATTCCTTATTGGCTGATTGTTGTATCTGGATGATGCTAATTGAGTCAAGCTGTGTGTGGTTAGTTGGGTATATATACCGCTGTTGTTCCGTAATAAAGCAGTTCCCGTTTCAACCTTCAAGTTGCTTGTCATCTCCCGGTTATTTGCCCAGCCAGACTGTGGCAAAGTCCCCTCTGTCAAGCTACTTATCCTAGTATGACTATGCACAAACAAGAGGATGGGGAATCCCAGAATATCAGGTGCTTTCTTCTTTTGTCATAAAGTGAAAATGTAAAGCTTTTTTATATGCGGACAATGTGAACTTGAGGAGAAGTTTCATAACAATTGAATTTCCAAGTGCGAAAAAATTAGGTAGGTTGTAAAATAAGCTACAGGCTCCAAATCTGGCTGAACTGATAACTGTTAGAATATTTGCTTTTTAAATCGTTTCTTGTATTATTGAAAATAGAAGCTACCTCTAGTAAAGATGTATTGTTTATGCCATTAGAACAAATTACTTTATCTGATGATTTTAAAAAAGCATACTAATTGAAAAAAGAAAAAAGGTTAAGAAAGAAAAAATAAAATTCTGTGTCTATTTGTTCTGGGAAAGAAAATACTAAAAGTAATTTAAAACATTGAAGCTCAGCATTCACTGTTTGGTAAAGATATATATTTTTCCCCCCAAAGCACTCCAGGATTATTGAACATGACATCAGTACTGGTAGTATTCTTTGCTGAAGGAAATGAACCATCATGGGCCATCAGGGGAGCAATGGTGGATTTAATGGGGCCATTTGAGCAGGGAACTTTTAGTCTTATTGCTGTTAATATCACAGTGTGCAATGGCTTCTCCTTTATATTCAGCCTGTTAACTAAAATAGAAGAATTCAGAGGAAATAAAGAAAAGCCACCTGGAGGGAGTGCTTACTCCTACAAAATCTTAATAAATTGCTCAATAGCCTGTTTAAACATACACATGAATCTCTTTAGTAGAGAAATGTTTTCAGCTCCACGTAATACCTGTCTAACATGGTTTAGAAGAATGTCAGGAGAAAGAAGATCAACTGATGGCAAAGACAGAAGGATATACAAGGTACACATTTGTATTGCCAGCTCATTCCAATCCAGGATAAGACATAAACCGGGGTGCTGAGAAGGAAGTTGATCATGACAAGATTAGTGACCAGTGCTTTTCTTCTCCTCTGACAGCTTGTGGATGCAGGATGGATTTACAAGTCCCTGGAGGACAGGAAGGCATAAACAACACTTGGCATCAGCACCATGAAGTGCTGACATCACCAGTTCAAATCATCTGAGTGAGCCAGAAAATTAGAATCCAAAACTGCATTTTGCAGTATGATGCCATGCAAATGAAGAAATGAAGAAATATGACAGAACTCAAAACGTGTGCTTGTGAAATAATTTTTAAAATATTCTGATTGAGTATATTCAAAATGAGATATTATTACAAATACAGCCTGTGCAGTCAAGGAAATGAGAGTTTGAATATTGTCCCTGAAGTGATAGAATAAGTGGTAAGCAATGCTTCTTAATAATAATGAGATCCTCTGATCTCATGAAGGCAAAAGCCAGTCCTCCTAACCCCAAGATAACAGATGTATTTATATGGTGGAATCCTGCCATCGCCTGCTTGGCAGCCTCATGCTGACGAGCAAGCTGTGTTTGAACTGTCAGATGCTTGACTATCACTGTCAGTTCCACTCTTGACACATGAGTTACGTCTGTATTTCAAGAAGGGCAAAGAGCAATGTTTTCTGCATCTATTTTCTGCCCTGTATTTGTATTTTGTTGTCAGGTATCACATATGTCAATATCTAGGAGAGCTATTCCTCTGTGTTAAGGGAAGGGAAAAATTCTGAAACAATTTGTCTCAACATTGTGTTTTTACGGGGTGATCATTAGAATGTGTTCAGGCATTAATTTTTTAAAAGAATAGGTTGTTCATTTCATAAAACTAATTTATGATGCCATTTTCAACATGAGGCTTTACACTTCAGATTTTAGTACCAGCAATAGTTTCTAAGTGGTTTCAAGGAGAAAACCTGTAAAAACAATATGTTTACACCTATGTCTTTTTTCTGATTCTTTCTTCTCAAACTTATTCTTTCTACCTACAAACTTAGTATGTTTATATGTGAATTTAATATTTTTTGCTGACAAAGTTTTATTTTGTAAAGATAATGTCCAATGAATATGTTCAATACTTATGCATACATTCAGCATTATAACTTCATTCAGTTACTGAGTTATATTAATAGTAATATCACTTATCAATAAATATTATCTATTTATTCATAGTCTCTATATTCTAGGCATGAAGTTAGGAAAATTGCATGCAGAACACAAATTAATGAGAACATATTTTAAAATAATTTTCATTTGAAATATCTCAAATTGAGAAATAGTCCTAGATTTCCTTTGAAACATTTCTCCTCCAATTAAGAATCAAGAATTCTGAGCAGGGCATATTGGCACACATCTGTAATCCCAGCAACCCAGGACACTGAGACCGGAGGATCACAAGTTTGAGGCCATCCTCAGCAATTTAGCAAGACCCTGAGCATTTCTGTCTCAAGATAATAATAATAATAATAATAATAATAATAATAATAATAATAATAATAATAATGGGACTAGGGATGTAGCTCAGTAGTAAGGAATCCATGGATCAAATCTCCAGTACCAAAATAAAATAAAATAAAATCAGAACGAGGAATACTAAATAGTTTTACAGTTGTACACTTAAACTTTCTTTCCAGAATGAAACTTAAAGAAGATTCAGAGAATAATACTTTCCTGTTCTCCATGATAAAGAAATCATCGGGATAACTGCTTCTATTGGGAAATGTAAATGTTAAGAATGATAGTTAAGATTTTTTTAGATGGGATAAGGTTTTAGGATGCTGCTGACAACCTGAGGTGGCTATAATAAAATAACACCAGAAAAACATTAGGGAATTAAGAATGGCTTATTAAACAAAATGAATCAATATTTCTGATTTTGGAACATTCCTAATGTTTTGTGTACATTTATTTTCTTGATATTCATAATATGTGTGTGTGTGTATTTTTTTTTCTACTAGAAGATCTCTTTGGGTGTGACTTTCCTGCCAGACTAATATAATTGGACTGTTATGAACTACAAGAAACTAGAGACAGTTGGTGCCAAAAGTAAAAGTCTTACAGGAGGATTATGATTTCAAAGCCAGCCTCAGCAACTTAGTGAGATCCTCTCTTAAAATAAAATAGGAATAGGAATAGGGATGTGGCTCATTGGTTAAGTACCCCTGAGTTCTATCCATGGTACAAAAATAAATAAACAAATAAAATAAAAAGAAGAAAAAGAAGAAGGTGAATGAGAAAGAGAACAAAGTCCTGATTACAATAATTTCAAAATCAAGCAAAAGAATACAAATTAATTTTTTTCTCTAAGTTAAATTCTATTTGAGCTACTATTTTCTCAGTTTTGCCATGTCTATTTAGAATTATCTTTTATATCTAAATTCCAGGAAAGTTTCATTATAATATTTAACTCTTGCAAAAAATATCGTTTTTCCTCCATACTCTTTTCCCTCATGATTTGTCAATTCAAAGGATTTGCATAGAAACTTCCCATCACTGGAAGAGTAAAGCTGAGAGAATCTGATCAATGTCTATAAACACCAGTATTCTCAGTATGCACAGATTCATTTCAAAATCCTGGAAGACCAACCTTCTGTTAGGTCGGTGGCAGCGACTTGTTGGCGACTTAGTGGCAACTTAGAACAAAGCAGGCCTAGCTACTTTGAACATCAATCAGATGCCGGCGGAAACGCCTGTCAATCAGCCAGATCTCCTGACTAATGCCTGTCAATCAGCAGGACCCCCTGGCCAATCCTGGAGTTCAGCCAACTCCCCTGACCAACTCCAAGGGGGCAAGGGACCCTAGAGACACCTTTTCCTGTCCCAAGCCCTTCCCTTCCTGCTGTAAGCCCCATAAAAGTCCAGTCCGGTTGAGCTTCCACTGGGTTTCTCCTCAGACCCTTCCCCTGTCCCCTCTGTGGGTCTGATTGAGTTCCGCCCAGGAGTGATATCTCAATAAAGCCTGTTCAGTGGCCCTTTTAAATCTGCCAACTTTGGTTGCTGCCTGCCCAGCCTGATCTGACACTTTCATCCTGGCATCTGCTATATTTCTATGTTCTCCTCTGGTAGCCAGCATAAAATACGTCTTCCTTCCAAATACTTGGTTTCCAACTGCAAGACTCTTTAATACTAATAGAAAACTCATTAACTCTCTTTCTTGGAAGGATTGGGGAAAAATTTGTACCCATACACAGGATGTGGTGAGAAGAATTCAGATGTTCTCTCAGTTCACTCAGGAACCACAGGAAACATATTGGGGCTACTCCAGGACCTCCCTGCCTTGGCTAAAACTGTGGCTATTACTTCTTTACTGCTTCCTTCTCTAGGTGATGGTGGTAACTTTTGCTGTTTGCTACACTCACAGCTCTAAGAGATAGTTCCAATAATGCTGGATTTCCAAAACTGTGTACAGAATTTCATAGCCAGAGGATATAGAGATGTTGATTCACAAGAGAACCTTAACATTCAACAGTTTTTTCTTTTCTTTCTCTGGTAAATTAGGATGTTTGGATTCCTTCTATGATGCAAAATATATACATATACACACATGCACACAGAGGCATGAATGCATAAATAAATTTAAAAATTGTTCTGCAAGTATTCTTTCAAATGTTATGCTTGAACCAGTCTATCGGATTCCTCCACTGAGTTGCAAATAATCTCTTGGGACTATAGTTACCCAATTAATGGCTCTAGGAAATCAGAAGTCTTTTTAGTGAAATAGGGTAGAGGAAGCAAAGTTCTAGAATGGAAAGCATGTTGGTTATAGTTTCACAATATAGTTACTACAACAAACTGAGAGAAAATATTCAAATTGATCTTTTATCCTGTAGGATATGTTTCTTGTGCAACATCCTCCAAATTAGGTGCTACAATAAAACAAATCAAAGCACTCTACATACCATGTCATCAAACACCTATTAGTTTTTAGATAAAGAAAAGAAGCTCAGAGAAATTTAATAACTTTTCCAAAGTTATATGGCTCCTTTTGTTAAAACTTGTTCTCTTGTGTCTAGGATCCTGTGAAACTCTGTCAGTTTGTGTCATTCCTGTTTTCTCCTGGGTAAACCCTGGGCTGATTTTCCTAGCTTCGCCTATGATTCCTTTGTAGTTTCTTCTCTGTACCTTCTAAGAGAAATATAACATAGTGATAATGTATACATTAAAGTGTTAGTTTAACTCTAAAGGAATTGAGCCCTGAGGGACTGAGATCTTTCATATGCAATAACAACAGTAATAAATACAAGGAAGAAGCATTCAAGAAGAAAATGACCCCTGAAGTCCTTTAGCGGTTGATTTAATGTAGCAAATACAGTATGTTTCATCATAATGGTTATTGAATTGATTATTGAAAGATTTTATAGTAGTATAAAAATTGTGATATGATTTAATAGGCTTTGAAACTATCACATCATTTCAAGCTGAAAAAAATAATTCTATGAAAGTAATTATTAACACCTGAATTGTAAGATACAAAGTTTGACTTTTAAGGCACTAGAATCAATAGACTTATAGAAGTTTTCACTTTTACAAGAGAGACTAAGACTACGATTCTAGTCTCTCTCTGTCTCTCTCTGAATGAGAGAATTTAAGATTTTTTTTCAGAAAAAAATATGATATAATGAAATGCGCACTTTCAAAATATTCAAATAAGAAAGTAATATAGAAAAATGAATTCCTAATGATTTTTTATTCTTTTTGAAAATTATAACATTCTAGCATTTATTATCTAAAGAGTATCTGAAAACTTATAATTTTAGAAAGGTATTTGTGCTTGTGTTTGGTGGTGATTGACAAGCTTTATGTAATATCTAAAACAGATATAATATTAGTTATTGTTACAATAACGAACATTTTTTAATTGTGGCTGGTAACATACTAATTCTATGCATAATGGGTATGAGGGAGACACCTAAATATCAACATTCCTTCAATTTTTTTGGTTGACATAATTCTAATTGATATTTCAGAGCTTCATATAATAACGTATTGAGTGAGTTTCTTTGCCTGTCTGTGGGAACCTGCTACAAAAACCATTGATCTTTTCTCTTGGAGTGCACAGCCGCATTTGATTCACTATTTTTTAATATCTAGGGAGCATTGTAGCACACATAGTGCAGAAGTAGACATGAAAGGTTAGTGATTTGCTTTTATAAGGCATGCCCTGCTTAATCTGTTATACTAATGCCTTTCACTGCATCGCCCTCTAAGATAAGGAACTTAAAGCCACATTTTAATAAAGCAGCCTCATTGAGAATTCTAAGAGAAAGCCCCAGTCAGAGTCACTGAGTGAAAACTGAATAATGCCTGGTGTCAACAAAATCTGAGGCAATTATTTCAAAATCCAGTTTGGACCAACAGATTTTTGTAGTGCATATGTCTTATTTTTTCACTATAGCTGAGGAGTCCAGAAGACTTTTTTTTTATTCAAATCTGGTCAATATCAAATTATATACATTCAGGGAATTATCAAGGGTCGCATTGATAGTATCCTCTGTCACCAGTGGCTGTTGTCATAAGTAATTTACGTTCGTTCTCATAGTTAAATGGTTTTCAAACCCGCTTTGTTTGTGGTCTAAACAATGACCCAATGAATCATTTTGGAAGTACTATTTCTTATTTCCAATGGTGTGCAGCAAACCATGATTGGAAGCAATGTAGAGACTTAGTACAATTACCTGGTAAAAGGACACCTTGGAGCATGGGGATGATGCATTTCTACTAAGGCTTAATGTCACTGCATTTTGGAATTGTGAGAGGCTCTACTGAATGGTGAGAGCTGTATGGATTGTCTGAACTCCCAGAACTTGAGACTGCAGCAATTAAAGCCAGAGTTCCCGTGTGCAGAAAATTTTTGCTATAAGGTGTGTGGGGGGGGGGAGGGAAAGAAATTTAGAAATACAAACAGGAAGAAAAAAAATAAAGACAGGAGTGAGGAATGAAGAGAGACATATTTTGAGTTCATATGTGGAAGAAACAGCTTTCTGTAGAGCAGATTAGCCTACCAAGCACAGGATAGTATTCTTGGGAACTGCTGCTGTTGTGTTTGCAGGAGCCCTGTGTGTTGTAGCTATTTTTCAGGAATCCAAATGTGTATGTTTTTATGCATTCCTGTTTACCTATGCATTTTTATGACCAAAGAGATTGACTGATCTCCAAAATAATCAGTTGGGGTCACAGGTGCACTACATAGACTTTACAGAGTTAATAGGGCTTGGCAGTAAATGAGGGCTTGACAAATGTTAGTAATTATCATTTATCCTTCTGATGCCCTTTTGTGTTCAAGACAAAGTATTATTTTATAAAGCTAACAATAATAATTATATCACATCCAATATTTATTTAGTTTGATATGGTATAAAATATAACTTTGTGCATGTGTCATGTGTGTTAGTTTGTGTGTGTGTGTGTGTGTGTGTGTGTGTGTGTGTGTGGTATAGACATATAACTAACACAGTGATCTGTAAGATAGGAACTACTAGAAATATTTTATAGGTGCTAAACAGACACATTACTAGCAATAAGTTTTAGGAACAGAGAAATTAGATTTTTTTTCCTAAAGACTAGTAAATTATATGTATGCTAATTTATCTTAAAAAACTTTTCTTTTTCTGCCATCATTAATTCAAATTCAATTCACATTCATGCACTATAAGTTTGTTTCAATTTTGTAGAGGCTTATATATATCTTTATCTGAACATTCTTAGACTTTTATTATAAATTCTGCCCACACTTCCCCAATGAATCATTTTTATACACTCACATACCTATAGTAGCTGATTACCTAACTTCCTTGCTCTCTGTTGCTCAAAGCTATCTTTTTCATTATTAATGGATTTACCTTTCTAAAATCACGACTTTCAGTTGACCTTTTAAGACTGGCAAAATTTAATGGAACTTGTAACTTGCACTGTTTGCTGGCAGAACTGCAAATCCAATCGGCATAGACTTTTCCTTGTCCCATTTAGGTAATATACATCAAAGCTACAACTTTCTAAATGTATTCCTGCCTGTCAAGGAGGAATTCAACTTCTGGGAATCTCCCATAATGCAATTTTCCTGAACATACTGAAAGCCTTTAAGTATAATTATGCTCATCACATTATCAATGTGACTCAAATGATGGTTACCAAAGGTCCCTAGGTGGACCTTTGATATAATGGCCCACACCCACATATTACCAGAAACTCACTTGACCCCCAGTCTTGTTGATGATACCAAAGTGGCTTATATTTTTCTTGAGCCCATATTGTTCCAGTTACCTGTTTCTTTTGAATCCTCATTTTTATTCTGAATCTTGTCTCAAAAACATTTTCTTTTTCTTGAGCTATTTTCCCACATTTTAGAGTCTTAACACTATTCTCTTTAAAGCATCACTTCTCTAAAAATGTATTACTTAATATAATGCTGTTGGGGAAAATGTTTTAAATGATGTTCTGAGTACTGCAGTGCCGGCTATATACACTACAGTTAATAAGAACTGAAATGATAATCCTTGAAATCACTGTAAAAATATGTGTGTATGTGTATATATATGATTTTCTACTGTATATCTCCTTAGCCTATAGCATTTCAGTATAATTTTGAAATTCTCCTTCATATCATTTGGAATGTCTTTTCTCCTTTTTTTTTTTCTGAAAGCCTCCAGCAAATACCAAATTCTTTCTATTTTTATAAGCAAAACTTTTTCCAATTCAGTTGATCCAGAGTGAAAATCAGGAATCAGAATTTTAATGACAGTGACAATAAGAATTTTCTGGTAGAACAGGGGTTTTTCTTGCTCTCTTAGCAGAATTATCACAATCTCTGGCTTCTTTTGCAAGAATCATGGTTTAAAGGATGGATTAGAACATCATACTAAATTTAAAAATATTATTAGTGATTCTCACATAGTTGGTTCATGAACATACTTTATTACTAAGCTCATCCTAAAAGAAGAATGGGTCCCCACCATTCCTCATTAAGTGGAGCACTGTGAGGCTAGGCTGTCTTATGAAATGAAAAGATGGTGAGAAGGAAAATGTAACTGTGGAATGGGAAGGTTTTTTTTTTTTTTTCTGCTTCACTAGTATCTTGCTTATTTCTTTGTATGTCACTCTTTTTCTTCTGTAAGGCCTAAAGCCTGCAAAGGACTTTACAGAGGGGAAAGACATTATTACTATCTAAGGCCATAGGATTGGGTGAGAATTCATGAGATCTAAATCTCATCAGGAGAAGCTGCCATGCCCATGCACAGTCTCTAAGTGTGTGAAACACAGGTGTCCAGAGATAATTTTCATGTCTATAAATGTTCACTTAAGTTTCAAATGATCTCTGTACATGTGTTAACAACATAACGACACATATGTTAACACATATGCTTTAAAAGAAATCTACTTTATATTACCCCTTCTCTCTTCCAATTTGTTAATTAATTGTAAAAATTGAAAAGTGAAAAGTAAAAATAATTTGAAAGATTATAAGATTAATCCTTTTGCAGTGGTGTCAAGGAAAGGAAATATACATATGTAAGATGTATTAGACATTTTAATTAAATAGCTTGCTATAGATTTTCATATCAACTGAATGATGTAACTAATATATTTCCAGTAAAACTAACTTGACCCACTAAAGTGGTAATAAACCTTGTGTAATAATACTGATGTTCATGAAACTGAACATGGGATGTGTAAAATGAGAAATATAGAATAAGAAAAAAGAAAACACCAGTATTAAGTGTTGTTTTTCATGAGCTTATTCTCCATTGTGGCTTCTTTATTTGAAAAATGTAACTGTTCTGTGACTTGTCCCAGTAATAAATCAATAAATATCACTTCTTTTGTAAGTTGAGATATAATAACTATGAAGAAGGTAGAATTAAATAACATTTGTGGAAAGTATTGATTGGAAGAATATTTCATACAGCTCCTGAAGATCAATTCAACCATCCCTAATTTCACAAGCATGGGGCTGTTCCTTATGGGGATGTGATACTGTTCCAGAGCATGTGGTTGCATAAATACTGAATACCCAGGGGGTAATGTCACAATTTACTGTCTTGCTTTTCTTTCAGAGTTCATTTCAATGCTAGGGATGACACTGATTTGCTGCCTTGTGTCTGGCCTGTATCTATCTTCAGCTGCTGGGATTAATCATACTCAGGGGAAATCTGGCCCACTGGTAAATTTGTTCAGCTTTTTATATTCTCACAACCATTGAAAATCATTATTGGCATTTTCAATTTGTTTATTAGGCAAACCTTTAATGTCAACCAGCAAGTTTAGGTAGGACATCTTATGTAAATCATGTCTACAGACCATCAAAGAACACATTTTTTCAGACAATAGAGCACAGATAGTTTTCATATTAATAGTTTCTATAATGGCTGTGGTATAAATATAGATGCATTATTATATTTAATGAAAAACTAAACATTTTCAGAAGTCATACTAGGACAGATTTTGTAAGATTTGTGAAATGTTAGAAGTACACAGAGAGAGGGAATCAATTTAAACTGAAATGTTCAAATCCTGAATTCTCTGTTTGGATATGCAAAACCATATTCCAGGACCCCATGTACATTGCAAACTCCCAGTATACTCGAGTACCTGTGTGTAGTTTTTGTGTATAACCTACAAATATCTTCCCAAATACTTTAAATCATAAATAGTTTACTTATGGTACTTAATCCAGTGTAAATTCTATGTAAAAGGTTATCATACCATATTATTTAGGAAATATTGACAAAAAAATCTGTTCATGATCATACAAATGCAAGTTACTTTAATATGTTTTATCTATGGTGGTTGAATTATGTAGATAGGGAGAAGAACTGTAATCTTCTCATGTTGCTTAATACCTTTAAAGACTTTTCTTCTCCAAAATGTAGGCTGTTAAAACTACCACAAAATGTTGTAGCAATTCTGTCTACATGCCATCAAAAAGTGATCTGCTTAGGAAGGAGTCTGAATGTTCTGAAAGCAGATCTAGATTCTTCAGTTCTCCTTGCCCCTCATTTTGACACTCAAATTCTCACCAGAATCCTGTGTTTGTTTAAAATCCATCAAAATCTGTGTCATTTATGCCTACTAGTAACCATCACCAAAGAGACCCTAGACTCCACAGTCTCCTGTTACCTCCTGTATATTACCTCCACCTAATTACATCCATGTATTCTATTATCCATACCTTCCTTCACACAAGCTCCTGGGATTTTTTTCTGCTCTATCCTCTCTTCTTGCTATTGCAGCCATCTACCAATTTTTACTCACTCCCCCATGATTTCATTGTGACATTTACTCATTAATTCCTCACTATACTGTTGTGATTTAAATAAACAGATCAACAAGCCTGGTAACACATTAGGCATTACAATTCATTTAATTCTGTCATTTCAGTAATGCTCTCTTACAATCTATTTTGATCTCTCAGGAACATACTGGATATCTTGTATTGCTAGTAACAGCTAACTGGCTATCCATGTCATGATGGCAGCAAATTAGGTACAGTAATGATCCCTAAACCTCAAGTTATTAAAGCAAAAATGTTTATTTTTCACATAGAGATGCTGTTGTGTCTCCAGTCAAGTTTTAAGTCACCTCTCTTCATGGACTTCCATCAACTCAGGCTTTTATGATTGTGACATTATGGGGAGGGGGTTGCTCACAATAGAAAGGTGGAAACTAAATGCTTCCTCTGGACAGTGTTGCTCAAATAGAATTACAGTGTCATGCATCCAGCTCTATAAATACCCCCTCAAGTTTGGGCAGTTTACTCTCTTTTCAGCTTAGCATTCCTCCAGACCCACTGAGACTAAAATTCATTGGTTTAATATCATTTCCACTGTTTCTTTCCCCTTCAAGGTACCTCTCCTTCCCCATCAAAACCCAGCTTAAATTCCATAGTATGTTATTACCATTGCCTCAAAAAAACCCTCATCTCTTTTGCTACTTCTTTCTATCTTCATAGAACAAAATAGAGGTGGAAAAGTTTATTTGGGGCTCATAGTTTTAAAGGTTTCAGTCAAAAGATACTAGTTCCATTGCTGTGGCATAAAATGAGGCAGAACGTCATAGCAGAAGAGTGTGGTGGAGGAAAGCAGCCCAGGACAGCCATGAAGCAGAGAGAGACTCCTCATTAGTAACAAAATATATATCCCAAAGGCATACCCCCAGCACCTACCTCTTCCAACCACACCCTACCTGCCTACATTTACCAACCAGTTAATCCCTATCAGGAGATTAATGCACCAGGTAGATTAAGTCTCTTATAACCCAATCATTTTACCTCTGAACTTTCTTGCATTGTCTCACACATGAATTTTGAGGACACCTGATATCTAAGACATAATACTTGACTGTGTTCTCAGTTCTCCATACATATGGTTTTTATGTATTTCCCACTTTTATTCATGTCTAGAGAAAATGACCATTTTGTATTTATCAACATAATAATTAAGTACATCTACAATGCTCTCCAACATTGAAACATTTGCTAAATTTCTTCACTCTCCCACTTTTCTAAAAGACTGTATTACTCATTTATTTCTTTTCTCAAAGTTCAGCTTGTTTTTCTCATCTTCACTCTCAAATAATAACTATTCCTATATTACTAAGGGAAGTGGCATCATCAGAAGAGAACTTTCTCAAACTGACCTCACCTATTCACCTATCATCATCGGTATCCACATTCCCCACTTCTATTCCCTTTCCAAGAATGAAATGTATTTGCCTCTATCTAAGACAAAACTTTCTCTTAAGCATGATATTTTTACCAAACTTTACCCACCCTCCTTTCTCTAACCTATGACTTCAAATTTAGTTTTTCACAGCATCTTCACAATAATGCAAAGGTGTTATTTGACAGCCAAGGTAATTACAAATCCTATTGGCTGTACTTTCAAAATATACCCAGGATATAACTGTCACCTTCTTCACTGCCACCAGCATATCTAAATCACAATCAGTTCTTGCCTACAAATGTTGTCTTGCCTACTTGGAATACTGTAAAAGGATATTAACTGTGTTGTTTCTTTGCATATTTGCCTTCCTTAGCTTACTTATCAAAGAACAGACTTAATGTTCCTTTTATAATTTAAGTGTACTGTACATTTACTTCTTTAAGCACTGGGGGCTATGTTCAAAGGTACCCAGTGGATGCCTAAAACTGGATAGTGCTGAACCTTCTATGTAGTATAATTTTTGCTATACCTATCTACTTATAATATAGTTTAATTTATAAACTACACACAGTAAGCAATTAATAATAATAATAATAAAATAAACCATTATAATAATATACTATAGTAAAAATTATGTGAAGTCTCCTCTTCTCTTCTCTCTCTCTCTCTCTCTCTCTCTCTCTCTCAAAATATCTTATTGTGTGTGCTGTGCTCACCTTTTTTCTTTTTGTCTACACATAACTGAAGCCACAGAAAGTAAGCTGTATTCAGGCCACACTTTGGCAAAAAGCCTTCCTATGTGAAGCGATCCAAACTTCTTGCTGTGGCCTAGTTCCATTCTGCTCTTGCCTGCCACTCACCTCGTTCCATTCTGCTCCTTTGTCCCTCATCCCTGTGCACACTGTCCTCCAAGCTGTTCCTTGAACATGCCAGACATGCTGTGCCTCAAAGACTTTGCATACTTAGTTTTTCCTCTGGACTGACATCCTTTGGCTATGCTTATGGCTCATCTGCTTCTTGTCTTTGCCCAATTGTCACCTTTGCATTAAGGCTCCTCTGGCCATGCTATTAAATTGTAACTGCAATTTAATAACATTTAGTAACAAACTTCTCTTCCCTTATTTCTATTCTATACTCCCTGTAGTCTTCTGGTTATATGATTTACTTACCTGTTTTGCTTAAGTTTGGTTTCCATTAAACCTGGTATAAGTTCCTTGTAACCTGAAATTTTTGTTTGTTTTTCTTTACTCACATATTGCTAGACTATGTTAGCTCTTCAATTAGATTGTTAATAGTACAGATGTTGAATAAATCATTGATGAATAAAATGTACCACTCAAGTCAAACTCATCTGTCACACTCTAAAAACAATACATATTCAACTCTTTTAGTCACTACCTTCTTAAAATAACTTTATTTTTATTTATTAAAAATGTATTATGTATTAAGAAATTGTACCCATTTCTTACATTCTTGGATTATAATTTAGTAAGTTTCTAGTCCTCCAGTAGTTTCTCCTTTGAATTTATTATTTTCTGACTACTAAGTGGTATTTTAAAGGTACAATTTTATGCCTTCTTTCTCTACTTAAAATCAATTATATTTTACAATATATTACTATTTTTATTATATATTACTATTTTCTACTGGTGATGAAGTGTAAGTTCCAGCAAGGTGTGGTAGTGCATGTCTGTATCTCAGCAACTTGGGTGGATGAGGCAGGAGAATCACAAGTTCAAGGCCAAGTCTCAGCAACTCTATGAGGCCCACCCAGTCTCAAAATAAAAATAGAAAAGACTGAGGATGGAGCTCAGTGGTAAAGTACCTCTGGGTTCAACCCACAGCACCAAAAATAAATGAATAAGACTCAGTACAAAAGATCAGGTGTTTGGAATCTGGTCCCTATTTCCTTAGTCTCACCTCTTTCCAGGATCCAGTCTACACGCTGACCCTCAAAGAGCACTGGCTAAAGCTGCACCTATAACTCCTGCACATTGATCTCTACTGACTGTAATGGCAGAGATTGAACTATCAATTATTGCCAACTAGAATCTAGAGGATACACAATTGATACATATTTTTTAAACTTTATTTCTTGTTTATAAAAAACTTTATTTATTTATTTATTTTATATGTGGTTCTGAGGATCCAACCCAGTGCCTCATATGTGCCAGGCAAATGCTTTACCACTGAGCCACAACCCTAGCCCCAATTAATACATCTTTTTGAAAAATAAAAATGAATATACAACTCTTCTGCATGAATCTTTTTATCTTGCTTCCTTGGCCTTGGATATTTCATTCCCTTCACCTGGGATTCCATGTTATTTGCCTTGTATGGATTTTGACTTTGTTTCTTTAAAATTGTAGATCATTTGCCATTGTCTTTCCAAGGATTTTCTCATCTGAAACACATTGCTTGTTTTTCATATGTCTTTTCATGGCATCTGCTTTGTCCTTCTCGGTACTAGTGGTAAAAATTTCAGTAATACTTATCACAATCTCTGTGTAATTAATAATTTCTTTACTTGAGTGTTTTCTCCACTGAGCCTTGACAAACTATTTCTGGAGTGATCTTATCTCCTCCATGTTTTGTAAGCACAGAGCACAGTGCCTGGCATGTTATACAACTAAAGAGTGTTTTTAGGATGACAGCAATAATGTAAAATTACATATCATATGTAAACCATATAATAGTCATAGGAAGCGTTGGCTCTATGCTGAATCTACTGCTTTTCTAGAACACTGATGACAAGATAGAGTCAACACTTTTCCTAGGTTTTAAAGGGAGTCTTCAGCAAAGGTAAGAATTGGTCCCAGATCACTGAACTCTAAGCCAATGATGGCAAAGGCAATGGTTTCCTATTATATCCTTCATATTAGGCAAGACACCATGAAGTTCATGCTTTCTGGAGTCTGCTACACAAACGGTCAAATAAGCATTAACCCTGATATTGTTAAATAGCCTCCTCTAGACTCAATATAATTATAATTATAACATAATTATAATGTATTTCTAATAGAAATAGATTTTGTATCTTTCTTTTAAAATGTGTCTGGGTATTCCTTTTTATGAAAAACAATTGGAATCTAAACTAAAAGCAATAGATATGGCACAATTCTGTTGGACTTCACTAGAAAATACACCCTCTCTAACTACCTCATTCATCTGATACCAGTAATATACAGAAGGCATGATTATGTCATTAAGAATTTCATGTCTTTGTAATTTAGATAATTTACAGCTTCTCAGAATGAAAGAACCATATCAGAGTCCTACAGAGAAAGGCTCAGGGATCTGATCAACATAGATAACCTGCTATTAAAACTGAGGACTCAGAAGAAACCAACCTAATATAAAAGACAATACAAGGAGTCAGACCAAGAGCAAGTATGAGGAAAATTCAATCATACACTGAGCCTAGTATAAATAAGGTCAAAAATATAGAATACTCTGGATAAAGAGACTGAAAATGCATGTGTAGATTCAAAAAGAAAATTGGCACTTTCTATTCATCATTTGATCAAATATTTATACAAACATATGTAAAAGGAATTATGTTGGTGCTGGAAAAATGTGTCTAATACAATTTATTTCTTTAGTTCATTTATGGTCTAGTTAGACTTGATTGAATAATTGACATTTTAATAAAGCATGCAAGTTAGTACAATATGAACATAAAATGATGGAAAGAACAGTGTGAACTAAAGGAACAGTTTAAAAAGAACTCAGTGTGTAGAAATGTGGTAATTACATAGGGAATATTAGGTGGTTCCCTGCAATGATAAAAGGGTACACAGAAGGAAATAAATAGGTAAGATAAGGTTTGAAATTATGAAGGTATTTGTGTATTAACGAACAACCCTATCTTCACATTTCTGAATTCTTTCCATTAATAAGGTAGGAGGCCTGAATGTTCTCCCTCCCAGTAACATGGAATTGGTGCTTATTTTTATAAATCCATCATTAACTAAGATGTTAAGGATGAACAGTGGCCCTTCCACGATGTATCCACGCTTGATCCTCAGAACTTCTGAATATTGCCTTATATGATAAAAGAAAGTATATATTAACTTTATTTTTTTAAAGAGAGAGAGAGAATTTTTAATATTTATTTTTTAGTTTTCGGTGGACACAACATCTTTGTTTGTATGTGGTGCTGAGGATCGAACCCGGGCCACATGCATGCCAGGCGAGCACGCTACTGCTTGAGCCACATCCCCAGCCCTATATATTAACTTTATAACAGTGAAAGTTGTGATTAAGTTAAGAATGTAGAGAGGTTCCATAAATCTTGGATTTCCTGTGGGGTATAAAAGTAATTACAAGTGTCCTTATAAGAGGTAGCCAGTGGAAGACAAGACAAACACACAGAAGATACCGATACACATAGAAGAGTATAGGGAACAGAACAGAGAGAAAAAGCCACAACGGAAGAATGCTGATAGTCAGAAGCAACAAAGAGACAAAGGGAAAATCTACTCTAGAGCCTTCAGAAGAAATTAAGTATACACTTTTATTTGAGAATTTTTGCTTCCTCAATAGTAAAAGAATAAATCTGTTACTTTATGCCATCAAGTTTGCATTAGAAAACTAATATATAGCTTGCAGCATCAGAAAAATAATATATAGGAAAAATGTCAACTTTTTCTCACTGTGATTTGAGGAAAAAGAAAATATGTCATTTTGTTAAATGCTATATGAATATTTTTGTGGCATGCTATTAATATTCATCAGAATGTCTCCCATGTAAGAATATTACATAAATTTGAAAGTGAAATGAAAAGAACAACATTAACTGAAAAGGATAATAACCTTTGATCTTATAATTTAGATATCATCTATCATATGCAGTTATTGAAAATGTCTACCTACTTCTGATCCTTGTGTTGTTTATAAATTTTTGTCTCTTTTGTAGCTAGCCTGTAGAATTAGAATGGAAACCCACCCAAAACACAGTTTGGAGAGGAAGAATGATGATGCTACACAAACACCCGTATATAAAAAGGGTTCATTACTTACATAATGAGACTTTGGGGGGAGAATCAGGCAGGTCTTCTAAGCCAGTCCAAAGTTGACTTGAAGGAGAGAACACTGACCCTAGGGTCTTTCTAGTGACTCGGGGATGAGTGTGTGATGGGGATTTCCATAGGTGGCAGGGTCTTATGTTGTTTGAATCTCCTGCCATCAATAATAAAGGAAGCACCAAGCTTTCCTATCTGGTTTCTCTATAGGTGGGCAGAAGAGAAAATGGGGACAGACTGGGGCTTAAACGTTGTCAGAATTCAAGCATCAAAAAATTTTCGGAAAATTACAGCCTTCATAAAACTATCAAATGCATTAGAGGCTTATTGCTGTGCTTTATTTATTTCTTCTCCTAAAGTAGCTGCGTTTTCTCCCTTCTCTCAAGTTTTCCCTCCTTGGTATAGTTTCTTGTATTTTCCTTGCTAAGTCCTCCACAACCATCATGGGCAATCTGAGGAAATAGGCTGAAGGAGATTTTGACTTTGCTCACAAATGACTAGCACTGCCTCCCTGGAATTAGGGCATCTTTGGCTTCCTCAGGTTTACACATGAATGTTTACACTCATACCCATGTGCATTTATCAAAAACACAAGTAATCTATAATTATCTGGTAGACTTAAGCATTTTGTCCTCTCTCGAAAGTATGCATTGCAAGGAGACAAAAATACGTGCCTGATCAAGTGAGAGGTCTCTGGGGTGTAGGTTTCCAATTTTATGTAATGATGTTCAGCCACTATCTGATGCCACTCTATGTTTTATCAGCCTCAAAAGATACCCTAGTCACTTTGCTATGGTCTCTAATAGCTATCCTATCAGACAAATGATTATCTCTCATTGGCAAAGTAGAAATGAGGGAAATGATTCTATACTCCTCCAAGATTCTGAAATTGCCTGATACTGAATAAAGTAGATGATAAGATTTTTTTGCTCCATGTAATGTTAGTGCAAAGAAGAGATTCTAGTACAACTTTTTCTAGAGAAATGAACTAGATATTTTATGGAGTGTTTCTGTAATTACATGGTATGCATATCAAAACTGGTTTATACATTGCATTTCATATCACCACTCTTGTTCCTGTAAAAACATTTTATTAACCTAAGAGCGAATAACTGACATTTTAATGTCCAACATCAGATTCAAATGACATTTATTATAATATCCAGTAAATCTTTAAAACACTTCACTACACTAACATAATTAAATTGAAGGTAGCTGTAACAAAGTAATACAGAATGCTTGTTGTGTGTTTCATCCAATTAGAGGCAAGGAAACTCTCCAATTTTAAGAGTGAAACCCAAGCAAAAATTATGTAAATTTAAGTAAATATAGTTAATTTAGATACATTTTCCTTTTATAGATAAAAAGTTATGCTAAAATTTTATGCTACAAAGGTATATTTAAATATTATTTATCATTCAGAAAAAGGAAGGAAATCAAGAACATAATTTTTATTTTTTTAATTTTCTCTTCAATGTTATTCTGTCTCTTTTTGATGTATGTGTAACATATAAAATCCTTTTTAAAATTTTTTTTCTTAATATTATGTTATCATTTTATCTTAACAACTCTAATATTCTCATTTGGGTGACTCTTGAAGTTTAGTTCTCATAATTATTTTAAACACAGAGGAGAAAAGATAATAACAGGAATTAACAGTAAATATTCAGAAAGCTTTTAAACTACATATAACTGAGGGAGACATCAAGGAAATAAAACTGAAGATACTGGCCAATGAATGCACAGGTATTAAAAGATACGTAGAGATATGTTATGAAGATTCAAATCAGAAGAGATCTTTCAGAAAATCACATGTGGATTTAGTGTTGTAGACTTGTATACAATACACAAAATACTCTTATTCTTACTAACAGTATGCCTTTAAGTATTTATGTAAGATTTATTCTAGACCTTTCGTTAAAATACAGATACATATGTAAAATAGAAAAAAAATAACATATTAAATGCTCTGGACTTACCTAATTTGAATTTTAGAGCTACTAAAGGAACTAACATTCTTGTAGGTTAGGAGACAAATGCACAGAAATATAGTGACATGATCAATATCATAAATTGATTAGATGGCACTGTTAGTACTTGATATCTTGTGGTTGATTTAATTGCTCTTTCAATAACCTCTAGCTACTTATTTAAACATGTTTAAGGTTTATGCTATTGCATTTTATTCATCAAAAACATAGGTAGGGGCTGGGGATATAGCTCAGCTGGTAGAGTACTTGCTTCGCATGCATTAGGCCAGGGGTTTAATCCCAAGCACCAAACACACACACACACACACACACACACACACACACACACAGGTGAAAGTCAAAATAACGTTTAAAAATATATCAACATTTAAAGATGGCTGGAATTAATTTGAAGATAGGATGTCTAATATACAATGTATACAATTACATACAGAACTTAGTTTAAAGGGCTAAAAGTTAATCAAATTATTTAATTTGATTTTTCCAATATATGCACGTATGTCCATTTTCTTCCTGATCTTGTTCAAATCAAGAGAAATATGAATCAGAAAACAAATCATAAATGAAGGAGTATGAAAGGAAGGATATGTAAGAGGGTGGGACCTTGTGTCTGTGAATGTTTAATAACTTTTTCTTCAAACCTGATTTGTATTGCTTCCCAACACATTGGTGAAAGTTTCCCAACTACAGCTTATTTCTAGCCACAACAAGAAATGACAATTTGGAAGAAATGTCCACAATTGGTTGTTGCAAAATGAGTCTGAAGTCTTTAGTACAAGGCTGGGAAGTTGACAAAGAAGAAGGAAAAAAAAGAAGAAAGGGAGGGAAGAAGAAATAAGTTCCACTGGTGTTTATTTGTTTGTTTGCAAATTATTATTTTTCCCCAAAGACAGTATGATCAATGTCTTGTTTACATCTTACCAAGAAACTACCCTAACTAATCTTTCAAATGGTTTTGATTATCTTCTCTTTCCCGGTAGCTACAACATTAGTAGCCTTAAGGAAAATCTCGACCTTAGTAGTTGGTAATCTTGGAGTCAGACTCCATTGAGAATATGTGAAAGTCTTAAAACCTATCTCCAAGAAAACAATCACACTCATGCAGATATATTCATCGAAATATAAAAATTAAGGTTTGACACCTAAGGCCACAAATTGCCGATTAATAGATTTCCATTTTACTCTCCTCATAAAAACATCCCCACAACTCAAAATCTACTAGTTTTATGATAATTTATTGCCTAAGCTATTTCTCCACTTAACGTTCAACTCTGAACCCTGTATGTCAATATTCAACATTCTCTACCTATTACTCTGATGTGGTTTGTTGTTGTTGTTATTTTCTGTACATTCCTATCTGCAATTACACAAGCTTTTATAATAATTATAAGGTGAGGGGTATTCTTTTTATTATATCCTTACATTTTTAAATCTGTAGGTCCCTCAGTATTTAGAATACCTGACACCTAGTAGCTTTCCAGTAAATATTTGCTGATTTCTGAAATAAGTGAATGAATTGATAATTAATAAAACCATAAAAGGCTTTATACTGCAGTTTGCACATATTTGAATTTTCAAAAATATTTAGTAGTCATTTTGTTTAATAGATTTTTTTTGACTTCTTGGTTAGAGTATTTGAACTTGAGTTTAAACTCAGCAATCTTTCTGCTGCATTACTGTGACAGATCACTTAACTTCTTTAACTTAATTTTCCTCATCTGTAAAATGGAGGTAATTTTCCAGTGGATTATTTTAATAGTCAAATAAAACAAATAAAATAAAAAGACATATTGCAAATTGTAGATATCTAACTGATAGCATTAAGACTGTCTGTATCTTCATACAGGCTATAGTTATCAGCTTGTAAGCTGGATTTGTTTCCTGCCTCACTGTCCCCCACTCTCTGCCCAGTCCATTTTGCACTTTAGTTAGCAAACTTTGGTCTCATTTGCTTTCAGAAGCTCAAAGACGTGCCATTTTCCTTGCTCCTAACTGAGCTTTCAAAACATGATCTGATTCTCTCAAGTGCACATCATGCTGACCCCTGTAGTTCTCTGACTTTGTAATTTCTCTTTTCCACAATAATTTTCCTATATTAAGTGCCAAATATATGTGTGCTTGATTTGAATCTGGAGTTATTTGAAAGATCTCAAGGAGACATTTAACTCACTATAAAGGGATGTATATACAAGAAATGCTGTTAGCTATAGATTTATTCTTTTAACATTTTCATTCTCATTAAATAAATATTATTGGGGAAACTAATGCTTATTTTTCAATAAGTTGTATAGTGATACTATCAGAAGATAAAAAGTTCTGAATTTATTATGGCAGTAGATACACAAAATTGTTCTGTGTACTACCTAGAACATTGTTATTGCTTCGTTTTACTTTTTTCGTCTTCTGGCTTCTGTCACATGGAGATCAAAGAAGATCATCAAAACATGATCTTCAGATTTCTTCTCTGAGGGTACCATTCTCAGGCTAACACTCTTCTTGTGGGGCCACAAGAAGCATATCTTATGATCTTTTAGATTTCAATTTCTAATTAGAGGAACACACCTTTTTCTTAATACACATGCTCCTTCACTGATGATAAGATTATACCCTGATAAATTATTAAAATATTGTCAAGTTAAGAATGCATTTAGTACAACAAAACTAGGGGACTCATAGCTTAGCAGAACATTAGTTATTTCCCTTTTAGATCATATGACTGATTGGGAGCTGTAGCTAATTGCCAGTGCCCAGTATTGCAAGAGAATGCACAACCACATATCCATAACCCAAGAAAGACAAAAAATTTGAAGTACAGTTTCTAGTAAATGAGTGGTGCTTTTGCATCATCCCGAAGTTGAAATATCATTAAGTAAAACTACAGTGTATTGGCAATTGTACTTCACAGGATTGTTGGGAGGATTAAAAACTTGAGTGCATGGAAAACACTTAGATCAGAGCCTGGTATAAAATGAGTGAGTACTTGTTATCACCAGAAAATTTCTGGGCCAAATTGTATGGGTTCCTCTGGGACTATAAGTATTTATCTTCATAACAAACTTCTTACTGGTTAGGTTGCATCCAAGTTGCTAAGAAATAGAATGCAGCATACCAACACCTTGTGAAATAGGAGCAAGGAATGGCTAGAAGTCATAGTTACATGATTTAGTCTCCAACATAGAGAACAAAATAATTTTAGAATTTGTGCAATCCTAAAAATTGGGCCCAAGTATGAAAAGAAATGATTCTCTATGTGAAATATTTACATTAATAATAATGTGCATATATATCTACTTACAAGGTCAGTTTTTTTGCTGTAATATCCCACTTCCTTTCCTGCTATTCTGCTTTTAAAAGACTATCATTATATTTTCAGGTAATGAGATTTCCGGAGATTCCATTATCTTTTGTCTGTCAAAATGAGATAAACAACTCATTACTATCTTAAATCTGAAACAAGAAGTTAATGGCTTGATTCTGACCCTTTGGGCTTATATAGAGGTAAGATGCCTCCATTACAGATGTGTTGGTTTGCGGGGGAATGGATGTAGTGGTAACAACTACTGGAACAAAAACATTATAGGTCTGCATTGATGCAGAGATGTTTCAATTCAATAATGATTTATTAAACAGAAGCAAAATTTCTCTGATTGTGGAATCATATTCTTCATAGGCACAAAATGTGACTTGTCTTCTCCTGACACTAGAAAATGTTGATATTATTTCAGTAAAATGAGTACTTAGCAATAGTATGGATAGATGGATTCTAAATCTGACATTAGTATGACCAGAAAAAAGGGATAAATTGTTCCCATTTGAACCTTGGTTTAAGCTGTTAAATGTCTTTGTGTGTGTCATTATGGGAAAGAATTGGCATTGAATAAATCTTGAATGATACTAGCAGAGTTTTATTTAAATATATTTTAAAGAGATGAAATCAAATTTTATCACTCTTTTATTATTCAAGACTATTGCTAAATTTAAGCATAGTTATTTCTATTATATTGAAATAAAAATAAATATTAAGTACACAAAATAAAACTGTATTCATGGATAAAGAAGATAATAAATAAATCTAGCTAGTTGATGTTCAGACGTGTTGTAAAACTAAAAATACTTCCTGTCTTTTTGAAAATAAAAATAACCTCCCGTCCTATCATAGATACTAATTACTATTTCAAGTATCATTATAAAAATAGAAGATTCTTATTTTATCCTTTCTTAGAAGTATAAATTGTATTAGTGTACTTGTATATTAGGGAATCTACTCAGTTACAGATTCTCTTTGATCAAGAATTATTTTATTTAAAATACTATTTTCTTTTTTCCTTGTTCTTAATTTTTTTAGATATTAAACTTATGATGTTACCTTATTTCATCCTCTCCCAAGTATGTCAACACTGTTTTAAATTGTGCAAATAAAATTTTCATCATCAATTCTCACCAAATCTGATATACGGATACAAACATGAACTTTTTTTTATCAACTATTTGTACATCCCTAACATCTTCTGCTTTTAGGCTGAGTAACAACTTTCATGTATGTAGATATTTACATATGATAAAGCATATTTGTTTGTGTGTTCTCTCCAGCAGCAGTGTCACTTTTGTAACATTAGGTAAGTACTTGAGGGAGTATTTCACTTTAGAGATTGCTGCCAGGCACTCTGAGAGTCAAATGAATACATGTATGTATTTAAACATCTACCACATGGTAAGTCAGGAATATAAGGTGTGACCTGAACAATCAATTAATATAATTGTGAGATATTTAATTATTTTGTTTATATGGTTTAGTTTTCAACATTTGATAGTAAAGACTTTCAAGTTTTCTCTATTTAGGATGACTTCGTAAAAGTGGGAAAACTTCTGTTAAAGTTACTCATGAAGGAATCCTGTTCTTCAAAACTCACTCATAAGTCTGATAAACATTAATTGACATGGCTATAAGCTTCTTATTCCTCTGTCAAGTATCTACTCCTGTTTACAATTAAACTATCATCTTCATATACGTATTATAAATATTTTCAACAAATTTTGATTATTAGGTTCTGCTAAGATTCTTAAATTTAAGGAAGCATGTGTCCATTTCCTACATGGCACATAGAAGAGTTTGCTTATATTTGGCAACATAAACATTGCCAGATTTCTTTTTTCCTCTCATAAATAAGATAAAGAATGTATCCATAGGTATAGCTATAATGTCTGAATCTTAGCTTCGATATTAAAATGATCAAATAGAAAAAAAAAAAAGCCTTGCAAACTAAACTCATCTGCCATTAATAAACCCCATCTGCCATTTTATGGCACATACACAAACTGCTATAGGAAGATGCCAAGACAATTTAGAATTTCCTTCTACAGGGCCTGAGCCAGAACTAATTTTATTCAAAGGATAAATGAGCAAAGTATTCCTTTGCCAACTGACAAAATGTAATGATTCATGATTAATGGATCCTTTTTTTTTTTTTTTTCTTCGAAGACCTCTCCTTTAGGCATGGCAACACTGTAATCAGTGCAGGAGGAGAACCGAAACTTCAAATGTGAGGGCAACAAATCTGATCTATATTTTATGGTTAGAAATGGCTCATTATTAGCAATGAGAATGATTGATGATAGAAAATGCTGTCTTTTCAACCTCACAGGGAATATACTAAAAATATTTTAAAAACTTTATCTGCCCTAGATGAAACAATATGAACTTTACTTAGGAAACAAGCTTTTGCTGTTAAAATACTTTTGCTCTGATGATCAAATTTAATTACTTAAAATACCATTAAGTTTTGTTGACTCAATCACTTAGAAGGACTTTGGTTTTTAATTATAAAATTGGAATCATTCCTTGATAGAATTAGCTAGCAGTCATTTTGATGTTAGCTACAGAATAAAATAGTAGCTAAATATAGTGGTAAATGATTAAAAAACTGCAAATACATACTGAAAAAATGGATTGCATATTTTTCACTAACAATGAAAATAAGAAAAATATGATGGATAAAAAATATTAATCAGCATTCATTTCTTCATCATCTGTATTGTCAATGATATAGAGTTCATGGCATATTGGCCTATTTCCCAGTACTGTATGAGAATAGGTATTCTCATTGTAAATCAATTTGGGTCTTATCTCTGACTCTGGACATCTGATCTGCTTCATGACATAAACTACTGTCAGGTTATAGCCAGTATACTTTATAGTTATATTGCTGCTAAATAGTGGGGAGACTTTGTAAACATGAGATCAATAAAAATGTGAAAATGTGTTTATCACATTGTGAAAGGATAATTAATTGGTTAAGTACATATGATATTATAAGCAGTATATCCAAACTGATTAAAAGACAAAGTCCTGCATTTAAGAATATCTCTTGAAACAATATTATATATATATACACACACACACACACACACACACACACACACACACACATACTTTATTGGTCAATAAATCTCTTCACTTAATAAGTTTTCATGATTATAAAATTTTATATGAATACACACACATGCATATATTTGTCTATTATGATATAACTGCCTTTAAATGTCAAATAAAACCAAAGCATATTGTACATTAGGTTTAACAATGTAAAATTGACTGATTACCATTATCATTATCTTTTCTTACTACAAAAATGACAATTTGATTCATTCAATTTATAAAAGGACCAATGAGATTTCCCTTTTTCTCTTCAAAAAGAGTAGGTTATTCAAAATGTGTAAAGTGCTTGTATTAGTAACTGGCACAAACTACACATAACTATCATCACCACCTGAGTGAACAAAACATGTGGCAGAATTTCCACACAAGTAGCTTTGGAAAGTATGGAAAACTTCATAGGCTATCCAGTGGCAAAAAAGAAATGATCATCCCTACCTGGCAACTTTGAACATAAACACTGAGATGAAAGTTTAGTTAGTGCTCAAAATGTTAGTAGTGGTATTTACTTTTGAGGTTCAAGTATGGATTAAAACCAGATTATGTAGGAAAATTGTGATTGACATATTATTTGACTTAAAAAGTCAAATAAAAACCAGCATATTGTACATTAGACTTAACCAATAATATAAGGAAGATTTCTTGTCTTTTTGTTTCTTTTCAGCAAAAACACAATTTACCAATGACATTAAAAAGTCCTCTTTTCCTCGGGACACAAACATAGCAAATGTTTATATCATGCCAGCTTACTTTGGAATATTTTTTAAAATGGAAACAACCTAATTAAAAAATAATGGAACATATTTTTATTAAAATTCTTACTGGAAGACTATTGTTAAGGATTTATATAGGGTTACTAGCACTGATGATTATCATTATCCTGATGTTAGTATGTATAGTGGGAAAAGCTTTATTAAAATTTAGAAAATAGACCAAGTGGGAGATAAACAGTTATGTCAATGAAGGTATGAACATATGATTAATTCTTCTGATATGTCTGGGAAGAGATGATATGTCTGGGAAGATGCTCTAATTTGAGGCAGTAAGTAGATAGGCTCTCAAACTTTTTTCCCCCCAGATTAGTAGTACAACTTAAAAACTTAACATATAATGAATCGTGAAACCTTATTATTTTCTAAAAGTTTTCTTTGTTATTGTTCATTCTTAATATCTAGAACATAAAGTTATTTTGCAATCAAGGAGTATACTTAGAGAGCTTTTTGAAGCAACATATATGAATACAGAGATAACTTGTGCCTGTTTAGATGTTTGAATAAATCAGTAAAAAGTATTTCCTTTTCCTGTTCCTTCACTGACTGCTCCCATTCTCAATCCTTAATACACATGGAAAGGGTTTAGTTTTGAATTAGATATTTTGAATTAGACATTTTAACATTCTTGTAATTTTCCCAGTAAGTCACGTACATAAGCTAGTTTTAGCAACTTTAACTTGGTCATTGGAGTCAATGAATTTTAATTATTCTATTTCTAATTTTCTGCATTTTCAGCTACTTATATAAATTTTAAGGACCTTGCTGGTAGATAATGTGTTCATTGGAATTAAAAGAGAAACATGAACATTGTTCAGAACATTCATTTTAAATACCAAGCTCCTCAAGACCTGTAATTCTATTTAGTTCATGATGCAAATAGGTTAAGCCAACCCTTCAGTCTTGAGTAAGTTTGTTTAGTGAGAATCTATTAAGATACATCTTATATCATGGTAATTCACCAAATTTCACAGTGTTGACTCTGTTTCTCCAACTTCAAGTAGAATAAACATTGACTATGGTGTCTGGTAAACAAATTTTCCCCTTTCTGGGTGGGCTGTGGTATTTTGTTTTTCCACATTTTTTAACGTGTGTGTGTATGTGCGTGTGTATTTGTGTGTGTTTTCACATAGTAAACTTAAATTGAACATGGTTTATAATGTTGATTTAATTTAATAATGCTTCATCTTTAAATTGATATTTTTGCCAGCAAGCTCATTTCCCTAATTCCTTTAAAGTAGCTAAAGATAAAAGAGCAAACTGATATCATCCATGCCCATGACATTTCCTTTGAAAATGTCATGTGCTTTGGTTGGATGGAGAGATGGGGAGCTGATTCATGTAGAGACACACTGAAGCATCATAGCTGAGAAAAGTATCCAAGATGTAGCCCCCAAAGCTCAGGCTAAATAATTAATGACAAAGTAAGTCTTCCCCTTAAAACCTTTTTCTTTCCCCTCCCACAAAATGTTTCCAAAGTGCATTCCCAAATAAAGCCTCCCCAGGGGCACTTCTTTCCCACAGACATCAAAAATATACAAAACTTTCCTTTATAAGAGATTCTGAGATTGGGCCTAATGCATTCTGAAAAAGAAGGATGAGATTAAGAAGAAAAGAATTGCTGCAAAGATCATGGGGGCGTCTACCCATTTAGCAAAATCCACAAGGCCCTGACACCCATCTTTTGCTTTTTTTCCCCAAACTATATTCCTTTTTCTCTGTGATTTCCATCAGAAGCCCCTCCTCTCTTCTGAGAATGTCTCTTTTGTTCACACGCGTGGTTGATCACATAACTGAAGTTTAGTCTGAAGCCAAGTGACAGTGCACCCAAGTCTGGATTTTCCATCTTCCATTTTCCACTCTCTGTTGTCAGGTCTCTATATTTGGAGCCCTGGTAGAAAAACTGAATTGTTTTCCAATATTTAGGTAATTCTTTACTCTATCACACCAAAGGTAAAACATTAAGACTGAGGGGAAATAACTAATTGTAAATATAAAATAAAATCACAATACCTAAAGAAAAATTTAATTTATACTGAATCTCATGGAAATTATTTTGTTACTTTTTAATCCTTCAGCATCTGCTGAAATGAATAATCATTAATTTTGAATGAATTTCATGGCTGGATGCTAATGCTAAAATATAAAATTTAAATCTCTTACATAACTAATGATACTTAAAAATCACCTTAATTATAATAACCAAAGTTTCTTGCTTAATAACCAACATGCTAATTTTCTTATTCTTAATGTATAGTGCTTCTGTCTATTTCAACGAAAGCACTGAGGTGAAGTTAGAACTTGTAAAAATTGTGCTCCGTGATGCCTTGGAGAGAGAAATTGACATTTTTATTTTTAAAACTAAGCTTGGGTTGAAAGATCAATTATTCACCAAGCATGTCATCAAGGAATGATATAAATATTGCTGAGCATTCACTTTTCTTCATTTATTTATCAGTCCATTCAAGAGATGCGTATAGAATACCCACTGAATGTAAGCATGGTGCTAAGATGCAGGGCAAGTTACATACTTCATCTTTTCAAAAGTACCACCCTAGATGGACTACCATTTCATAATAATAATGCCCTTTACAAGTCTGGGCACATGATACTAGTCACCATTTACTCTTCCATTACACTTCAGGGCAGGGAAGGTGTATAACTACATGAAACTCAGAAAGTTGACAACAAAGTTTAGGCAAGAAACCAGATTTTGCTCTAGGTCCAGCATCATTTTTACTTTTGACAATCTTGAAACATTATACATTTGATGTTTCTGATTATTTAAGTATCCAAGGTCCTCAAAAAAATATTTTGTAAAAGCAATAGATGTATTATCTGAAGAACACATTGATAAATGATCAAAACATATTAAACTTTCCCGATTTTCCAAATCTTGGTTGATTTTCATAATGCATTGCATTCTATGTCCTTTTCTACCCCTTGAATGTAAGCTTCAGGATATCAGGGTTTTTTTTTTTTTTGTTGTTGTTGTTGTTTTGTTTTTTAGAATAATATCTAACACATAGAAACACTCAAAAAATGCTTGAGGAATAAAAGTTGGATAAACTTCATTTGTGAGCTTTGGCATATGTGGTAGAGCATACTGGGTGTTAGTTTTATTCTTTCAAGAGAGAACAAGCATGAAGTTGGAAAACTGGTTGTTTCTCCTCCATAGCAATTAACGTTGTATTGAAAAAAGAAATCATCATAACAATAATGCTCTAGAAGGCAAATGTAATAAAAATCAAACTAGCTTATGATTATCTCTTTTAATAATAGAACAGTGAGAAGGACAATTCATATACTAAGACAATTCCAAAAGCTTATTTTAAGCTATGTTGTTAAAGTCCTCTTAGTCAATTATTTTATTATTTGCACAAATTAAAAAAAAAAAACTGGCTGTTCTTCATCTCTTTATACAATCCATTCCCCATTCTTTGTAATAACTGATTAAAATAAGCTTTCCACCAAATTCTAGAAGAGAGGCCATAGCTTAATTTACATTTTCATTATCTGCACCTGTGTTTGTGCATGCATGCTTTAGTCTATGGACATTCCTTATACATTTGACTTATTTTGAAAAGTTCTCTGTATATGAAGCTGTTGTAGGGAATTCCCTTGTGCTTGCTTTGCTTGCAACAGAAAGAACATTCTATTGGGTGAAAATTCAAAGCAAATATAAGTAGGAGGATAGTTTAGCCGGAAAAATCTAAAAACACCAACAAGGAAATTACATATTTTAGCCTCTCACCCCCACCTTTGTGTGGCCATTATTTTTCATAATGTTTCTTGTTGCAAGATCGGTTATGATTTTGCTGACCACTTGCAGCCCACAATTCCCAGCCTGCAGTAAATTCAACGTTTAGCTATATGAATGCATCATGCCTGGAAACAAAACTATCTTGCCAAACAGAGGGTACATACAGTTGTGAAAATATTTCAAGATTATTCTTTCTTGGAAATATAAAAAGAGATACATATTTTGTCTCTAGTTTTTATATACTTAAATAAATATATTAAACTTATGAATAGCCCTTGTTAACACATTCCAGAATTAACAATTCTCTAGTAGTATCTTTTTCCTAAACTACTGATATGACAGCCTTAATTTTTTAAAGTAATTTTTTTGTGAATGTACAAAATAAGTAATATAATTAATCTCTGTAACATTAGGGTATAAATATTCAGTTATTCATTTCAGATTTTGTGTTTATTTATATTTAGAGGTAAACTTCACTTGTAGTATCCATATTATTGAATAGGCTTATGTTGAGACAGTGATTTTAAGTTCACTAACGTTTTAAACTCATGACCTTAAGGACAGAGGATAATTGATTATTCTTTTTTTTTTAATACTTTAAGTTAGGAGCTGTAAATAAGGACGTGTACCTGAAAAAAAAAATTATTCAAAGAGGAAAGCAATCATATCAGTTATATAAATCCTCAATCAACAAGCCTAACTTGTGAAATAAAATAATAAGCATATATTTTTTATATATGGGGGATGGATAATATTCTAGGGCAAAAAATGGTTAAATGTTTGTGACAAAGGTATAAGTAAATGAAGACTTAAGTAAATACATTGTGCACACCCTTCTCATATTCAAGCATGTATTTCAGAAATTTTCCAGTGTGTTTTTTTACTAAAGTGGATAAAAATACAGTACATAGAAATGTATGTCGATACTTTGAATTCTAAAGCCAGTATGTATATTTCAGTTTCTTTCTTCTTCCTTCCTCCTTCCATCATTTCCTTCCTCTATCATTCCACTTCTGTCATTATTTTCATCTACACATAGGTATTTATTGAATTTGAATTTTTCTATTCTAGCAACTAAGGAATATACAATTTCTCAAGTTCACTTTCTGTTTTAATGGAACTTAACAAGTTTTAGCTTCTTTCAGTCAGATATGGGAATAGTTGTACAACTGATATAGTTCTTATTCATGATGAAATACACATGATGTTCAAAAGAATTTTGCTAAATATCTATCATCTAGAATAAAGTCTTTAGGAATAGTGTTTCCTTCCTAATCAATTTGTTTTCAGTTTTCCAGTTGGCTTGTTATGGCATGCCTTCCACCTCTGTTCCTAGTTTTCTTTCATGTCCCAGGAAACTAGATGGATCCTTGACCACTCTCTGGTGTAGACCTATGGGCCATTTAGACAAGGCTCTTTATAATTCTTAGTCCTTAGATGTACTGAGCATGGCTGACTTACTATATGAATGAAATATGGTTGGATCCCCTTTCCTGTTCAGTTCTCAGGCTCCACAATGCTCAGCAGGCAGTAGTCAATTTAGTAAGGTCTTATCCATCACAACTGAAAAGATACCAGGCATTGACTTGATGAATGGAAGATAAATCATGAGAGGGTTATCCATTCAGGCAAAGCTGAATGACACTGACAGAGCCCTGCGTGAAAGCTCATTTTGTGTTTGCCTGTACAATATCTCATTTGTCGCGAGCTTCACTTGCCAATGATATCGGTGGCTTCCCCTGTATGAAGCCTTCTCTCTTTATTCCCTTCAACAAGTCACCCAGTTGGTAAAATGAAAGAAACACCAAGGAGACAAGATGCTATTATCATCTGAAAAATTCAAGTTCAGAAATATATTTTGTCTTTGTTCTTTGCTACAACAAAAACTAAATGCACCATTTTTTATTATTGTGTGAGAACAGAAGAGACAGCCCAAACAGAAGACTTAAAATATTAATGGGGCCATGAGGCATTCTTACGTACTGAGCCTTAAAATTCTCACTAAAATACATTTGACCACTGTGCTATTCTATTTGGAATATAAGTAATAGAGTCTTCTTCTGCTGCTTCTTCTTCTTTTTTGAACTCTCAGAAACCTAAGATTAATTTTAGAAAATAAAACATTTTAAGCATTACATTATTATTATTTCAATGTAAACTGTTGAAGTAAAATGACCAAAGTCATTTTGTGCTTTTCTCTTACTTGTTAAATATGAAAAATTAGTGGGCTATCTCATCATGTATGAAACGCATGCCCAAACTCAAGTCACTTTTGTATAGGATCACATAACTTGGGCCTAAAACACTTTCACGTAGTGAAACAAAAATTTGTAGAGACCATACAAAAGATATCTAAGTTGTTGAAGCTAAACCTACTCTAGATCTATTGTTTTGCATTACTGACAATATTTAAATCTTAAAATGGTTTTTAAAAAATCAGTTAATGACTCACACTTTCTGATGCCATAGGTGGAAAATTTGAATTCTATAAGATTTTAGTAATTTTCTCTAAGACATTAGGAAATTGACACATGCAATATACAATATGATTTCAAAGAATAGAGAAACAATATACACTATTGCTGCTATTTTTATTTTGATTTTTTTACATAGTATTCAAAACACTAAGGAAAATATAAGAAATGTGCTATTCTAGGTAAATTTAGGTGGAATTAAGGTTTGAGATTAGCTTTAAAATTCAAGATATATTCTTTAGAAAGGCATTTTTTTAAAAAAGGAAACAATAAAATAGGCAAATAGATTTTATACTTTTAGATCTCACTTATATCTTCAAATTAAGATGCTCCGCTTCTGAAGGGTTGTGTTTAGTATCTTCACAGTTAAGAGAAATTTAATACATACTCCAATTTACAAAGCATAACATATGGAATGAGAGCACTTCAAATAATCTTTTTTTCCTGAATTTTGGAAAAGGGTGGGTTAAAAAATCCTTCAGCCTCTTATAAAATATCTAAACAATTACTTAACTTGAATATGAAATTCCAGTGTTATAAAAATTCTGTGGATTTTTATATGCTGACATCCTTAATGAAGAACTAAAATATGGCAGCCTTTCAGCAGTTAAAGAAGAAATAAAAAATTATATTAAAGTAATCATTAAAAATACCTTTTTAATTCTAGGATTCCTGGAATATTTGTTCTATGGAACATTTAAGGATAATCAATCTCTGATCTCATAGTGTAAAACTTCCCATAGTATCATAAAATTTAGTTTTTATAAATTTCATATATATATATATATATATATATATATATATATGTGTGTGTGTGTGTGTGTGTGTGTGTGTGTGTGTGTATATATACACACATATATATATATATATAAAATTCTGAAATATCAAGATAAATATATTTGTCCTATATCAAAATTAAAGTATCCTTTTGATAGAAATAACTACATGAAGATAATGCTCTTTTAAAAACATATCCCAATTGCTAGGTTATTGCACAAGCTTTATCAGCATTTATAATTCTAGTCTGGACACAAATATTTTGCACTTTCTAATATTTTGAAAACCAACATGAAAATAAATTTCTCAACATAATAATTTGTATCTATTAATGAAAATACTTGTTTAAAGACATACTGATTTTTGCTGCCAAAGCTAATATAATTATTTTAAATTTTTTAAGGAAAAAAATTTACTCTTGATAATCCAAATTTGTTCACATTATAAATACCTTTTATTATTATTTTTGATTTAAAAAATATTTGGTGTCTCTGTCCATTATTCAAGCCATTAAGTTTTAATTTAGTGTTAGTATAGAAAGGAAATTTCTTAGATACTCTTGGGAATTAAAGACAAACTTTCATTATACAAGTATAATAATAAAGGGAGGCCTGTTTAGTGTTTCAGAGACACTGCTAGTTGATGAGATCTGAGCAAATGTCATGACAGAAGTCGCATTTCAAATTTAATAGGTAGATATGCAGAGAGGAAGAAGAAACTTCAAGTAGAAATAAATGGTCAAATCTGGCACATGGTCATAGTACAAAGTTCATGTTGGTAGAATTACAGAACAGCAGTCTTCTTTTGTAAGGCAGTTGGGTACATGTAGTTGGTACAATAGAGTGGAAATAAGTTGGGAACCGAGGTTAGGTTTTGATCTTGGCGAGCTTTGAATGTTTGCTTGAGGAATGAGCATTTTCCAGAAGACAATAGGGAGAATGGAAACTTTTAAGTGTAAGTTTCACATAATGGTATGTAGGTAGAGAGAAATGAACAGATGAACAATAGAGAAGTGAATAGATTTAGAGTTTGGAGGAGTGGTCAGACCAAAGAAGAGAAATGGGGCTGTTGTAACATTTATCAGAGATACAAGACGGAGCTTCTATAGGGTTTTATGACTTTTAGTAAAGAGAGGAATGAAAATAAAGTTCTCAAAGGAAGCATCTCTTTCCAAATTGGACAAAATTATAGCACACACTATACAGAATTACATAATTAAAATTTCTATCTGAGAATCAGTGATATCAAAAATCTCAGCATGTTCTTGTTTTCACTGATCTTGAGATCATTTTCCAGGTTCCAAATTATATGTAAAATTTTATAAATATTATGTTTTACGTGTGTATACACAATCACATGTACAATATAGATAAAATTATATGTAAATAAATAGCATGTTATGAATATATAATTTTATATGTAAAATCTAGGACAACTTTGGTTTTACAGAATAAGTAAAATATTTAAATATAATTTCCACATTCTCCTTCATAAATTGGTATTGCTTTAATTTTCTCTGCCATATACTTAAATATAATGATACATGGCTTAAGGAACATGATGAGCCAACAAATTTGTTTGCATGTTTTTTTCAAACTCTTTATAGTCTATCATCAAGTTTGTATTTTTTCCTCCATGGAAATGTATTAACAGAGATTTTAAAAACTCATTTTTGCATAGTCTATCTTCAACCACAAATTTTCACAGTGGCAAAACAAAATGCCTTAATACAGGTTTAAGATGCAGTCTGAGAGGGAATTATGGTTCTAAACATACACATACCTAAAGTAAGTATTGAAGTGATGGATATATAAGTTGATTGTGGCAATAATTTTACAATATTCATGGGTTCTGAAACATAAGATCATGTATCTTAAACATCTTCATTTTTTTATTGGTCAATTTTTTTTCTTAATAAAACTGGAAAAGGCATCACTAACAAAACAGGACTTTTCCGTAAATATTATAATGAATATAGAATGTATATAAATATAATGAAATAAAAGTTCATGTTGTTGAGTTACACATTTATTTTCTCTCTCCTCTCTATTTTTATTTCTGCACTCTTTTTTTCCTTACTTCTCAACCACATCTTTCTCTCTTATCCATTAGCCTCTACTCACCTAATACCCTCCAAGCCCCTGATTTCTCTATTACTTTTTTCTTCATTCCTTTTTTATATGACTAGCTTATACTTTCCTATGGAATACCACTGAGGACATATACATACTTTTCTTACAGCATCAATATTCTACTTGGACAAAAATTACATGAATTAATTATAGCATTCATTCTCACCAAAAATGTTCATGTAAATTTTTTACTGTAACATATTTTGTTCTAATGCAAAGAAATGTCATAAACATGTACATTCCCACACACACCTTCTGTCTGAAACAAATTATATTACATAAAAAAGAAATGATAATTTATTTGACTTCTTTAATATTTCCTGAGTTTCTTTTCGGTGATTATTTGGTCAGACAGAAGACAGAATTCCTTGCTATCATATAGTATAATACGGTCATTATCACTTCATAAAGTTTAAATTTTGCATAATTTACTTCATTGACTATAATGATTGTTCACCTGAACAATTTTATATTCCTTTGAAAGATTTTTATACCTATCTTTGGTCAAACTTAGGGTGATACAGCCTTTTCCAAATACTAGGTAATTTTGTGTTTACTACATTTGGTGAATGAAGGAATTATTTGATGAAATTCATTCACTATCATTGTGGAGAAGGGGAGGAAGTAAGCTATCTTCAGAGATACTGAAATATAAATTTTATATTATAACAACAACATAACCTATACAAACATCTTAATAAAATTTTTAAAATCTGTAAGATTTTGTGACAGCGCAAGTTGAAAAATAGGTAATTTTACATAGTAATTAATTAAATATAAGGAAAACACAAGTTTAGTTAACCAATTATAAAGATAAAATTATTTTAAATTATCTTGAGTTAATGTCCTACATACATTTAATATGTAAAATTCTATTTTTCTAGATCTTTAATTCAAGCATGATTTAGTCATTGTCTAACAAAAATTGAAATGTTTATACTGATTATATATGAATTTTTTAAATTTCATTTTCACTCTCCTGATTGCTGAGGGAATTGCTTTACTACAAGACATGGCACTATTCTTTGGAATTGAATAATTAACATTTTGTCACAAAAAGGAAATTTTTAAGTTTAAACGACTAATAACCATAAAATGCAATAGTTTTAGAACTAAATATGTATATTCAAAATGAACTATTAGACAAGTACATGATTTGTTGGCTTTATTATGTTGTTTAAAATTTTAAATGTTTTACATTTTTTGCAAAAAACATAAGAATATGTATTAAGTGTTCATATTAAATATTAAAATAATAGAATTGCTATGTGCCCAGTGTAATTATATACAACACCCCCCAAAAAAATAATAAAAAAATTCATCCAACAAGTAAAGCAATTAACTACTTGGGTATTAAAAAACAAAATTCACATTGAGAAATTAAAAATTGCCATAATTGCATGCTTTTAGATCCACAGTAGCCCAGGCTTTTGTTTCACTGACTTAAATGAGCTTAAAAATAAAACACCTGTAGTATCCTAGATAATAACAGTAATGTTTATATCTTGATATCAATTAATATTGAAAAACTGTGAAAACATTAATGTTTAAATATATGGATTTGCAGTGGGATTTAATTAAAAATGCTGAGTAAAGCCTTCATCTTTGTGTAATTATTGCTGCACACAACAAGTAGTCATCTATTAACAAATGCTTTTGTCCTAAATAGGGAAGATAAGAATAAGGTCTTTTCCTGTATGTAGTAAATGTAGTAATAAATAAAATACAATTCTAAGACTTTTTAAAAATTTTCCTACCCATTCTTACTCATGAACTCTGAGTTTACACTCAAAAAGGACGATATTTTATTAATGATAACTAATAGATGCTATAATTTCCTCTGCTCATTTTCTCATGGTAATTAAAGCAACTGAAAAATTGGCAAAGTTACCTTACTATGTCAAACCATGCCAAATTAAATTTGAAATTAAGATCATGGATACATCATGACAGTGTTGTGGGACGAACTTTGGACAAGATTCTATTGCCTTGTTTCAGATCATGAGCATTTGTTTACTTTTATTTTTTATCTTTCACAGCAGAAATGTTTTGCCAGGTTATCTGCTGGGCATCTAGTATGAAAGGTTTCCCCAGTGGTCCTTAGCATGAAGTAGATTAAGTACCCACAATATTTTGTTTGGAACCGAGTGTACATGTTTGGGAAACCAAGGATGTTCATGATTACAGTTGCTTGGGATTAGGGCACCAGACTGAATTAAACCCAGGAAGGATTTGAAATATTGCAGCACTATTTTTCTGTTTTACTGAATAATTGGTAACACTAGATTACATGATTTGCAAGCCCCCAAGTTGCTGTATTTTCATAGGGAAAAGGTTCCTTTCATTCAAGCTTAATAAGCTTGGCCTATATCAGCTTTTCTCACATCAGCCCAAGTGTCACATTTGGGCTGGGGGAAGCTTGTTAGCAGTAATTACCAGCAGTAGGTTCTATTATTTGCCAAAGTAATTTTCACTGCTAAGTACCACCAAAACTGCCTCAAGCCTTTAATTTTTTCCCTTCCTCTTGCCTTCCTTTGCTTTCTTTTAAGTTAGTGCATTTTCCCATGATACTGCTCTCTGTAGTGTGGGACAAGGCAAAGGCAAGACGCTGGGTATCAATGTGCTCCTGAGACATGGGGTCAGGCCTAGCGAAAGCCTTTCACAAACAGAGCCTGAACTCTATTAGAGATGCAAATCCACTCTCTGAGTAAGGATTGTTTCAGCCACATAATGGGGGCCAAGGAATTCCACAGCAGCTTGCCTTTCAATATGGGCCCTTTGTCTGCTTCTTAGCAAATTTCAGCAGCCTGTTTAAACTCCTGCTATTGTCCCCATGGCTTCATTGATTTCTCTGCCTGCCACCACCTCACAATGGGCTGATATGAACATCTTTGTTACTGCTTTTGTACTGTATATCAGAGTAATGTTTCAGCAGATTGAGGCCTAGGAGGAAGAATTAAACCTGTACTACACAGAGCATGATGAATTGCAGGATTTACATATCATTTTGAGACTTTGGGGATGGGGGTCATTGCTGAATGCTGTTGTGCCTCAAAGGATGTTGTCCAAAGACAGAGTGACAGAAAAGGAAGTGATTTAGATAGTCCCTGACAGCTTAATACACAAAATACAGGCAAATTGTGGAAATTCACAGCCTATCCTTTCCCTAGACATAGTATATTTGATTCTGAATCTCAGTGTGGTTCACATGAAGGAAATTAATGTAAAAATGTAATTTAACTGTTTTAGAATTTATGTGGTAGAATGTAGAACGCCAATATTTTAGATTGACAAAAAAACTTCCATTATTTTGGGGTTTCACGTTGGAAGAAAGATTTTCATTGTCAAAAGTAGTAATCATTTCCAAAGTGCATTATCATTTTATAAAACAAAGTGATCCTTGTCTATTATTCATATATAATTTTATTCAAATATAATTTTATTATTCACATATAATTTTAAAATGACATTCAGTTGATTTGGAAATGATGGCATAATATTTGTTTCAATATTGAAAGATATTCATATAGGAATATTCAGTACACTGTCAGAAAGTGTTTAATAACTGTTTCTTCCAGAAGAAAACAAAACCAATGTGCTTTCTGATCTCCATGGTGTATCTATTGCTACCTTGGTCAATTCCAAGCTGCCAACATGATAACTCTGAATGTGGAGTTGGGAAGGCAAATTACCCACTTGGCATCATGAGGCTTACTAGTCTGCTCTAGCACAAAACTGAGAACATCTGATTGCTTTTTATACTATTTTGCTATAAAACAGCAGCTTTGTCTCTGATCTTACAAACTTGGATGAACAATGTTATAGAAATGCTGAGATGACAGATAATGGTGCTTAATACACTATAATTATAGTGGGTTATCATCTGAGAAGTCTCACTTATTTGGTTGACATTTATGTTTAAACTATTTCTTTTCCTTTATTTTTTTAACTGGTATGTCTGGGCTCTATATGGTATGTGATTGGCATCAAAATGAAGGGTTAGAAATGAATCTGAATAGACTCATTCTATAAGCTTCATGTTCCCAAGAGGTGGACAGTTGAGAGAAGGATTTTTTCATTCTTTGGTTAAAAGAGAAGAATCATTTGTTTGATGAGTTCTAGTAATTATACTTTATGGATAAAATGTTATGAATTCTATCTGGATGCACATTAAGATGTTAAGATATCACATGGATATCTGTTTGCAAAAGGTTATGAGATTAAGAAAAATGCTTTCTAAAAATCTGTTATTTTTTTATTTAGCACAAATCACTGAAGTGCCTATAAGTCTCTAAATACACATTGCAGTTTCACACTTCTGTAGCACTGCATCTGCTGTTCTTTCTGCCCTTTTAATACATTTATAAATTCTTCAGTAAGCTGTCACCATTTTTGTAAAAAAAAAAAAAAAAGTGCATTTTGCTATACACCTTACATTATTTGAACACATGTTTTACTTCTCTATTAGTTGGTAAGTTTCTTTAAGAAAAACCCAATGCACTATTGAGCTTTCTGTCATCAGAGAATAGAAAAATGTCTTAATAAATAGTGGCTGAACAAAAATTAACTGAGTCATAAACCACTGGCCTCTTTTTCCTTCTTCTGTGTCTTTAATTTTGTACTGAATCCTGGTTCATTTTATCTTTGCTATTTCAGCAAAATTCCCACCAATTCACTGTCAAAAAGATATTGTCTGAATAAATTTTAACAGGTCAACCAATCTATTTTTATCATCTGTGTTTCTAATTTTCTTAATTTGCATTTCCTGACAGGGATATTGACTGCACTCACCACCTATAAAAGCATTTTCCCAAATGTGCACACTCACATCTTTAACCATGCCATTGTTTAAGCATCAAACTATGGGTCCTTTTGGTATTCACTGCTTACATACTTTTGTATATGTTGTAAAGTTAAAAAATACATTAAGGGGCTGGGGATGTGGCTCAAGCGGTAGCGCGCTCGCCTGGCATGCATGCGGCCCGGGTTCAATTCTCAGCACCACATACAAACAAAGATGTTGTTCCCGCTGATAACTAAAAAATAAATATTAAAAAAATTCTCTCTCTCTACCTCTCTCTCTTTAAAAAAAAAATAAATAAAAAAAATACATTAACATCCAATTATACCTTTGATACTCTTTTGACTTGTTTAATGGTTCCTTTAAAGTGTACCAAATCCAAATACGTAAGATTCACAGATTTTATTTTATTATGCCTGGTCCATGTTCATTATATTGAAGAAACAACTTTGCACAGATTATATAGCTGGAGTTTAGTGATTTCAGCATTGAGTACTTCATTATCTTCCCTTTAAAAAACTCCATTGTGATGCAACCTGTTGGCCATTTCATCACTATATATTTCCAACTAGTCCTTAATAAGAACCTAGGCCCAGACCTTACATGTCACACAAAAATTAACTCTACAAGAATAAATGTGAAGTACAAACCCATCAAGGATTTGGAGGAAAACATACGAGAAAATCTACATGAGCCTGAATACAGGATGGGTTCTTAGATACACTACCAAAATAACTACAAATGTAAATAAGAATGGTAACTTAAACTTTATTAAAATTTAAAACTTCTGTTGAGCAAAAATATCGTTAAAAGAATAAAAAGACAAGTTACAGACCAGGAGAAAATATTTGAAAAAAAAATATGAAAAACTCCTTGCATCTAAAGTAGACAAAGAACCTTTAGAATTCAGCAATAAGGAAATAAATGACTAAAAATGGAGGAAAGTTCTAAAGGAATACATAACTATTGTGGCATATAAGCATACAAAGACACTGCGATATCACTCATCATTAGGAAAAGGTAAATTAGAACAACAGATTAACTTTATAGATTTATTTGAATATTGAAAATTTTAAAAATATGATAACACAAATTGCTGGAGAACAGGCAGAGCAATAGTCACTCTAATTCATTGCTAGTGAGAACACACCAAAATACAGTCAGTTTGGGAGACAGTGTGACAATTTCTTGGAAGCCCAAACTCAGTCTTCCACCCAAACTAGTCATGTCACTATTAGATAGTTGCTTTCAGATTTGAAAATTTACATGTGCACACACACAAAAATGGAGCATGAAAGTTATAGAAGATCAATTTATAAGAGCCAAAAATGAAATAATCAAGATGTCCTTTAATAAAGACATAGATATATAAATGATAGTGCATACACACAATGGAATATATTATGATGTTATATAAGGAATGTGCTAGCAAGTCATGGAAAAATATACATAAATCTTAATTGCATCCAATAATGAAGGAAACCTCTCAGAAAAGGCTGCATGTTATATGATTCTAATATATGATATTCTGGAAAAAGCGACTATCTAGAATTTTTTTTTAAGATCAATGATTTCCAGAGTTTAGAGAGTGGGGATGATTAAATATATATAACAAACGCAATAAATAAGGTGGTGAAATTATTCTGCGTGATACTATAAGGGAGGGTACACAACATAACACATGTGTCCAAATCCACATATTTTAGAGAATAAACACTGAATCCTATAGACACAAATATTTAAGAAACCATGTAGAAATTTGAAGGATTCCAGGATGGGATGCAAATGAAGATAAAAATGCTAACTGTACTTAAATAACTCACTGATTATATCTAGTCAAAAATGTACTGACTTAAGTAATTTTGGATATGAGTGGAGATTGTAAAATTAAAGCATCAGTAAAAATGGTAAATGCTCTGTACTCTAGTTGATGTTGTTTCCCAGGGAGTTCGAGTTGTGACTAGTTAAGTAAGTGGATGACAAGATGAGAGTCAGGTTTGTCACTGTTGAAGTGAGCAGTTATTGACAAGAAAGAGGGAGGTTGTGATAGTCCATGGAGTGCTGGATTTACATCAGTATTTCAAGGAAAATTAAAAAAATGAAAGGCAGAGTAGAAAGAGAAAAATAAACATAATTTTATTAGCATGCATATTTTATTTAAATATGGGAGATACCCAGAGAAGGAGCAATTCTCAAAGAAGTGGCTTTAAATTTCAGCTGCATAGATGTTTTAACAAAGACAGTAAATTTTTAGAGTATTAACAAGATAAAGGAAAAGGACTTTTTAGTCTTTAGGGGTGGCAACCTACAGGAAGAAAATGAAATGACCCAAAAAAGCATGGTTGATAAAATTCACTAATGCTAACGTAGATTCTTCTAGTGCCACTTCCTGGCTCCTGAGAACCTACTGTGGCCTTCACTGGGTGGCCTTTGTTCGTCCTGGTAGAAGGACAACAGTCTACCATTTGTCTTTGTAAATTTTTGTCCTGCTTTTTAGAAAGTAGAGGGAGGACAGAAAGATTTCCTGCATCTGCTTCTCTTTGCCTTTGACTCAACAATTCTTCATATTTTGGGATGTCATATTCTGGTCTCTCACAGGATAAACTCATGCTTAGCTTAATATCTACACACAAAAAATATTTAAGATATGTGTACATACGTGCTTTAGACTGCACACATATATTTCTTTGTGTACCTAGAACACAGTTCTCAGTTTCTAATACCAATTTATAAGAAAAGGAACTAGGACTGTTGAAAAGAGGAGAAAACGAAAAGAAAACCTAAAAGATAAACCTTGAGTATATTACAGTAAGGAAAATTCAGAAGAACTGGAGAGAGAGAGAGAGAGAGAGAGAGAGAGAGAGAGAGAGAGTGTGTGTGTTTCTGGTATTTACCAGAAACAAGCAAACACAGAAAAAACTACAGTGTATTGGGAAATTTAAAGGACATACAAAAGTCATTTGAAAGAACTTCCCCTAGTGAACCTGGAACTATTTGAGCAGCAACAAAATGTATTATCAGATTATAATCCAATCTGAAATACAAATGTCCCACATTCCGTATGTGTTGTCAATAAAATGAGAAATTAACAAATCAGTACCAGGGGAAAAGACAAACATTTGGTAGAGAAGAATTCCAGTTAAGTTATAAAGAAATCTTAGAAAGATAAGCAAGGTCAATATCAAAAGTAATGTACTGAGCTAGACGCTGTAGGGCACATTTATAATCCCAGCAGCTCAGGAGGCTGAGGCAGGATAATCACAAATTCAAAGCCAGCCTCAGAAATTTAGTGAGGAACTAAGCAAGTTCATGAGACCTTGTCTCAAAATAAAAAGTAAAATGGGTTGGTGATGTGGTTCATTGGTGAAGCACTCCTGGGTTCAATTCCTGGTACTATATCATCATCATCATCATCATCATCGTCATCATCATCATCATGTCCTGTCTGTAGCATGTGCTCTTCACATGATGTGACAAAACAGTACTTGACCTCTGTGGTCTTCCTTTTAAAGACACATAAACTCAGTTTAACCATGAACAAGATATCATAAGTCCCAATGGAGGAATATTCCACTGAGTGCCTAATCAATACTCTTCAAAACTGTCCAGGTTATCAAAAACAAACAAATTCTAAGGACTGTCACAGTAAAGAGGAAGTTCAAAAATACCATGAGGTCATGTAATGTGACATTGTGGATGGAATCCTGAAACTATGGAAATAAAAATAAGTTATGCAGTCTTATTAATAATAATGTGTCAATGTTGACTCACTGATAGAACAAATGTATGTTGATAATATAAGATGATTGTAATATGAGGAATTTAGTATAGGGTATATAGGAACTTGAATATTATCTTTACTTTTTTGTAAGACTGAAAGTATTTAAACTTAACTGTTTATTTAAAACATGAAGAACTCTTCCTTAATGTTTGTTCAGGCCAATGCACAAAACCTTATAAAAGTCAATGTGAAACTGAGATTCAAATGCTTTTGCCTCACTCTTAGGTCTCTTTCCAAGGTAATTATTCTGTTAATTTTAGAAGTATGATATGAGTCTTATTTTATTTACATCTCCAATATTCTCCTACAACAGTTTTCCCTGTTAGATACAGCTCTATTAAGAACCCCTTGATCTTATTTACATATATTTCTTGTGTTTTCTAAGACAGTCTTTTTTTTCACTTTTTATTCCATGGACCAGTTTCAAAAATGTTTCCAGAAGACTTATTGTTTAAAAGACAGATTTTTAAGTTCTAGCCCAGGATATTTTTGTACAATAATCTGGGCTTATACCCAGCAATCTGGATTTTTACCAAAATTTGCACAAATTATTATGTGTTCAAAAATTTTAAAAATGTAAGTCCAAGCGGTTTAGAGGAGCTGTTCTTACTTAGTCTTATTTATGTTCTTTCCTAAATCTTTCTAATAATTTAATTTTTGCCTATGAAGTTACTTTGTACAAAAAAAAATATTGTTGAAGTCTTAATTCCCTCTCCCTTATTCTTTCTGGTTTATAGATATTAATCAGCATGCTAAAGTTTGCCAATATTAGCATATTTTTTAAAATACATGCTATTTTGAAAGTTGATCTACAAGTTTTAACCTTATCTTATATTTGTAATTTCTTAAATACAAATTTATTCTGTCAGCAGTCCATTTCTCAATTTTTTAGTGGTTTGAATTTCCCACATCTTGTCTATAATACATTTTGAAAATTAGTGCATTTTTTTATGTTTACTTTTTTCTGAAATATTCACAAGTATTGATTCATATTTTAAAGTTATTGAGATGTAAATGATGTGCAGAAATTACATGTATCTAAAGTATTCATTTTGGTGAATTGGGGTGTGCATATATCCATAACACCATCACCCCCAATCAAAGTACTGCACATGTCTATCAGCACCAAAAATCTCTATGTGTTCTTTTGTGGTGGTACTTGTTTGTTTTGTAGTAAAAACACTCAATAGGAACTCCACCTTCAATACTTTTAAAGTGCTCATAAAGGTATTATTAACGACATGTTCTATACTGTACAGCAGATCATCCATCTTCTCTAACTTGTACCACTGAGCATCTCCTTGCCATTTCCTGTTCCCAGATGCTTTTGGTAAGCACATTCTACCCTGGGCTTTTCTGGGTTTGATTATTTTGAATACTTCATATTTTTTATGCCTAAATCCCGTCAGTTCTACTTTTTAGATCTGCATAACAAATTTAGTAGATCTAAATATGTAACCAACTTTCCATGTGTTATAAGTTAATTATGAACCATGAGTTATTTAATTTTTGAGGTACATCTTCTTGAAAAAGAAAAAGTAACAAACTACCATCTTCTGTTTGCTTCAAATTTTCCAATTATTAAATTGTGTTGCTTTTATATTTCTTTTATTGAACATTTATCTTTCTGATGAATGCAACCGATGACACCTATCTTCTAAGGGTCTCACTAATTTGTTATAACACCTCCCAAACATTAAGGTAAAAACTCACCAAATCCTTTTCTTTGATCCCATATTGTCAATGCTATTGATTTTTATTTTTGTTCAACATTTTACTGTTTCATCTTAGCCAACATTCTTCTGACCATCTCTACTTATTAATATGCTAATACATCTTCACTTCCTAACACTTCAGATTTCAGATATCTGGAATTGACTATCTTTTTCTCCTCTAAATCTGCTCTTCCTTGTGAATGTTTTACATTTGAGTTGATGCTATCCCCATCCTCTACACCAGAAACCTAAGAAGTATCTTTATTTCATGTCTTTCTCTTATGTATCAAAATGAACACCAAAATATGATTTATTATTATTATTATTATTTTTAATTGCATATATTTATGGGACACAGTATAAAATTTGATACATGGATATAGTATATAGTGATTAAATCAGAATAGTTAACATTATCATCTCAGACTTTTAAACTTTTTATTAAAATGTAATTTTACATATCCCTAGGGAGCAATATGGTATTTCCACAAATGTATAAAAATGTATTGAAAAAATGTATTGATAAAATCAGGATAACTAATATTTCCATCTCTTATCATGGCTTTCTGTTTGGAGCCTTTGAATTCTTCTCTTCTAGTAATTCTGTTGATTTTACTTCTTCTATCTACCTGTGTTTGGTATCTGTATCAGGCCTTCCCTCCCTACCCCTTTCCTACTTCTAGTAACCATTATATATTATGATAGTCTTTTTGTGTGTGTAAGGGGGTGGTACTTGGATTGAATCAAGGGGTGATCTACCATTGACCTATATCCCTTTTTATTTTTTTTTAATTTGGAGACAGGGTCTCACTAAATTGCTGATGTTGTTCTTAAATATATGATCTTCCTAAATCACTGGGATTACAGGTGTGGAGCCATTGCACCAGCCTGATACTATTTGTTTACATTCACATATGAAAGAGAACATGTGTTATTTGTCTCTCTGTGTCTCACATTTCATTTAACCTAATATCCTCCAGTTCCATCCTTTTTGCTGCAAATGAGAGTATTTCATTCTTCATTATGGCTGACTACTACTCCATTGTGTATATATATACCACAATTTCTTTACCCATATTCCAATTGATGGGCATTAAGGTAGATTCCATATTTCAACTACTGTGAAAAATACAGCAATAAATATGGACATGCAGATGTTTCTTTAACATGTTGATATCACTTACTTTGTATGTATGCCTAAAAGTGGGATAACTAGATTATATGGTAGATCTATTTTTAATTTTGGTTTATCCTTTATACAGCCCTCCATAATGGCTATAATAATTTACGTTCTCACCAATATTTCCATGAGATATCCATTTTCTCCACATCTGGTGAGTTAATAAAAACTCATCAGCATTTGTTAAATTTTATCTTTGATAATCACAATTCTAAATGTGGTGAGAACTTCTGCATGTAAATATCTAGTTTTCCCAACAGGATTTATTGAAGGCTGTCCTTTCTCCTGTGTGGTTTTAGTGCCTGTGTCAATAATCTATTTTTGTCCATAAATACATGGAGTTATATTTCTTGGCACTCTATTCTATTTCATTGCTCTGTGCATCTGTTTTTATATCAATACTATTCTGTTTTGATTAATACAGCTTTGTAGTATATTTTGAATTCAGGTAGTGTTTTACATTCAGCTTTTCACTTTTTGCTTAAGATTTCCCTGAATATTAAGAGCCTATTTTATTTTGATATGAATTTCCAAGAGTATATCTTTTTTCTGTAAAGAATTTGATTTTCCAGCATACTACAGGACACAGCCATATCAATGTTAATAGCAGCACAATTCACAATAGCTAACCCATGGAAGAACCTAGATGCCCTTCAGTAGAGGAATGGATTAAAAAAATGTGGCATATATACACAATGGAATATTACTCAGAAATAAAAGAGAAGAAAATCATGGCATTTGCAGGTGAATGGATGAAGTTGGAGAAGATAATTCTAAGTGAAGTCAGCCAATCCCCAAAAGACAATGCCAAATGTTTTCTCTGAAATAAGGTGACTGACTCATAGTGAGGTAGGGAGGGGGAGCATGGGAGGAACAGACAAACTCTAGATAGGACAGAGGGGTGGGAGGGGAAGAGAGGGGGCAGGGAGTTAGCAATGATGGTGAAATGTGATGGACCTCATTATCCAAAGTACATGTATGAAGACATGAATTAGTGTGAGCATACTTTATATACAAACAGAGATATGAAAAATTGTGCTCTATATGTGTAATAAGAATTGTAATGCATTCCACTATCAAGTATTTTAAAAATAAAATCAATTTTTAAAAAAGAATGTGATTTTCATTGTGATGGAAATTGAATCTACAAATTACTTTTAGTATGTACATTTTGTTATTATTAATAATTATTAATAGTTATTAATATTAATAATTATTGTTCAGATCCATGTACATTGGTAGCCTTTCCATCTTTTTGTGTCTTCTTTAATTTGCTTCTCCAGAATTTAGTAATTTTCATTGTATAGGTCTTTTATTTCCCTGGTAAAATTTATTCCTATGTATTTTATTCTACTTTTTTCTTAGAGCTATTGTGAATAGAATTGCTCATTCTTGGTGTATAGATATGCTACTGATTTTATATGTTATTTTTATTTCCTTTAACTTCACTGAATTTGTTTATCAAATATTATAGTCTTTTATCAGTATCTAATATTTCTATGTATAGAATTACATTATCTGCAGAAAGAGATAATTTGACTTCCTATCTTCCTATTTATATACTTTTATTTCTTTCTCTTGCCTAATTGCTTTGGCTATGATTTCCATTAAAATGCTGAATAAGAGTGGAAACAGTGGATATTCTGTCTTATTACAGATCTTTAAACTCTTTTTCCTTTCTCAGCATTTTTCATTGTGGTTTGATGGTTTATTGTATTGATAAGGTTTGATTCTTTTCTTCTCTTTTATATATCTTTTCTTCCAGTGGGTTTCGTACTTTTGCATTTTTCATGGTGATAGTTAATTATTTTTTGCGTTTGGATTTAGGACTCAAGTATCTTCTGTAAAACTAATCTGCAAATGATGAATTTCCTCAATTTTTCTTTCTTTTTTCGGGGGCACACTAAAGATAGAACTCAGGGGCACTCGACCACTGTGCCACATCACTAGTCCTGTTTTATTTTATTCAGAGACAGAGTCTCATTGAGTTGCTCAGCACCTAGTTTTTGCTGAGGCTGGCTTTGAACTCATGATCTTCCTGCCTCAGCCTCCCAAGGCGCAAGGATGTTAGGCATGTTCCATCATACCCAGCCCCTCAGTTTTTCTTGAAAATTCTTTGTTTCATTTTTATTTCTAAAAGATAGCTTTGTTGGGTATAGTGTTCTTGGTTGACAGTTACTTTCTTTCAGAACTCAGAATACATCATTCTATTCCCTCATGCCCTATAGTGTTTCTTCTGATAAATCTGATGTTATTTCATGGAAGTTCTCTTAAATGCAATTAGGCACCTTTTCAATTCTCTCTTTGTGTTGTGCTTTTGAAAGTTGGACTACCTTATACCCTAGTGAGGATATCTTTTGGCCTTATCTATTTGGTGTTCTATGGGATGCTTGTACCTAGATGTTCACATCTTTCTCAAGATTGAGGAAGTTTTCATCTATTATTACATTGAATAGTTTTTCTATGTCACACTCCTTTTCTCTTTTGAGACCATAAAATAATTTTAAATATTTATTCATTTAATATTATCTCAAAAGATAGCTGAGTCTGTTTTCATTTTTTTAGTTTTTTTCTCTTTTCTATTTATTCATATTTTTCTTTCTTGTCTGGTTGAGATATTTAAAAAATGTTTTTAAGTTCAGATGCATTGTTTCTACTTAATTTAGTTTGTTGTTGAGGCTTTTAATTGAAATTTGATTTATCAACTGCATTATTTCCAAGACTTCTATTTGGCACATTTTCAAAACTTCTATATTTTTGCTGAATTTCTAATTCATATTTTTCTATTTTTATTCAGCTATCTGTATCCTCTTGAATCACATTGAGCTTCCTTATAATATTTCTTTTAAATCTTTATCAGGAATTTCATGGATATATTTCCCTTGAGATGTTTTGCAAGAGGTATTATGTTCTTTTGTAGGCATCATCTTTCTTTGATTTTCATATTTCTTATCGCCCTATGTTGAGATTGACACATCTGGTGGATCAAGTATCTCTCCCCCTTGTATAAGGTGTCTTTCTCAAATGAATTCTCCTGAAGGTATGTCTTGGGGTGTCCACTTGGTATGAGATGTTCCCTAGGTACTGTAGTGTCCTTATAGCTTCTTTGGCTATAATCAATAGTTTGGGGTGCACTATGTGCCACAGAAGTGTCAGAAAAAAATCTCTCTCTAGAGATAATGTGGGGATGGGGACAGAATGGGCCCAGGTGATGGTGGCATATATAGCAATGGGATGGAGAAGACTTTGCAGGGTCACTCCAACACTAGAAGTGTTGATGACAGAAATGTGATGACAGCTAGGCTTCAATTCCTCTCATTTCTTTCAGATAGTATGTAAACAGGGCATAATTCAAAATTTTTGAGTCTGTATTTGTTATGGTTTGGATCTAAAATTTCCCCAAAGTCTTCTATTAAAACCCTAGTCACCAGTGCAGCAATGTCCAGAGGTGGGACTCGTAGACAACAATTGGATCATGAGGGCTCTGGTCTCCTCAGTTGATTAATCCAGCATTGATAGCTGAAGTGACTACTGGGATTTGGGACCTAGATAAAGGAAGTGCATTGCTCTGCATGTGCCCTGGAAATGTTTATCTTCTCTCTGGCATCTTTTTCTTCCTCTGCTTCCTGGCTGCTGGGAGCTGAGTGAATTTTCTACACCATGTCTTTCTGCCATGATATTTATGCCCCATCCCGGTCTAAGGCAATGGAGCCGCCCCATCATGGCTGAAATCTCTGAAACCATGGGCCAAAATAAACCTTTACTCCCTTATTGCCGGTATTTTAGTCACAGTGAGAAAAAGATAACTAATTTAGCAGTCTTGATCCATAATACACTACTTACTGAGGAAAAGATAACTAATATAGTAGTATTTTTTTTTTTTTTTTTTTGGTTGGGGCTGCGGCAGGGACCAGGAATTGAACTCAGGGGCACTCAACCAGTGAGTCACATCCCCAGCATATTTGTATTTTATTTAGAGAGTGGGTCTCACTGAGTTGCATAGTGCCTCACTTTTGCTGAAGCTGGCTTTGAACTCACAATCCTCATGCATCAGCCTCTTGAGCCGCTGGGATTACAGGCATGTGCCACCATGCTGGCTAATATAGTAGTCTTGATCCATGATGACTTGTCTTTTAATTTTAATTTTATTTTTGTGTAACTCTAATTGTCACATTCTAATGTATGTAGTCTACTAGAAAAGTGATACCTGGGTCTTTAACTGTATTTTAACTCCTCTGCTTTAGATCTAGTTTCCTGAAATCTTTATTGGATTAAATATTTCTTGGTGATCAGATCACCAATTTCAAAGTGTATGTTGTAATAAGGAACTCAAGGTGAGATATGGGACATTAAAGAAAGCAGTTCTTCTTCAAAAAGAGTTTCTATTTGTTCTTAAAAAGGAAAGTTTATAAAAGAAAAATTAGGGAAATGTTTTGTTTCAGTTCTTAAATATTCTCTAATGTTCTTGAAGTAGATTTTGCACTACTTTGTAACTAAAATATTATTATATCAAACATATAGATAATTATGAAATAGAAAATGATCAAAGGCAAAATAGAAACATGCCATTATAATTCATCTTATTTTGCTTTTTAGTTAATTTTTTTAAAAGTCTGTGAAGTTCTTTATAATAGAAGCTACTTCTTAAATATCTGTATACTCCTTCATCTTATACCTCCCTACACAATGCTAACCATAGCTAATGATTGTGAGAAGCAAATCTTGGTTATTATAAAATTATATCTTGGTCATTATAAAATATTCTTGTTATTATAAATAATTCTTTGGTTATATCTTGGTTATTATAAAAATATTCTTGGTTATTATAAATAATTCTTTTTTCTAAATATAGACAAGTTATAGATATTTGAAATAATTCTTAGAGAAGAAAAGAATGTTACTGATTACTTTTTGCTTTAGGTAGTTTAAAAGGGTTTGAGCAGTGTGTTATGACTTAGTTCTACAGACTTGGCTAATATTTGCTTTACTTGACATCTTAATGAAAATCTTCTCACTCTTTGTCTTTTGAGTTCATTTTCCTCACTGTTAAAATTTCCTAATGCTGCCTATTTAGCAGTGTTTTATGCAGCTGACTTGGCACCTAATCAGAAGAGGAAGGCATAAAACTCATATAATTCTCTAACCTTGTTCTCATTCCAGAGACAGATCTCCCCTTAAGGACCAATTTCTGAGAATCCAGACACCTGGTTTCTTGAAGAGAACCCTAGAGGAGACCTGCTAATCATCTTTTAGTATTCACATAAAAAGGGAAAATGATTTCAAACTTAGAAATGACATTAGTGTTATTCTTATGGTCAAATTATATATATGTTTATATATATGTATATAGTAATACATATATTAATATACGTGTATATATTTACATTATGAAATATACATATATATGTATATCACATATATATGTTACCAAAGCTCTTTTGAGCAGAATATGCAATATAATCTTGAAAATGATAATAAAAATGATGTCTTTATAATAAAACTTAGAACTTCAACATTGTTCCTTTTTAGGATGAGATAAGCTATGTACTGCAAAAGTTTGTATCAAATACTTTTGTGAATTAAAACAATACCACAAATTTATAATTTCATAGTCATTTATTGAGTGGCTCATATAATTGACAAACTATAGATGATGCAATAAATATCAACATTCATACAAATGTTAAAACTATTAAAATGTTTATTTAGAAAATTATTTCATATTAATGAAAATATTTACAAATTTGGACTCTCTGTCTGTGGTTGAAAAGGTATTCACTTTGAGATTCACTAAAAATAAGTGTTAGTTTTTTGCTTTTAGATGTGAATGAAATGAAAAATGGCCAATAACTTTCACACACTTGGCAAAACATCATTACTTCTTTGAATATTTATCTATTTCTGTTTTGACTGACTTAACTCAGACTGAAAGTACATACCCTGTTTAACAGAGTTCTAATCCTGATATCATTCCATTTATCATAAAATAGTTTTCCTGTTTATGATTTTTTCAAACTTTCCTAATAATCCTCATAAATAGTGAGTACATTAGAGAGAATGTGCCTCTTAGAATTGAATTGCTGGGTTTCACGCAAAAAAATTCAGTCCTAAACAATGACAGTGATATAACCATTTTTTGTGAGTTCATTAAAAATCAGGAAGAATCTGATAAAATTTAATTATTAGGCATTGAGTCCTACAGTTAGATGTATCATAGACCCATTCAGCATTGTTAGGCAAATTAACTCTGTACTTAATATCAAACATTAAGGCAAATAAACTTGCTTTCTTTTGGTCAAGAGCATATTTTTTGTTTGACAGTTTCTTGAACAAATGTATTTTCTGTAATGCTTACGACAGTAGATCATTTAGTTGAAATGTTGAAATGTCTTTGATCTCCTCAAATAAACAGCACTGAATAAGAACACTATTCTAATAATTCACACTATTTTAATCATATTGCAAAATTGTATAAAGAATCGCATAAGAAGGAACCAACTCTTACCTATGCGACCTTTAAATCCACTCCAATTCTTTGTGAATATTCAAGTGCTATACCAGCTTTCCTCAGTAAGGGTCAGTTTCCACTAGGAGCATATATTTATTCATCCGTCCACAAAAAGCTACCACATAGTTTAACCAGCAAATGACATTTCCTTTCTTCCAATATATACATAAATCTCTCATGAAAAGACCTGTTCAACCCTTCAGGATGAATTTCCTTGCTATTTATCACTGTATCATCGTCTCTTTGATGTATGTGCATTACTCTACCCTTGAAGACTCATGCTTTGTCCTGATCTATCTCAAATATTAAAAGAAATTTATGCTCTGATAAATAATGTATACCTACAGGAAAATAATTGATAAGAATTTGTTCTTGAGATCAAGACAAAAATTTACCATAAACTCCCTTAGAAATCATTTTACAAAAACCTAGCCTTTAGTGTAACATTCATTGAAAATGCATATGAAACTTTCCTAAGAGAAACCCCCTTTTATTTGTTAAATCTCTATATGAAAAAATAAAATTTTACATACTAGTAAATATTGCATACTTATAATTACTAATATGAATGTGAATTGACCTCTAATATGTACATTAATTGACTAATGTGTACATTTAATCTATATACTACTGAAGTAACTATGATATAATTTCTAATTAAACTAATTATTATACTATACTATATTTAAACAATGGCCTTAGTTCTTAACTGTATGAAATTATAGTTCACTCTAAAAGTCTTCTATTTTCTATTTAATGGTGATGTTTTCCTATCTTTTCAACTGACTGTCATGGTTCTGATGTTTTCTAATTTTGTTGATGTATTCTTTCACATGAACTTTATAATTTTTGCCATTAGATTTAGATTAGAAGTACTTTTTATTTTATATTGATTTTTGTGTACAATATAATATGTACACTTTATACTTTTATACCAAGAATAAATCATAGTTAATTTTTAATCACCATATTTAAATATATTAACAGGTATATTTTCATGAGATATGAACATTTTAATGGCACCTATACATATATTAATATTTACCAATAACTAAACATCAAAGACCTTAAAAATCAAATGAAAGAGCTTGGATACAGGACCTTGTTACAGACACTTCTTTCTACAAGTCATAATGACATTTGTTGAATGACTAAGAGAAACTCTTCCCTGATCTGGGAGGTGCTATTCACTCATGCTGTGGCACCATGCATGTATAATAATGATGTGCTGAAAATGCTGATTTGTATGAATATCCCTTAGTCAGAGTGAACAAAATTTAGTGTTGTGATATCTGATTTGACTTAAGCATTGTTTCCCTAGTGGCCAAAGTTGGCACTCCCCATTTAAAACAAAGACACTCAAATGTGACTGATTAGAAAACTCCTCTGAGTCAGTTGTAAAAACCATTCTGATTTCTCACCTCCCAACCCCTGAGAATTTAATTCAGTTGATGAACTAGTGAGGTCATTTTCAAATGTTAATTATACTATATTACTCTTCTGACTAAGACATTCCAATAGCTTTTTATTCTACACACAAAAGAAAAATTGAATTCCTTGCTTTAGTCTACAAATCCTATGTCTCTCTTACCATGCTCTTGCATACTCATAAGCCCAATATACAGATTTGTACAAAGTCTTGTTCTTTGTCAACGCCAATCTTATTACTGTCTTTGTCTTTTCAGTACTGTATGTCTTGAATATCCTTCCTCTGATCTTTTCATAGAAGCCAATTTACAGTCCTTTAAGTCCTTCCACATTAGTATCTCATAGACACCTTTCCTGATTGCATAAACTGAAGATACTTCTTTCTTAGTGCTTTTTATAATATTGCTGTCAATTTGTCCTATGAACATGGTGTCATATAGCCATCAAAACTTATATTATTGTTTATTGTTTACTTAGTAAGCAATATTATTATCTTCCTTGAAGGCAGTTCCAGATGATTGTATACCTTATTAATTTTATTCTCTTTTATAGCTCCAGTACCTGCATTAGTGTCTGTTAATCAGTAAGTGTGAATTTATACTTTTGACATCCACTAAGTATGAAGTGCTCCACCTTTGACCTCCACTCTTCCCTTGACACTTACCATAGTAATTTTCCTGAATGTATCTTAATAAAGAAGATTATGGCACTTCTTGACTGACTTCTCACCCCAACATAACCCTGATCAGAATATTTCAACACCAAATATTGTAAAATAGTGATAATTTTTGCTACTAAAACTCTATCCATCTAGAGTAAACTCTTCAGTGTTCTCTGTCACCATGTTTAACTTAAAAGAAGGCTGAGTTGAATGATTATATGATAATAAATGATAATAAAAACTGAGTAAAGGCGGCATTTGTTGAAAGAGTGTCCACTGCATAAGTTGCTTGCTAGTAACTACACTAGTAAACAGTTCATTAATTAGAATTTAAGAAAAAAAATTGGATTATTTTTGATGATATATAATGAAAACTTTTAAATGTGTAATATCAGATATGCATATAAATACCATATATGAACTATGTTTCATATGTAAGTAGGGAGATACTCAAAATATAAAGGTATGTCCTAGAATTATAATCTGAGAAGGACAGATTTAAAATATTGCATATTTCAAAATCTTTCTGAAGTTCTGGGTATTATTTCCATAAAATATTCTTCTTGTTATTTATTTATTTGTGTTGCTAACATGAAATATTTTGTAATTTGGTCAAACCACATTCATAAACATCACTGATTTTTTTTATTATATAACTAATCCACATTTATGCAAAACAATAGATTTAAGCCAAAGAAGAAGAAATTTAAAGAGGCTCAAATTTCTACCAAATAAAAAAACTAACACTGGAAATTTCATTTTATGCGCGCGCACATGCGCGCGCACATACATACACACACACACACACACACACACATATATATATAACCCATGTAGGTAATTGCATATCATTTTTAATTTCTGCAGAGAAATCTACTTTATGAATGTATTATTATAAGAAGTATGCTTCCAGTTAATTTCTTTATGTCAATTTATTTGACGCAATCAATACTCAAAACAAATACTTGTATTTATTGCTGTCTTCTTCAATTTTCTCTGTGTTCATCAGCTAAGCCTGTCATAAAATGGCATGAACTGTCTTAAACAACAAGTATTTATTTTCTTGCAGTTAAGGGAGCTGGAAATCAAAGCCCAGACTGCCATAATGGTCAGGTTCTTGTGAGGGCTCCTTTCCTGGCATGCCACCTTCTTGGTGCTCAATGGGAGGGAGGTGGGAGTTGGAGAGAACAGAGGGAAAGAGTTGTCCAGTATCTTTTCTCATAAGGAAAATAATCCCCTTGGATCAGGCTCCACCTTTATGACCCCATTTAACTTTACTTCCATAAGGCTCTTATTTCCAAATATTGTCAAATCGAAGGTGAGGGTTTTAACATATGAGTTCAGGGAGTACAAACTTCAGTCCATAGCATTCTCATAATAAGCAAAATTAATTGCTTCAACTTTGGACTGTTTTAAAGAATTTCAGCATTATTCTATGCTTGATCAGGATGTAGAAGTTAATAAATCTTCTCTCATAAGAAAATGAGTAAGATTTATAGGAAACATTGTAGTGAAAATGAAGTTTCAGGCAGCCATGGACCTTGCTCAGAACCACACAATCTCAATGAGAAACATACAAACTTAGGTATTCCAAATTCAAGGTCAACAGTAACATCTAGATTGAAAAGTGTACACAATGAAATACAAGCAATAAAACATTCATGAAACATCAATTTATAAAACATTAATTTGATTTAAAATAAAAGAATATATTTTACCAAAATATTTAATCTATACTGGCCGTTAATATTTGAATGTTCAAATGTCTTCTTGTGAGGATGCCATCTGATATATTCTGCTCATTTGACAATAATTCTCAAATTTTCTGTCATAAAATATTAGCCATCTGTTTGTACTTTGTACATGGCTTGAGTTGATAAAGATCTTTCTCAAAAATAATTGGTAATGCAAAATAATGTGGTGGTTCCTGAAATGAGCTGCCAATTCTGCACCACATCTTCTTATATGTGTGTCTCCCTAGGCCAGAGATCAGCATTGAATAGCATCCAGGTAACTATTTCCATTATTCTCTGTAAATGTTGAACTACTGAGGGTTAAAAAAGTTGCCCGATATCACCAGAGTACCAAAGTGCCAGTATTGAAGATTCACATCAAAGATGTGTAATAAAAAATGGCCTAGGTGCTCTAGTTTTCTTTAAAAAGAAATTTTTCTCTATTAGTGTGCAGTGATGTTCTTGATGCCATAATTCCATAAAAATGGAATATGTGATTTCACAGAAAATAAATCTTCAAAAATCTTAAATGGACTTTCTAAAAAAGCTATAAATTTAGTAAGATTAAATACCTGGTAGTTGATTATTGGTTCTGCCCTAAAGAAAATGAGCTTACTATGAGAGAAGACATAATCCTCTTAATGTGTTTGCCATAGAATTCTAAGTATATTTAAATGAAATGATTTTAAAGTAGATAGCAATTGAGAATTTAAGTTGATTTTGTTCCAGTATATTTCCTCTAAATAATAAGACTCAGAATTGAAATTATAAAACCTCTCTCTAAGCATGAATAGCAAAATAAATAGAAATAAACACAATTATATATCAATTTGAGAATCATATTCTTTGTAATTGTTTCCTTTTTTATGAAAATGTTATGATGTTATTTATTTTTCTTAAATAGAGAACATAATTAAAACTGTGAACATGCATAACAAATTATTGAATTGATGTAGCGGCACTTATATAGATCCTTAAAATGATTAAAGGACAACTCCTTTATTGTTCTTTTACTTTGCTACAGTAGAAGTGTTTGGCATGTAACTATCCTTCATCAGTGTGTGGTGCAGAAGGAAAGCATAAATGAAACAGACCCAGATTCCATATTTGTGGATACTCTAAGATAGCTGGAAGCTTATGCATTCACAAATAACTACAGATGTTTTCAGACTTACATGATTAACTTTGACTTTTCAAATTTACACAGGTGTGAAAATCAGCCACAGTCTCCAGTCAGCCATTGAAACTCCAGAAAAAGAGCCATGCACTATAGTGAACTGTGTTGCTAAGCTAGGACATTTAGTAGGTTAAGTGTGTTTTCAACTTATGTTTTTAATTTGCAATGAATTTATCAAGATCTAATCCCATTGTTAGTCAATGAGTATCTGTACCTAAAATGGATTCTTCCCTAAGAAACTTCTAAATTTCCTTATTTTTTACTGCATTATAGTTATATGTAATAGTTGAGTTCATATTGACATATTTATAAATGCACATAACATAGTTTTCCTCATTTCAATCTCCAGTATTCTCTCTTTCTCTCCTCTTTTCCCTCCCTGTGATCCTCATCCTCTATTTATTTATTTATTCATTAATTGGTGCATTATATATCAAAGTGGAATTAATTGTGACCTATTCATACATTCAAATAGCATAATTTTTCAAACTTTCTTTCCCAAATTTCCCCTTTTCTTTCCCTCCTCCCTTCCCCTTAGTCCTCCACTTGTACTCTACTAATCTCAATTTTTGTGAGATCCCCATATATATCTATATAACACATATAGATAGATAGATAGATATTTCTATCTATTTATCTACCTTTTGTTTATGAAATAAAACATGTGACACTTGACTGTCTGAGTCTGGCTTATTTCACTTAGCAGGATGTTTTGTGGTTCCATCCATTTACCAGCAAATAGCATAATTTCATCCTGATTTATGGTTGTATAGAACTGATTTGTGTATGCACGCCATTTGTCTATTGATGGCACCTACACTGGTTCTATTACTTGACTATTGTGGATTGTGCTTCTATGAGCATTGAGATATCACTACAGAATGAAAGTACCTGTTCTCATCTGCCATAGGAATTTTAAGGAACAAAGGAAACAGAATGAAAAGAAGACAGAGAGAACATCTAGCTTGGAGAGTCAGGCAGTCTGTAGAATAAGTGGTTGTTTATATGCTGTCTTGAAAATGGAGAAAATGTGGGCAGACATGTGGAGGATATGGTAGATGCATGTGAAAAATGAAAGTGGGAGAAAAGAAGGTAATTGTTTATTACAGATGAAAAATGTGTGTGTATTTGTGTATATATATATATATTTATATAGATAGATACGTATGTCTCAAAACAGTGCCCAGTTCTATATTCCTTGAATGTTAGGTGAGTGTGGAGTTAGAGACATATGTTGATGGTATATGTGAACTTTGAAGACAGAATTTTGAAGTGAATTTTGAAGACAGAAAAGGTAATTGGAGTCCTGGGATCAAGACATTGTTGTACCTAAGTATTGGCTAGTGTTTTAGTCAACTTTTTAGCTGCTGTGACTAAAAGGACCCAACAAGAACGTCTGTAGAGGAGGAAGTGTTTATTTGAGGGCTCTCGGTTTCAGAGATGCCAGTCCACAGACACCGGCTTCATTCCCAGGGCTCAAGGTGAGTCAGGGCAACATGGTGAAAGAGTGTGGCAGAGGGAGGTGGCTCACATGATAATTAGGAAGCAGAGAGAGGTCTCCACTTGTCAGATACAAATATATACCCCAAAGCCACTCCCCCAATCCCCACCCCCTCCACCCATAACCCTACTGCTTCAGTTACCACTGTTAATTCCTATCAGGGGATTAATTCACTGTTTGTGTTAAGACTCACCACCCAATCATTTCTCCTCTGAACCTTCTTGCATTATCTCACACGTGAGTTTTGTGGGACACCTTACATCCAAATCATAACAGCCAGTCTATGTCTTGTAAGCAGAGAAATAGCACAATCATAGCTGTGTATGAATACATTAATTGGTAAACACAGTGCTTATTTTTGAGGGGAAAAAAGGCAGAACAGTCTAGGCTGAGAACTATGCAGCCATCCAGGGGAAAGATAATGGCAGTCTAATCTCGTGTGGAGCAATAAAATTACAGCAAAAAGCACAGCTGTGGCAGAGAGCATAATGCCAGAAATGAGAGTACTTAGCCACCCACTGGATCTGAGGGCTAACGAAGGGAAAAGTTAAAGATAATTGCAAGGTTTTACATCTCATGACTGGGAGGATACTAATCTCTTTAACAGTGAGTAAAGAAAGAAGGACAAGTTTGCAAGAGAGATGACACATGCTTTTAGAGAAGGCCATCTATATGCCATCCAACATATGCTCTGCCACACAACAGCCACAACACAAGAGTAGAGCAATGAGCAGTATTATATGCTTTAATGTCATTTTCTTAAAAATAAATGAAAGAACAAAAAAGTCATTAGGTTCACAGTTGTTAATGATTCATGGATTAATACACTGTAGGCCAGTCTCATGTCCAGCACGATTCCTGAAACTTATTTGTAGAGCAGTGTCTTTGCTTTGCACAGCTCTGAGAGGAGTCTCACTTAACAGGGCATCTTGAAAAGTGAAGGCTTTTGTTTATAGGTACATTACTGCATTTATAGGCATTTCTTTGGTTATCTTGACCAAATGTATAATTGCATTTCTGTTTATATATAATATACCAAAGAGAAATTAGTGGCAGGAAGTATTTATTTTCCAATAAAATAAAGAAAATAAGTAAAGGTTTATTTAATGTTTTCCTTTTCATTCCAAAGCTTCCATATATTCATAATGTCCTAATACTGTTTATTGGGTGTTTACTATGTGTTAAGGCACTTCACATGTACTTTGTATCATGTGTTATTCATAGCAGTCTCTTACATTTGGTATTATTATCTCTTACAAACATGAATGTTTGGTTACAGAGAGGTAAAGTGAATTGCTAATGTCACACTGTGTTAAAGTGGATGGACTATAATTGAATTCACATTTATAATCATTTCATAGCTCACAATTAAACATTAACTGCTTAAATTGCTTTTTGTTCCTAGAAGGACAAAATTATTTCACTGTTGAGTAGAAAACTGATCTACTCTGGAGAGCAAGCCAACTGCCATTTAATTTGGCATCATATTTTATTCCCTCTATGGCACTAGCATTGTCCAAATTTTGCCACTGAAAATAAAGCCTGCTAAGCTTTCTCCAAATTACTCTCAGCCTGGCGTTTTGTGTCTTTGAAGGATTTGTTAGATTTTGGATCCAAACTTGAATGTTGGATGCTCGGAAGCTGTATTTGTTAACATACTGTGACCTAGATTCACCATTATTAGGAGTGAGTAAGTGTGGGAAACACTAGATTTTTATATGAAGCATTGATCCCAAATCATTAACTTACAGTGAAATACTGTTGGCATTTGACCTTATTTTCTCAATAGTCAACTGATGTGAAAAAAAAAATGTACAACACTCAATTTTGGAATGTGAAATCAGAATTGAAGGAGTTTGATAAAGCAAATATTTAATGGTATGTTTAACAAAAATATGTACATCTGCTTCACAGAGGGAACATTCTGCCAGAGAGAATTGTAAGGATCCAATAGCTTCCTTATAAATTTTCAGTGCATACTGAGAACTTTTACTTCAGTAATTATTCCTTCCTTTCTTAACCATCTGATCACCCTTCGAATGCCAAACATGAATGTTAATCTCTTCAGTCATCTCTTCATAGAGCCTTATGGATATATGTTGATTTTGTAATAGTAAAGTTTCAACTTTTCAATAAAGTATAAAATGATCTCACAACTGATCTACTCTATACTTTCACTTAAAATTTTTCATTATCTGTTTTGAATTTTTAACTGCTATATTTTGTATATTGAGAAAGGGTACACATTCCACTTGGATATCTCAAAGGAATTTTCAGTTCAACACATATAAGGAAAAACTTGGTATTTTCTGATCCACCAGCTCAGAATTCATACTATGTATTTCATTAGGGCCTGAATGAGCACTCATCCAGTCCAACAAGGTAAAACTGGGAACCTCCTTTAACAACCTTTCTTCCATCCTTCAGTCTCTATCCCTTCATTGGCTTTTACCGCTATTTCAGCTGCTGAAAAAAGCACCAGTAAAATGCAAGGAAGTTTTTTGTAATCATTATCCCTTTGTAATAATTAACTTAAATTGTGTGAGGGTAGAGGGAAGTACAGACAGACAGACATAAATAATTCAAACAAATAGAAAATTAATTTGAGGGTAAATGCCAATTCTCAAAACAAAACTGGACCAGAGAACAAGAGTTTGTGTGAGAAGGAGGGTACAGATCAGGCAAGACTTCATGACATCTTGGCATTTAAACCTTTTTAAAAAATTGTAACTTGATGTTGACTGTATCTTGTAAATATTGATCATATCAGTTTACCTCCTTCATCTTCAGTCAATACAGTGTGTGTGGCCTTGATGGAAACGTGCCACTTAACTCTCTTATGGCTGAATGTATTTGGCCAAAGAGCACAACTGACCACAGGGATGCCAGAGCAGAGTTTTTCTGGGAGACCCAGGACTCACCTCAAAGACCATAGCTCACGATTTTCCCATCAATCATGTTGAACTGCAGGCTGAGACTTTTCCACCCAAGTTTCTTGCTTCCTTCACTCCCAACAATGGTCAGACTTGTGTGGTGGGCTGATAACACCCACATCTCTCCCATCCCCTTTTCTCACACATCTGATTTCTGCATCTCAGAGGACCTGGATTAATATATTCCAGTTGTGTTTTGCAACATTCTTTCGGATTCTCCCATTTTATTACCATAATACAAGCATTTCACACAATGAAAAAATGATCTTAACTTGCCGCTGCTCTTTCAGACACTGTAGTTTCCTTCTGTTGCTCTTCAAAAAGGGCATTTGAAGCTCAGCACAGCATCGCTGTCTACCTCCCAACTCCATGTCATACTCTGCTCATTCTCACTCTCTCTGCCCCAGCTAATCTGCCATTCCCTTGTTCTGTGAAGGCACCACACCTTGCCTGAGCCCAGGAAGGCCTCTATGCTCCAGTCCGTTGCCAGGAGGCACTGACCACATTACTCATTTTATCCACTGATTTGGGGTATGTAACTGTTGCTTATCTGGTGCTTCTTCTGTTTAAATCTACTCTGAATGCCTCTCTTCTTCATCTAAATTAGATTTCTTTAACCTTTCAATGCCTCTAAAAGGCATTTTCACATTTGTTAGCAGGATTGCCTTTAGAGAATTTGTGTAAGTTTACAATTATGTATTTATTACATTAATACATCTCTCCACAATTGAGCTAGACGTTCCCCTTTTTGTTATCATTATACCTCCAGAATTTAGCTCAATGTCTATCTAAAGTATGCATATAATATGAATTAGATAGAAGAATGAATAATGAAGTATGATGAAAACAGAGTATCATCTTGAAGCTTTATTGGTCTTAGTTCTAAAAGTATTTGCAAACATTATTTCTACGTCAAAATAATCATCTACATTTGAGGATATAATAAAACATAATTGATATAAAATGTTAGGACTACCTGAAATTCTAAAGGTATAAAACAGCTTACATGTATTGAGCACTGAGTATACAGTAGGACATTACAAGGCATTTTGTAAGCATTGCCTCATTTCATTCTCACAACGATCTCAATCTTTTGAAAGGATTTGATGTCTTCCAATTCTGTCCACAGACTTTGAGGGAATATTAAATAACTTCTGTTTTGGGAAAACCTTTGAAAAGCACAGTATGCTTTAACTTCCTTCTGAATTGCAATGTGTACCCTAAGATATCTCACACCGGTATTATGTGAAAATCTCTTTGTCTGTGGCTGCTTCTGCAGGCCTCCTGAATCCTCTACACAGCAGAGACCACAGGAGCTGCTCTGCACAACATCCAGGGCACATATATAAATTAGTTTCTCGCATGTTTTATTAGTACATTATGTTCACTTGTCTGTTCTTCCTTGGACTGTACATTCCTTGGGGCAGCATAAACAGTATTTTCATGAGAGCATCTATTTATTATGGCTTTTATTGAGCCAAATGTTATGTTTTAAACTCTTTAATAAACTTGAATAACTCTGCTGACATCACTACCTATGAGATGAGCATTATCATATCTATGATTTACAAGCCTAAAATAAATTATCTAGTAAGTAATTAGGGCAAGGTTTGATTTCAGATTTGTCCAATAAAGACTTCATTTTTTCCTTTATTTGTTAGAGTAATCTTTGTTATTTTAAATATAACCAAAGTCTTGGCAATTGTTAACACGCAGTATCTCTTCTGCACCTTCTAACTATCTTTCACTTTCCCCCTTGCTTCTTCTCCCTAAGTCTCCTCTGTATGTGCTTGTGTATGGATGTGTGTGTCTCTGTGTGTGTACGTGCATGCATATGCACTTGTATTGGGGTGGGAATATGAGTGATTTTATTTTTTTATTTTTTTGAGAATTTTAATATTTATTTTTTAGTTTTCGGCGGACATAACATCTTTGTTTGTATGTGGTGTTGAGGATCGAACCTGGGCCACACGCATGCCAGGCGAGCGCGCTACCGCTTGAGCCACATCCCCAGCCCTGAGTGAGAGATTTAAATTAAAAATTTTCTTTCTCAGACACACTTGTAATTCCCTATGAAGAAGATGAATCTGGAAAACTTACAGCAAAGAATTGACTTTTTAAAAAAAATGCTCAGACATGGCTAGAGATGTAGCTTAATGGCAGAGCATCCATGCGGCCAAGTATGAGGCCCCAGGTTCAGTTCATACCACTACAAAGCAAAATTAAAAATAAATAAATAAAAAACAAACAAACAAAAATATTCAAACAAAAAGAAGAGTAACACGTAACAGGAGACAACTTACTTTAAAGAGATTATGTCATAAAGAATTAAAAATACAAGTTGTTTGATTAGAAAGACATATGAGTATTTAAAATTACTAGGCAGTTTACCTGAGGCCATATACTATCTAGTAGGATTTCCTTTTTCATAATGAAAAATCTAGGCAACCACAGACTGATTGACATTTACTTTTACTTTTAAAATCAATTTTAGATTTTAAAAATGGTTTTAAATTAAATACTTGTTGAGATTTATGGCTTCTTATCATAAGTTGCTCTTTTTAAGACTTACCATGTTTCTGATTTTCATTTCATTTGTCCTTTCTGTAGCAAGTTAAATATTACAGGGACATGGTGACTATGAGAAAATGATGCAAGGTGAAAACTTTTTTCCTCTCATAGAAACAAATGTAATTGATGTATCCACATTAGCAGAAAAAAACAGACACTTAGATGTTCTTATGCTCACATATCATGTTCTTCATGTCATTATGGCTGGCAAGATCCATAGTTTACAACAGGAAGAATTTCTCACCAATGTCATTTATAAACTACAATTCATGGATGTAAAGCTGTGAGATATTTCCTGTCTCCTTCATTTATCAGTGAGCTGATTCTAAAATGAGCAATTTCAGTAAGAGATAGATATTTCCTCATAAATTTTATATTACTTTTTTTCTTTCTGAAGAGTCTCCAATATTTACCAAGTAAATGAAAACTTAAAAATGAAGCTTGTCTTACAGTTTAAATAAATCTCTGCTTTGTGATGTATCTAATAATGAGGTATATTTATGTACATATCTCTGAAAACCTGAATCCACTGATCAGTAATAGATGAATGGCAGAGAAATGCAATGAGTTGCTGAAATATAAAATTGCAACCAAAATGTTCTCTGAGGGAACTTGTCTTATAAGGGATTATAAGACAACTCCTTCAAGGTGGGGACAAATGACATAGGAGACTGGCATGCCATGACATGTAGTAATGGCATACACAGAGCCACGCCTACATGAAAGATTGGATACCAGGTTCTGACAGGAATACTTACAAAAATCATGTCGCTAAGCTGAATCGGGCTATTCTACATGTTTTTAGAATATTTTCAGGATGATGTGCTTCAAGGAAAATTAATAGCTATAGAGAAAACAGTAAGTGGTAAGTTTATTTGGCTGTTTGAGAAACCAAGCTGACAAGGTAAAAATGCCGATATAAGATCCTCATATGTCTTACAGTTATCATTATTTTTATTTTTGACAGTATATGGATGCTTTAATGCTAGTAAGATAAGCATCTCCTGAGACATTGATGATTGTCCACGTATATTTGGAATCATCAAGGATGAAAAATTCCACACATCAATCACAGAAGTTACCTGAAATTGTGTCACTTTGAAAATAGGAGGTAGGCAGTATTTTTGTCTGGTTTATCCTCACCAGAGGATGACCAACAAGGAACTTTTCATCTTTTGTTGACCTCATATGATCCCAGCTACTAAAAGTTAAGGGGACACAATCTAAAAAATAAGGATAGATATGTCAAGTAAAATACTTCAAGACAATACAGATATTGTGTGTGGGTTTAATGTATCTAGTATATATTCAAATATCCAGAAACTTCATACTTCCTGTTTAACTGTCAAATCATTCTTGTAACAAATCTTCCAAAGACAAAATGTCAAGAAGTGATTGTATAATACTATGATGGTATTCATCCAGAAAGAACCAAATATGTTGTCAGGACCCTTTTGGTGCTTCTATATGCAGGGAGAAAATTTACTTCAAATATTGTCATGAAGATTGGACAGCATAACCTCTTCTTTTATTCTCCATGACTGGCAAATAAATATTTATAGATCTACAATGATGTATCATGGAAAATAGAAGTTTTTCATTATGAATGACCTTAGCAATGACCAAATTATCATTTATAAGTTCAGAAAAAAAATGAGAGAGAGATCAAGTGACTTGCTCAAGGTCATCAAACAGATCTTTAAAGGTGGTAATAGAAAAAAGATAATTTTGTTTTGTTTTTTAAAGTTTAGTGCTTCTTATACTACAATATGCTATATTTTATTTTCTAAATGCAAAAGTGATTTTGATCATTATAAAATGTAAGACATTTTGGGATAAACATAAAACTATGTACTTAATTTGTTTACAATTCCAGAAATATTTGAAATAGCAAATTTGGAACTAACTTTAAAAAGGTAGCCAAGTATTTGGTGCAGAGGACCTAGCTTTATCCCACTGATTTTCAAATAAAGAATTATCCTTTGCTTTTATTTAAGCATGCATGGTTAAGTAATTTTAAAGCAGAAATTTAGTTAGGCATGTATAGTGCAACAATGTAGCACTTAGAAACTAGTTATTATTTGGAATACCCACAGGAAAAGGTCAAGACTGGGTAATTGACGCTATATTTCTTTCTGCCTATGATAAGTTTAGTAAACAAGAGAATGCTTGTTTGCTCAAACATTTATGAAATATGCACAATATATCATTTTTTAGATGTATGTACAAAATTCCTTTTGATTTTTTTGGTACTAAATGGGTTCATACAATAGTGAGCTAATGTTTTGTTCTTTCTTATTTTGTCCTGACTAATATCCAATGCATATTAAGAAAAGCATGTGAAGCAAGATATTGATATTAGACTGCAAATATATACTATAATTTACAAAGAATCAGAACACAGATAAATTAGTAATACAGTTCTTCTCTCAAGAGATTCAGCATTTCCCTTTGAACGATGGTACTCTTGGGGTCAAGGTCACAAGCAAAGCAATATGGGAGAAATTCCTGTGCAGCTGCTTACTCCAAGCAAACATGTGGAAAATAAACAGATGAATTCAATTTGCAATGTCATTACTCACCCCATTCCTAATGCTATCCTAGCACACACACATACCATGAACAGCACAGAGCTATATTCCCACATGCCTGATATTTGAACTACAATACGTCAAAACAGATTTGGAGAAGAAGGTGTTGGCTGATAGATGGCATGTGCACATTTTATGTAAAGATGGGTAGGTATTCACCTCAGTTTTCCTAAGGCAGCTGAATGTCCCTGGCTTCTATTTTTGTTTTTTAAAATAACAATATTCAAATTGTAAAGGATAAAAACTGATATCATTAGAAATATAAGGCTTGGCTAATTATATTAACCATATTGGTCACTTGATAATCAGAAGTCATATTTTTTACTAGACTTTTCATTATTTTATTTTTACCTAGCAAATAATAATGGGGTGTATTTATGGGGTTTAATGTGAAATTTTCATCTGTATACATATTGCTTAAAGATTCAATCAAGCTAATTAATATATCCATAACCTCTCCAATTTATCTGTGTGTGTGTGTGTGTGTGTGTGTGTGTGTGTGTGTGATATGAGCATATTAAATAAATCTATTATTGGAGAATACTCCAAAAGCTATAATTATCACATGATCTAGCAATGTCACTTCTGGTAACCAAAATAAATAAATAAATAAATAAGTTTGTAGAGAGATACCTGCACTCATGTTCATTTTTGTTTTATTTGCAATAGTCAGGATGTAAAAACGACACATATCCATCAATGGATGAATACAGAAAATGTGCCACATATTCACAGTGAAACTTTATTAGACATTTCTTTTCATTTTATTTTATTTTCAATTTCTTTGAAACTGAAAACGTAAAGTACTGATACCCCAGAGGAATTTTCCACAAAAATATAATAGAAAAGATTTTGGACCAGAGACATTAGGTTTTATTTTATGTAGTTCTAGTTATAGATCACATAATGCACTCCATTCTGTGGCTATATTATTTTCTCTTCCAGTAGCAGAAAAAGATTTGTAAACTGTGGGATTGTCTGTCTCTCAGTTCAGCACCAGATTTTCATCCTAATTTTCCTCCTAATTTTACCAATTTTTTTTGTTGTTGTTGATGATACAAAATTGTTCATGTTGTCACAAGTAATATATTCAAGAAATGTTTTTATGAGAGTAGTGGTGTTTTTCTTGGTTATGTACTTATAGAATATGAAAGAGCCATTTCTTAATGGACTTTATTGACATGAGTTTTTCACTACGTGACATCAATTTTGAGTATATAATTTGAAAGATTATGACATATATATATATATAGATATATAACAACCACCACATTTAAGACATAGATGATGTTTCATAATTGGTTGTAATAGTAAAAATCTATTTAAGTATAAAAACTAGGAGATAATCTAGTGAGGTAAAATAATAATAATAATAAGCATATTAGACAAAAAGATCAAGATGAATTTATCGATTGTCTAGGAACTCAGAGGTGTATCTGGGGATGTGGGGAAAATTAAAGCTTTCTGAAAATTCCTTGAATTATAGATAAAAATGTTATGGACATATGCATATATGTATTCTTCAGTCAAAAGTATTAATAGTTTCCCTCAGAATGTCAGTGATGGCTCTCATTTTCCAAAATTCACAACTCACTAAAATTAGCATAAAATAACCATCAGGAGAATAAATACATTTCTAATTTCTTTAAATTTATCTTTAAATATCTGGTTTATGGAAATATCTATATTACCCCACCTGACTTATTCTTTATAATGCTCATAATTATTTAGCCATGAAAGACATATCAATTTTCTATTCTATGTAAAGCACAAAACTAAGGTAATAAGTAGGAGATAGCCCCAATTTAAAAAAAAAAAAAGAAAAAAACCTTAAAGTGTAATAAGCCTTGTAACATCTCTACTATTTCGACAAATAATTAATTGATGACATGCATGCATACTGTAGTCACACCAGAATTGAAAGCTATTGAAATTAAGGGCTAAACCAGACAATGATGTTTTTTTCACAAGTGTTTATAGCAACAATATTAGAAATACATTTATCTCTAATGACTATATGTATATATTAGTACACACTGGTATGTGTTGGGGTGTGTGTGTGTATATTCATATCTTTCTGAAGACCCTCCAAGTCTAAAACACTACATCATATAGTGGTTGTTGAAATAAAATAAATACAGATTGATATCTGACCCTGGCCACTTGAAATAAGTTTTTTATAGAATAACTTGTACTTTTTCAAGAGGGACATTGTTGGATAATTTACAAATTTCATGGAAATGGATAACAAAAAACGGGACAAAAACAAAGTAAAAATGACCTCCAACCACAAAATTTTGACTTGTAGCTTGACATATTTACTTTATTTTAATTATTTTTCCTTCTTATTAAGTCAAATTTCAAAGGCCTGGCCTTATTTGCTTTTAACCAATGATATTGCAAAAAAGAAAGAAAGATTGCATATTTAAAATGATATGCTCTCTTCCTGTCCTTCTTTAGAATTCTCTGGGCATTGAATTCTTAGAAATTTGCATATTTGTAGTCATAGGCCTACAAAGTGAAACTCTGACTTGTCAATAGCTACAATGAAACTGGCTCCCACTTTGCAATCATTTGGCTTCAACAGAAGACTCAGTTCTGCTTTGTAATTGAAACTCATTCATGATTTTAGTTAGAAAAATTTTTAAAACTCTATTTCCCAATCATTGGAGTTGGTATTATACCAATTAGTATAAGACATACTCAGGCTTTGTAACCCAGTTATGTAACTTAACCACCAGCACCTTTCTTAAAAATCTGATACCATTTACAATTATAATTCCAAAATATTTTACTTTTAGATACAATATTATATTTCTGGGGTCAAAATAAGTAAGTGATTTAGAATAATTTTACAATAATTGTTGGTACCTACATGCCTAGTAACTTGGAAAATTGGAGTCACTTTTATAAAGAGACATCTGAGAAATAAAGAAGCAGTGTTTGAAAGTTCTGGCTTGAGCAATTCTTAACAAATTTAAAGCAAATACAACTTGTATCTCACTGAAGCTGGGAAAAAAAATTTCCTACAGTGGGTAGAAATTCACAAAAATTTTCATTATAATTCTAAAACAAGATTTAAATATTCACTTTGAGTATTTTGTATATTTGAAAACAACGTTGTTTTTCTGCTTTTATATATAATAGTAATTAAATAGAATAATAGCTCAAATTGTTTGGAAAGATGAATTATAATGAGAAAATCCCCTAAATATTTGAATTTCTTGAATTGTTAATCAATCAGAAACAAAAAGTACAAATGGAATTGATTCTATGCCCACTCGCCCCACCTCAGCAAAAAAATTGAAATCAGTAGGAACAACTATGATTAAACTGTTAACTTACAGAGTCTGGTTTCTTTTCATCTTTATAAGATAAGCTTTCTTGACTTTGGGGGAAGATCTAGTCCTTATAATTACTTCCAGTGACCCTCCTAATATATAACTACTTCAATGTAGGGAAAATTCTAATATTAAATATTCAAAGTAGATATTTAATTGATGTAACAGTAGTAAAAATAATTTTTCAATCTGTGTGCTGCTTCTTTAATATTTTTATTTTAGACTAATTATTGATGTTGTTATTTTTGTTTCTGTATTGAGGAATTTCAGACACACTGGCAGGATGATATGAGACTATGAGGAAGAAAACTGAGCAAGATTATATGGCATGTTGACAAATGGTTAAAGTGCAGACAGTGTTTTTTATTTCTATTTGTTTTGTATCACTCCAGGCCCAGCAGTGACCTCCCTTAGCTAGGTCCAAGTTAAAAGATGAGAAGTTTCAAACTATGAATCTCCCAGTTCTGGACATACTGAATCATAATTTTCACAGCTGAAACAAAAAGTATTTTTATGCAGACTTGCACATCCTAAATCATGCTTCTCATTAAGAAATATTGACCAATATGTGAACCACAGATTATTCATGCAATTTACTCACACTGGGAATGAAAATAATATGTATAGCTTGTAACTTTAATTGCGGTTTAGACCATTAGTTTTCAATTCTGGCTTCATAATGTAATCTCTTCAGAAACTGTGAAAGAATTTTTTATGTGTTCAATTGAAACCAATGTTTCAAACAGTGCTCCAAATGGGTCTAATGTAGAACCAAGGATGAGAAGCACCAATCTAGACAAACTAGTCCTCATATTATTAACAATATGCCATTTTGTTCCTCTTCATCCTACTAAATAAGTCTGATTGTGAATGTGTATAAGAATTTTATCTGTATTCCACATTAAGGCAAATAAATGGCATATATGATATTTGTGACATTTCCTTAATCAGAGTGTTTCATAACAGCTTATTATTTATTAATTAATAATAGGAAAATACTTAGGAATTTAAAGACATGTTTAATTTATAAAACTGATTTAATTTATTACTTGAATTTTCTGCTTCATTTTTAGTTTCTAGACATTAAGGAAAATACTAGCTGTTACTACAAGTGGGATATATACATATATATATATATATATATATATGCGATTCATATATTATATATATGCAATTTATACACACACACACACACACACATATGGCTCAAACACAGTAGAATTTTATTTCTTACTTCTGTAAATTACAAGGTGAGCTTGCAATTCAATCAAGTGATACTGTTCTGTGTATCCATCCATTCAACTCAAGAATTATAGTGGTTCTATTATCTTTGACATGTGATTTCCAGATAAATCTGGGTTCTCTGTCTCTAAAAGAAAAAGTACTTGAGAAGACTACATCTTAGTCTGCAAAATGTGCCCAATAATTTCATTCCCATTTCATAGGCAGAATCAGTGACCATATCTAACTAAAATGTAGACTTGCGATAATCACTGTGAAACCAAAAACAATATAAAATAACAAACATTTTTTGCAATGGTATGAATTTGCTCTGTATCCTTCTTCCTATCAAATAAATTTTCATTCATTCCTGTGGAAGAAAATTCACAGCTCCATCCAGATGTATGTCCAACCCAAGATATAAGATCTCTTCTGAGTCCTCTCAATTCAGATTAGACATGCATCTTCAATTGGGCTAAAAATCAAGTCTCTCTGCCTATGACTCAACACATATATAAAAAACTGTTGAAAGGGGGCAGTTTAAATGCAGTAGAAACTTCCATTCAGAAAAGGGAAGAAAGGAAGATGGACATAAATAATAGCAATTGATAAATATTAATAATATATATGGTGTATATGTGTTATTGCATATTTATGCACATGGAATGTACACATCCCCAGGGATCTTTATCTGTTATGTTCCTTTCAGCATCTCATCCAACATTGTTCAACTGAGGCTCAATTCATGAGTATAATCCCAGAAGTTGGTCTAATTGTAGACCTTGAAAAGGCTCAGATCCTGATGTAGGCCGTGATGACAAAACATGTTATAAACAACAACCACTTCAGCATGACCAATAGAAGTGAATTGGTAGTTAATGGGAGATGGTATAATTTTTTTTAGAGTAAAACTGCATTTTTAATATTTTAATTCACAAAAAATCAGTGTACAAAATCACTAAATACTCCATTCTTACTTACCTTTTTAATTCCAGTCTATTTATTTTCTAAAACTTCTAAAAAGTAGAAAACTAGGTCATATGTATCTCTTATAAAATTTTTATATCCTGCCAAAATTACATTCTTTTATCCAACTCATGTACTAAAAAAGGAATCTTAAAATAATTTGAAAACAGGAGCCCAGAAGAGTATTCCTATTTCAAATACCACTCAAATTAATGAATGATAGCTGAAATAAACATCCATTTTATTAAATTATTTATTTATTCTAATTTGTTATATGCGAAGGCAGAATTCAATTCATTTTATATTACACACATAGAGCACAATTTTTCAAGTCACTGATTGTACACAAAGTATTTTCATACCATTTGTGTCTTAATAAACATACTTAGGGCAACTGATGTCTAACTCATTCCACCATCATTCCTACCCCTTTGTCCCTTCCTTTCCCCTCCCTTTTGCCCTATCTAAAGTTCCTCCATTCCTCCCATGCTACCCCCTCCCCCAACACAATTTTGAATCAACATCCTCATACTAAAGAAAACATTCAGCCTTTTGTTTTTTTGGGATTGGCTTGCTTCACTTAGCTTTACTTTCTCCATTTACTTTCAAATGTCTTGATTTTATTCTCTTTTAATGCTGAGTAATATTCCCTTGTGTATATATACCAATTTCCCTATCCACTCATCTACTGAAGGACATTTAGTTTGTATTTATAATTTAGCTATTGTGAATTGTGCTGCTATAAACATTGATATGGCTGTGTCCCTGTAGTATGCTGTTTTTATGTCCTTTGGGGATAAACCTAGAAGTGGGATAGATGGGTCAAACTTTGGTTCTATTCCAAGTTTTCCAAGGAATCTCCATACTGCTTTCCAGACTGACTGCACTAATTTGCAGTCCCACCACAATGTATGAGTGTGCCTTTTTCCCTATATGCTACAGAGCAATACTAATAAAACAGCATGATTTTGGCACCAAAGTAGACCTGTAGAACAATGGTACAGAATAAAGGACACCGAGATAAACCCACATAATTACAGTATCTCATATTAGACAAAGGCACAAAGAACATATATTGGAGAAAAAATAGCCTCTTCAACAAATGGTGCTGGGAAAACTGGAAATCCACATGTAACAAAATGAAATTAAACTTCTATCTCTCACCATGCACAAAATACAATGCAAAGTGGATCATGGACCTTTGCATTAAACCAGAGACTTTGTGCCTACTCCTAGAAAAAATAGTCCCAAATCTCCATCATGTTGGATTAGGCCCCAACTTCCTTAATAAGACTCCTATAGTGCAGGAATTAAAACCAAGAGTCAATAAGTGGGATGGATTCAAACTAAAAAACTTTTTCTCAGCAAAAGAAATAATCAGTGAGGTGAATAGAGAGCCTACAGAATGGGAGAAAATTTTTAACACAAGCACATCAGATAGAGGACTAATCTCTAGGATATACAAAGCACTCAAAAGTCTTAACACCAAAAAAACAAATCACCCAATCAATAAATAGGCCCAAGGAACTGAACAGACAATTCTCAGAAAAGGATATGCAATCAATCAACAAACATAAATAATTGTTCAACATTTCTAGCAATTAGAGAAGTGCAAATCAAAACTACCCTAAGATATCATCTAACTCTTGTCAGAATGGCAGCTATAAAGAATACAAACAACAAAAACTGAAATAAACATCTATAATGCTAATTGGATATCACATATCTGACTCTTAGTGTTACAGAAATACTCATTTTTTCAGAAATATTAATTTAATCCCTTATATTTATGGAAAATAATGCTTGGGGTCTTTTGTACAATTTTTAACTAATTTAAAAATAAAATATATATTCAAAGACTTACGAGCATCTAAATATGAAAAGTTACCCTTTTATTTAAATTAAAAATAAGAATTGATATACTTCTATTCAATAATAGTATTTGTCTAATTTAAATATGATGTCTCTGTTCAGAACTATAATTTATTTCAACTTAACCTTCAAAGTTATATGAAGAATTAGCAGAAAAACATTTTGAAATTTATATCTATAATATGTTAGAGTTGTTAAATTTCAAATATAAATGTTTAGTTTTAGTGTTTGTTTAAAAAGAAAGAAATTTGGAGCCTCAAAAAGGAACTATGTGCTAACTGGTATTATTTACTCTTCATCTATTATGATTTATTTCATTTAGAATTCTTTCTGATTCTGTGGTCAACCATGTTTACAATATTATTTCATCTCCAAATACTGTCTCATAAAAGTTGAAAGTGTCCTGATTACATTGAACTTTGAATGGATGGAATTCACAGTATTATATAACTTGCTTAGTAATCAACTTGTGCCATATCCACAGAGCAAAATCTATTCTGGTATCATTCTGATCTTTTAGATAACCAGAATGGTTAACCTCAGAAAAGTAGCATTATCACTGAGGGTACTATTCCAGTACACAGTGAATTCTGGCATAGATAACAAAGTTCTTAAGGAGTTAATCAAATCCTATTAGCAATAAAACTGGGAAATTTTAATTTTAGTAAAATATAATAAACTTTCATATGTGAAAAACTGTTTTGAAGTTTGAGTTTTCCAAGGATTTATTATTTTTGCTTCAAAACACACTAAACACATTAAGTATCCACTATGTTCCAAACATTCTTCTAGCTTCTGGAATATTAATGAATAAAGATAAATGACTCTGCTTTAAAGTTTGAATTTAGTAGTTGTAATCAAATAAACAGAAATATAATATAATTGCAAATTTCACTCAAAACTATGAAAGAAATTAAAGTAAATTTTATGTTACTGAAATTTAACTAAGGTATGAGAGACAATAGACAGTTATCCAAGAAAAGAATGAGATTAGGGCATTTCAGTCAGAGGAAATGGAGCAATGGTAAAAAGCCTTCTATTAGAAAATAGTTTAATGATCTCAAAGCATTTAAGTAAACTGGCATCACTGACTTAAGAGAAACTAGCTGTTAAGTGAAATGAAAGTGTGGAGATATGCAGGTTCACATCATGTTAGAGTTTTGAAGGTTATGATCTTAATTTGCAATCTAGCCCAAAGAACTAGAGGTGTTTATTACAGTTTTCTTGCTTCATTTCTTCTTAAGGTAAATTACATTAGTTGATTTCTATATTGTAAAGATCACGGTGACATTTAAAGGACTTAAAGGATACTAGTTGCATCAAAGAAGGAAAATCAGTTATAAACCAAGAGATTTGTATGGAGTACAATAGAAAGAGATACGTTGGTATAGACTAGGGTGGTGATATAAAAATAGGGAGTGAACAGATTTTGATGTGTTTTTCAGATAATAATGATGAACCTCTGTAAGGAATTGCATAAGGGTATATATGATAGAGAAATAAAGCAAACACCCAGATATCTGAGTTAAACCACAGGGTCAATATCATTTACTGGCCTATGAAAAATGATTGTAGGTTATTGTAAAGCACTGGTTGGCCAGGTTATGTCAATTTTATGATGCATGTGAGGAATTCACTTGAGGTCATTTGTAGAAACTAGTCTGGACTACAAGGAAGACATGGAGATTTCTCAAGATAGAAGTATTAGTTAAAGGTAGATACACTAGGGTTCTCCAGAGAACAGAAACAATTAGATGGATAGATGGTTAGGTGGATAGATAGATGGATGGATGAATAGATGAGTAGATAGGTGATAGATAGGTAGATAGATAGAGAGATAGATAGATAAACAGAGTAGATAGAATCATCCCTTGTACCCATTGGGAATCCTTTTCGAATTCCTCGTAGACACTGAAATCTGCATAAGGTCAAGTCCTTTATATAAAATGACATGGTATTTGCATATAATCTGCTCACATCTTCCAGTATGCTTTAAATCATTGATAGATTACTTATGGTCCTAATACATTATAAATATTATATAGTTGCCATGATGCATTGATAAGAAAATATGGCAGTACTGTTCAGTACAAACATAATTTAATTTTTTTTTTTTAATCTATGGTGGGTTGAATCTATGGATATAGGGATATGGAGGGTTGACAGTAAGTGAGAGGAGATTTGTCAGGAAAAAATGGCTTCCATGATTGAGGAAGATGAAAAGTCCCATGACAGACCATTTGCAGGGTGGAGAACCAGAGAAGTCAATAACTTGATTCAGTTCGGATCGGAAGGCCTCAGAACCAGAAAAGCTGATGGCATAATGTTCAGTCTAAGGCTAATGATCTGTGAACCTAGGAAATCTGCTGTTGCAATTCCAGGAGTTCAAAGGCCACGAGATATGAGATATGGAGTTCTGGTGTACAAGGGAAGGAGAAAAATTCTATACTAGTTGTAAGAGAGAGAGAAGGCACAAATTAGCCATATCTCTGTCTTTTTCTTCCAACCAGGCCCCTGGCCAACTGGTACCTGCTCATATCAATGGAGGATTATCTCCCCTTAGGCTACTGACTCAAAAGCCAATATCCTGCAGGAAAACCCCCTCTATTCATTACATTTGAATTTCTTTAGAATATTTTACTTTGAAGAGGAAAACAAACAAATCAGGGCTAGAGTAAAAGTGTCCTTGGTGAACTTATTTCAAAATGAAAAATTACTCTAACTTTGCAGCAAGACCACATTCTGACTACTGTGTTTAATTCTTGTTGCTATATTTTAGGAAGGACAAGACTAAGATTGAAAAGGTCAGGTGAAATGACAGTAACTAATTCAGAAATGAGATGTCAAGATTTGGTGTTATAAAGCAAAGATTAACCTATAAGCAATTCAAGTAGGTTTATATAGAGAGGCATACACATATACACTTAGGCACATACAAAAGCTAGTTAAAACAGTATTTGAATTAAATTGACAAGGTCAACAAAGGAATCAAATTATGGTATCTGAAGAGTAAACTTAAAAAGGGAAAGTGAAGGTGAATTCTAACACTAGAAAATATTTTTATGCTTAGAAAAATTGTTTATACTGTATTCAGTATTATTGAGTTCCACTTATGCATAGAAAACAGAAATATTTGCATCATTAATACAAATTAAGAAACAAATTAATCATACAGTTAATGTCTTAGTTTCTTATTCTGTGTTTGTGATGATTATTGTTTTGAATAATTGAGTATGTTGCAATTTGGGCTTTTTTTTTAAAGGGCCCACATTGAAAAGACATTTGTTAGAATATTGGCAGAAGTTTTCTAGTAACATTTGAATTAATATTTAGAGAAAGTGCTGATAATAAAGTCAAAGAAACATATTCAAGTGATTCATAGAATCATATTAATTTACTTAGCATTTTCTATATACCAAGCTTCATTCAATTTATTATCATTTAATTTATTTCCTATTCAGTAAGTTCTATTTTAATCATTCACTTACACATAAACAAAATTAGACATGTGTAAATCAAACAGAGTTACATGTTATTAAATGTTTGGTCTGATTTCCCCACCAATTTACTAAACTTTATACTATATCGTGAATTTTGACAGAACATTGAAAATTAATACAATCAAGGGTCCCACCAAAATAAAGAAACCACTAGACTGAATATAATTTAGAATGAAACAGAATCTACTGTTAACCCTTTTACAATCCATGACAAATATCACTAATCAATATGTTAGCATAAAGATAAACTCTGGTTAAATTACTAGGCTCAGACCCAAAATTCACCTTTACACAGAATTCACCTTTACATACATCTCAGGAACCACTACAACAGGTGGAAGAATGCATTTAATTGTGAGCAGTAAGAATGACTCCATGATTTCTTTCTCAAAAGTCACACAAAATTCTTAACTCATCTTTGTATTCATCAGTGTTTCAACAGTCATTAAACTGGATGATCATATTATAGACATATAACCAATATGCACAGTAAATTAGTAATGAATGTGCATTTAAAACATCTATGTGAAAATACTTGTGCAATAGGTAAGACATTTCAAACACAAATTCATATGTACCAGAATTTCCATATTTATTATTTTCTTAAATCTTTGTTAATCTGATTCTGAATTGGAATTTGGGGGGTTTTTTGGAGGGAGATATTATCATATTAAATATAATCTGAATAATACCATAGTTTTGTGCCAACATCCCAAGATTTTGCCCAGTGGAAGGCAATGAGGAGACTGTTCTAGACTTAGGTTGTATGAAATGCCTGAGGTTGAGTGAGAATTCATGGCTTTCTTGCTTTGATCATGGTATTTTCATGGGTCATGAGAATCTTGAATGAATTTGAGATGGCCCTGACTTAGAATCTAGCTCCTCTAGGTCCTGTTGTCTTTCCACTTCTTCACCATATCTGTACTAGAATACTCCCTTCTGGGGCTCCCTGACTGGGCCTTTTTTTCTGATATTTTTATCATTTTCCTGCACCTGCAGCACACTGCTCTTGCACCTTTCAGTAGGAGTTGCTCAGTAAGCTTCTCCATTGAAAGGAGAGCAAATGCCTTTGATTCCAAGCAATTTTTTTCTTAGTTCCTTAGCTAAATTTCCTAAGGTGAGGAATGAAAAAATGTCTGCTCATCTGCTTGAAACTTTGCAGATCTTTGATTAAAAAAATCACATCAAGTATTTGAAAGCTAGAGTTCAAAAGATCCAAAAAAGACATTTGAGTTGAAAATTACTCAAAAAATGTGATAATGAAGTCTGAAATGCTTGCATTCCTAGATGTGACTATCATTGCTCACTAAACCCAAAGGAATTAAGCCATATATTTTTTTTTCTGGGTTTTGTTTGTTTTGTATTTTATGTGTCTGAAAAGAAGTATTTTTAGATTTTAAAGCATAAAATTGTACATTTTAATGAGGTTCTATGTAATGTTCAAGGTGTAAAAATTCCTACTCTTTAAATCAGGTTAAACATCCTTATCTACTTTAAAATTTGTTCTTTCTTTATATTGAAACTTCTTTCTTTCAGCTTTTTGAAATGTAAAGTGCATAATTGTTATCTATTGTCACCATACTGTGCAATAGTGCTCTAGAATTTATTGATTTTATCAGTAACTTTATTGACCATTGATAAACATGTCATGTCTGCACCCCTCCTAATTCCCATACTCTTTCTGGCTCTGATAACCAACATTCAGCTTTTGATTTGCATGATATCAATTTTCCTTAGATTCTACATATTTCTGAACAGTATTTCATTATATATATATATATATATATATATATATATATATATATATATACACACACACACACACACACACACACACACACACACACCACAATTTTTTTGTTCCTCAGTTGGGCATGTAGATTTTTCCCATTTTTGGCTATTGTGAATATTGCTTCTTGGAATATGAAAAAGCAAATATTCTCATCAACATTCTGATTTTATTTTTTTTTGGATAGATACCTACTGATGGGATTGCTGAGTCATGGTAGGTCTGATCTTAAATTTTTTATGAATCTCAATACTGTTTTCCACAATGGCTCTACTAATTTATATTCTCATCAATAGTGTATAAGTTTTCCCTTTTCTCCATATCCTTGCCAGCACTTGTTATCTTTAATCTTTTTAATAGGGCAACGTGGTATCTTGTGGTTTTGATTTGCATTTACTCAATGATTAGTGATGTTCAATACATTGTTCAAATACTGTTAGCCATTTGTATGCCTTCTTTTGAGAAATGTCTGTTTATGTCTATTGCAAATATTTTCTCCCATTCTGTGAATTGTCTCAGCACTCTGTCAAATGTTTCCTTTGTTTTGAAGATGCTCTTTTTGTTTGATGGAATCCTACTTGTCAATTTTTGCTTTTACTTGCTGTATTTTTGATGTCTTGTCCAAAAATTCCTTGCCCATGTCAAGGTCCTGAAGCATTTTTCTCATGTTTTATTTTTCTAGTAGTTTCCTAGTTTCACGTCTTACATTTAAGTCTTTGATTCATTTTGTGTTGGGTTCTGTAACTGGTGAGAAATAGATGTCTAGCTTTATTCTTCTGCATGTGGAAATCCAATTTTTCCATACACCACTTCTTGACAAGACTGTTCTTCCTCTGATGTGTATTCTTTGTGCCTTTGTTGAAAATCAGTTGGCTGCAGATACATAAATTTATATCTAGGAACTGTATTCTTTTCCATTGGTTTTTGTATCTGTCTTTATGTTAATATCACACTTTTAAAACTTACTACAGCTTTGAGATATGTTTTGAAGTCACATAGCATAATGTCTTCTGCTGTGTTCTTGTTATTCAAATAGCTTTAGCTTTTCAGAGTTTTTGTGGTTCATAAAAATTTTAGGACTGTTTTTATTATTTCTATGAACTCTATTGGTATGTTAATAGAAACTGTACTGAATCTATAAATCACTTTGAGTAGAATGGACTTTTAGCAATATAAATTTTCCTAATCATAAACACAGGATCTTTCCACTCTTTTGTATCATCTTCAGTTTCTTTCATTTATGTTTTATAATTTTTAGGATAGAAGTCATTCACTCCAAAGTTTTGGTTTTTGCAGTAGCTATTATAAATATGTAATTTATAATATATTTTTATTGATTTCTATTTCAGAAAATTCGCTATTGTTATTTTTCAATGCTACTAAATTTTGCACAATTTTTTTTATCCTGCAGCTCTGTTGAAAGAATTAATTAGTTCTGATAGCTTTTTGGTGGAGTTTTGGGGGGTTCTATATATAAGTTCATGTCATTGGAAAATAGCGACAATTTGAATTATATTTCAACTTTGATGCCCTTTCTTTATTTCCTTTGCCTATTTTCTCTGGCTTGGATTTCTAATGCTATGTTGAATAAATGACGTAAAAGTGGACATCTCTGTTTTGTTTTAGGTCTTGAAAATCTTTTGCTTTTCCTCATTCAGTATAATATTAGCTGTTGGTTTATTTTAAGTGCTTAATTCTTTGTATGCCTAATTTCTTCAGAATTTTTTGTGTGTGTGTGAAGTGATGTTAAATTTTATCAAATGCCTCTTCTCTTATCTATTGAGGTGGTCATGTGGTTTGCCCTTCATCCTGCTAATGTAGTTTATTGCTAATCAAGTTTACTGATTTCTATATGTTGAACCATCCTTGCATCAGTGTGATGAATCACACTTGATCATGGTGAATAATTTTTAATGTGTTGTTACATTCTATTTAATGATATTTTGTTGCAGACTTTTGTGTGCATGTTTATCAAGAATATTGGGCTATAGTTGTGTGTGTGTATGTGTGTGTGCGCACGCGCGTGCACACACATGCATGAACATATGTGTTCTCATATGGCTTGGGGTCCAGGATAATAGGGCCTTATCCTTCCTCTCCTACCTTTTGGAATAACTTAAGAAAATCAGTATATTTTATTTAAATGTTTATTTGAATTCAGCATTGATGCTATCTGGTCCTGAAATTTTCTTTAATGGGAGAATTTTTAATGTTGACTTGATCTCATTACTTGTGATGGTCAGTTAATCTTTTCTATCTATTCATTATTTAGTCTATTTCAGTTTTATTATTAAATTTACTGGAATATAGTTGTTCATAATAATTTCTAATGGCATTTTTTACTTCTATGATGTGTGTTAATGTTTCCTTTTTGATCATGAATTTCAGTCTCTCTTGCTTTTAGCCTACCTAACAGTTCTTTTTTCCTGCAAATTTCTCAAAGAATCAGTTCTTTGTTTCATTCATATTTTGTATTTTTGTTTCGTTTTTATTTAGTTCTGTTCCGTTTTTTATTGTTTCTTATCTTTTATGAATTTTTGATTTAGTTTATTATATTTTTTCTAGTTCCCTTGGGCTGTACTGATAAACTGCTTATGTGGGACCTTTCTACATTTTTTATGTGGGCACTGATTTCTATACATTTCCTCTTAGTACTCCTTTTCTGTATCACATACCTTTCAATATGTTGTTTTTCAATTTTCATTTGTTTTAAGAATTTGTTTAAATTTTATTAATTATTTCTTCTTTGATACATTGTATACTCAAAAGTCAATTGTTTATCATATCTCAAAGACAAAGTATACAATCTTGAAAAAAAGTTAAGCCAACAATAGAAAAAGATGCTAAGAGATATTGGTCAGAATATTTAAGAAATCTAGGATGTGATTAAGAGAACTATTTTAAGAATCCTTGGCATGGAAGAAGGCACAAAGATACAAACTAAAGGAATATATATACTTTCAAATAAAATAATCTTAAAAAAATGTCCAAGCCTTGGATATAAGGTAAAAATTCAAATAAAAGAATAATTTAGGACCCAAAATAGATGTAGTAAAAGTTTTCTTTCCAAAACACATTATAATTAATGTTTCTAATATACAGAAGAAGGATACAATTTTAAAATACACAGAGAAAAATGGTATGTCACATTTAAGGTAAAACAACAAAAATGTCAAGTATCACTCATCCCAGACTCTAAAAGCCAAGAGGGCTGGAAATGATATATACCAAGCACTGAAAGATAATGATTGCTAACCTAAATCACTATCTCCAGGAAATCTAGCCTTCAGAAAGTAAAATGAAATAAAGATTTCCACGATAAGTAGAAATTAAAAGAATTCATAACCTCTAAACCAACATAACAAAACATACTTTAGTATAAAATAGTTCACACAGAAGAAATAAAAAAATAAATATCAGAGCCACTATATGGATGAATATTACTAGAAGAATAGTTGACTAAAGGAGAGTCAAATCTGATTTACACAGTATAAGTAAATCACAATCACAGGAAATAGATATCATCTCTCTATAATAACACTGTATATAAATGGCCTTAACTTTCTAATCAAAAGAAAGAAATTGGCAGAGCAGATTAATCATATGATAATTAGTAGTTTACTCACTATACTGGCAAACCATCCAGAGGTTGAAAGTAAAATGATGAAAAAATAATATACCATGCAAATGGAGACTGAAAGCAAGCAGGAGTAGCCTCACATCAGAAAAGGCAGACTTCAAGTAAAAATTAATCGGAAGATACAAAGAAGGTAACTTCATACACATTAAGTAAATCATCCAAAAAACAAGATGTAATGATTGTGAATATTTATACTCCAAATGTTAGTACACTTACATACAAAACTGAACCCCATTCAATATGAAACCTTAAATAGACTCCAACACAATAATATTAGGTGATTTCAACACACCTCTCTCAATAATAGCTAAGTTATCCAAACATTAACTAAGTAAAGACTCTTCAGATCCCCCCCCCAAAAAAGGACTATTAATGGGATGAATCTAACATACATTTACAGAATATTTTATCCATCAAAAACCAAATTCAATTTTTCTTAGTTGCACATGAAACTAAATTAGGTCTATTTCAGGATGCAAATCAAGTCTTAGCAAATATAAAACAGAGAGATAATTTCTTGCATCTTGTCAGAACATAGTAGAATAAAATTTTAAGTCAATCACAAGATAAAAAACAGATACCACATAAACCTGAAGAATAAATAATTCCCTTTAAAATGAGGAATGGATCACAGAAGAAATCAAGGGAGAAATGAAATAACTTCTTAAAAAATAAATGACAAAGCCACTATACAACATATGAAAATCTCTAGAGCAGTATAAAATTAGTTCTAAAAGGAAAATTTATCACACTGAATTCATCCATTTAAAAGTACAAAGATACCAAATAATATAATACATTGTTACATCTCAAGGCCCTAGAAAAAGAAGAACAAACTAATATCAAAATTAGTAGAGGACAAGAAATAACTGATCAGAACTAAAATTGATAAAGTTGAGAATAAAAAATAATATAAAAGATCAATGAAGCAAAGAGATTGTTCTTTGAAAAGATAAGCAAGATTGGTAAACCCTTAGCAGAACTAACCAAAAGAAATACAAAGAAGATCGAGGGGGTTGGCAAAATATCTCAGTTGGTAGAGTGCTTGCCTAGCATACACAAAGCCCTGGGTTTGATCCCCAGCACCACCAAAAACAAAAAACAAAAGAAGAAGAAGAAGAAGGAAGAAGGAAGAAGAAGAAGAAAACCACCTAAACAAACAAAATTAGAGATGAAATAGGAAATATCCTAAAGACATTCTGAAATCCTGATGATCATTAGGAACTATGCTGAAAATTTATACTTCAATAAACTCGAAAATCTGGAGGATATTGACAAACTAAATACATATGACCTACCCAAATTTAACCAAAAGTATATACAAAACCTAAGCACACCAACATCAAGCAATGAAACTGAAGCAGTGATTAAAAGCTTTCGATAAAGAAAAGTCCAGGATCAGGTGAATTCTCAGCCAAGTTCTACCAGGACTTTAAAGAAAGACTAATAGCAAACTTCCTCAAATTATTCCATGGAATAGAAAGGAAAGGAACACTCTCAGACCACTCTATGAAGACAATAGTATGCTGGCATCAAAACCAGACAAAGATACATTAAGGAGAGAAAAGTACAGACCAATATCCCATTTATTATAAACATAAATGCCAAAGTCCCTAATAAATATTAGAAAATCATATCCAAAAACACATTAAGGAGATTGTATATTATGATCAAGTTGGTTTCATCTCAGGAATGCAAGATTGTTTGAACATACACAAATCAATAAATATAATTCACCATATAAATAGAATTAAGGAGTAGAATCACATAATTATTTCAATAGGTGCAGACAAAAAAAAAGACTGACAAAATTCAACATCCACTCATATTACAAATGCTAAAAAATACATGTGGGGTGGGGCTAGGGCTCAATGGTAGACGCTCACCTAGCATGTGTGAGGCACTGGGTTCGATCCTCAGCACCACATAAAAATTAATAAGTGAAATGAATATATTGTGGCCAACTACAACTAAACAAATATTAAAAAATTAAAACAAAGAACCATAAGGATAGAACCTAAAGTCAACATCATATTGAACATAGAAAAACTGAAATTCATGCTTCTAAACTCTTACCATTCCTATTCAGCACAGTTCTTGAAACTCTAGCCAGAGCAATTAGGCAAGGGAAGGAAATTAAAGGGATACACATAGAAAAAGAAGTTAAATTAAATTCATTGATGGCATGATCCCTTATTTGAAAGACCCCAAAAATGCAAACAGAAAACTTCTAGAGTTAATAAATACATTACAGTAGCAGAATACAAGATTAGCATAGTAAAATTGATAACTTTTCTATACTCCAATCTGTTGAAAAATATTCCATTTATAACAACCTCAAAAATAAACAAATCAAATACTTGCAAATAAATCTAACCAATGAGGTGAAAGATCTCTCAAAAAAAAAAAAACTGTAGAACATTGAAGAAAGAAATTAAAGAGGACATTAGAAGATGAAAAGACCTCCCATATTCTTGGAAAAGTAAAATTAACATTATCAAATTGGCCATATTACCAAAAGCAATATACAGGTTCAATTTAGTCTCCATAAAATACCAAAGATACTCTTCACAGAAAAACAACAACAACAATTAATAAGTCCTAAAATTCATGTGAAAGACTAAAACTCCCAGAACAGCTAAAGCAATATTAAACAAGAAGGACCATATTGGAGGCATCATAACACCTGATCTCCAGTTATAAGTACACAGCTGTAGGCATCCAAAAATACATCAAGAAACTAAAAGGGGGCTGGGGATGTGGCTCAAACTGTGGCGCGCTTGCCTGGCATGCGTGCAGCCCGGGTTCGATCCTCAGCACCACATACAAACAAAGATGTTGTGTCCACCGATAACTAAAAAATGGATATTAAAATTCTTTCTCTCACTCTCTCTCCCTCTCTCACTCTCTCTTTAAAAAAAAAAAAGAAACTAAAAGGGAGATCAGGAGATTAGAAAAAAGCCATAGAGGGTAAGAGGGGAGGGGTGATATAAGAGAGGAACTATGGAATAAAATATACCAAATTATGTAATGTATGTGTATGAATACACCACAGTGAATTCCACCTTTATGTACATCAAAAAATCACGAATTAAAAAACAAGAAATAAACAGAATCAAGACCAAAAATTAAAAGAAAAGGAACACGGAGAGAGGAAAGAGGGACAGTAGAAATATTGGGGATTAAAATAGAGCGAATTATATTTCATGAACATATCATGAATATGTCAAAGAACCCAAGATCATGTCTAAATACAATGAGCTAATAAAAGCATAAAGGAAAAGCAAAATGTTTAATTTTCATGAATTACTATAGTTTCCAAATTAGCATAGTTTCCAAATTTGTTGTTGTTGTTATTGTTTTCTAGCTTTATTGTGCTATGGTCAGAAAAGACACTCGATATGATTTCAGTTTTTAAAATTTGTGCAAATGTTTATGGCCTATAATATGATCTATCTTGGAAAATATTCCATGTGTTGATGAGAAAAATTTATGTCCAACAACTCTTAGATTGAATGTTCTGTAGATGTCTATTTGGTCCATTTGGTATAAGGTACAATTTATCTCTGGTGCTTCTTTGTTGATTTTTTTGTCTAGATAATCTGTTCATTGATGAAAGTGGGATGTTAAGTCCTATAAATCTACTGTTGTACTGGAGTCTATGCTTCCCTTTTGATCCATTAATACATGCTTTATATATTTGAGTACATAAATTTTGGACAACCATATGTTTAGAATTGTTATTTCCTCTTTCTGACTTGACACCTTCTTGTATTTTTCTTGCTTTTGATATAAAGTCTATTTTGTCTCATGTTAGTATGACTACTCTGCTTTCCTTTGGCTTCCATTTGTACAAAATAGTCAATTCTATCACTTGACTTTCAGTGTAGAACTTAGAGTTAAAATGAGTTTTTTGTAAGCAATATATAGTTGAGTCTTTTAATTATTATTGCTCATTCTCTCTCTCTTTTTTTAGAGAGAGAGAGAGAATTTTAATATTTTTTTAAATTTTTTTTTTGGTTTTTCAGCAGACACAACATCTTTGTTTGTATGTGGTGCTGAGGATCGAACCCGGGCCCCACGCATGCCAGACGAGTGCACTACTGCTTGAGCCACATCCCCAGCCCTACTCTCTGTCTTTTCATCAGAGAGTTCAACCATTTTACATCTGAGATAGTTATCAATAAGTAAAGATTTATTACAGCCACTATGTAACTTATTTTCTAGTTTTGTTATAATTTCTTTCATTCTTTCTTCCTTTCTTACAACTTTCTTTGGTCATTATGTGAGTTACCCAAGTAGTATGTTTTGATTTCCTTATTATCTTTAGTTTGTCTAGTATAAATTTTTACAATGTGATTATCATGAGACTACAGAAATCATCTTTTGATTATAATGAGCTATTTAAAAATGATGGCAAGTTAGCAAAGTTACGAGGCAATCTGTACACGTGGAAAAATGAAAATTCATACCCCATTTGAATCAAATGTATGATATGTCATGATCATTGTATTGTCTTGAGCAACTAATTTAAAAAAGAATAGGAAAAAAGAGAAAATATACATGTAAGAAAACTCTCCAGGTTCATTTTATAACTTGTCACGTTTTGATTTTTGATAACCCATTTGTATGGTTCTCAATATTGACTATAATTTAACATATTAATGTAGTTATTTTTTGTTTTTTTGCCTCCATCTAAGGATATGAATTGTTTTCAAACCATGCTCCTAAAATTAAAACATTCTGAATTTATTTATAGAATTACCCTTACCAGTAAATTTGTACCTTTCTATATTTTCAGCTCATTAACATCTCTGTTTCACTGAAGACCTTTCTTTATTATTCTTTGTGCAACATGTCCAGTGGAGATACAGTTTCATAATTTTTGTTTATCTGGGAGAGTCTTTATCCCTCCTTCACTTCTAAAAGATAGTTTTCCTGAGTATAGAATTGTGGGTTGACAGACATCTGTGGAACTTTGACCATATATATAGATATTTATTTTTGATTTTTTATTAAACTATTTACTTATTCTAATTTGTTTATGTGATGTCAGAATGAAATTCATTTAATATTATAAATATAGAGCACAATTTTTCAAGTCTCTAGCTCTACACAAAGTATTTTCACACAATTTGTGTCTTCATACATGTACTTAGGGTAATGATGTCTAACTCATTCTACCCTCTTTCCTAGCCCCATGCCCCTCCTTTCCCCTCTCTCGCCTTTGCCCTATCTAACGTTCCTCCTTTCCTCCCATACTCCTCCCCCATCACCATTATGAGGCAGCATCCTCATTATCAAAGAAAACACTTGCTGGGAGCCATCAGCCAAGTAGGTATGACAATCTCCTTGCCAGCTTACTTCCATGCTGTCTGTGGAAGGACTTCTGAAAGGTGACCTTGCTCAAGGACCAGGGCAGGATCCGTGTTTAGGGTGTTCCCCCTTTAGAATAGGGCGGTTTAGCATAATAGGAGATTAGGGTGTTCCCCCTTTAGAATAGGGAAGTTTAGCATAATAGGAGAGTAGGGTGTTCCCCCTTTAGAATAGGGCGTATCCTGCTGCTGAGCTCCTCTTGAGTGCTTAGGGTCAGACAGTATTTTTTGAGAAGCAGAAGCCCATGCGGAGTGGATTTAGGCAGGAGTGGATTTGGGCGGATTGGATTTGGGCAGAGAACCTGGATTCCCCCAGAACGTGTTTGTAGACGGCCAGTGTGAGTTCGGGAATAAAGAATTGCTGTTTGAATCTACAAGCTGGTGGAGACTCGTGATTTGTGTCCAGCCGAGAGACTGCGGCATTTGGTGGCCCGTACGCGGAACGTCTGAAACTTGAAGGTAAGTGAAATTGCTCGCCCCTGAGGGAAGGCGAGAGAATGGGTGACCATTTCAGAAAACAATGTGTTCTTCTTTTGATTTATTTTGTTTTTCTTTCAAGCTGCCTATCCCTAGAAATTTCTCAGGCAAACTGGAAAAAATGGTTGACTAAAGGTTTGAAGTTTGTCGGCCCTGAGGAAGAGAAAATTGATACAACGATTTTTTATTCTGTTTTTGCTTCATTCAGTTTCGGTTTTGTTTTGTGTTATCTTATTGGGTTGCGTTATCTTTATAGTAGATTAAAACAAACTGAAAAGATGTTAAGTAAATTGTTAGAGGTTCAGAATATGGTGAAAGACATTTTAGATCAAGCAAAAGAGAAGGTCTCTCCAGCTAGTCAGACAGAAGAAGAAAATTTAAAGGAAAAGGGGTTGTTAGGAAAAAGGCCACAACAGGAGGCTGTTACTAACTCCGTTTTATCACAAGAGGGTTTAATTCAACCAACAGCCCCACCGATAGAGACAGCTGAGTGGCCCTCAAACCCCGTAGTTGATAATTGGGATCCTGAGACAGGACCTCGAAGATTAGCATGCCCTGTACTTGAGCAGGCAGGAGGGCAGCGAATTCACCATGCTTTAGATTTTAAAACAGTGAAGCAGTTAAAGGAGGCTGTAACAACCTATGGTCCCCAAGCTCCCTTCACGGTGAGCATGGTCGAGTCCATTACTAACTTGGACATGACGCCAGCAGATTGGGCTAGCATGTGTAAATCTGTGCTAAATGGAGGACAATATTTGTTATGGAAGGTTGCCAATGAGGAATTTTGTGCAGAGACAGCTAGGAGAAATGCAGCAGCCGGTTACCCTCAAAGAAATTTAGAAATGTTGCTAGGAAAAGGACCTTATGAGGGTCAGCGGCAACAAATTGAATATGATCCTGCTATATATGCACAAATTGCTGCAGACGCAGTTAGGGCATGGAAGACTTTACAAGGACATGGAGATTTACAAGGTCAGCTATCTAAGGTAATACAGAGAGCTAATGAACCTTACGCTGACTTTGTAGATAGGCTAATTCAAACGGCTGCCAAAATTTTTGGGGATACGGAACAAGCAATGCCATTAATAAAACAACTGGCTTATGACCAAGCAAATCGTTGCTGCAGAGAGGTTATTAGACCATGGAGACATGAAGATTTAAACACATATATTAAATTATGTAGAGATATTAATGAACAAGGGCAAGTCTTGGCAGCTGCAGTACAACAGGCTTTAGATGCCAGGCCAAAAACATGCTATGATTGTAAACAAACAGGACATTTTAAAAGGAGTTGCCCCATAGGAGGAGGATTTAACAAAACTAGGTATCAAAGAAATAGAATACCGGGTATTTGCCCACGATGCCGTAGAGGGAGACATTGGGCTAATGAATGCCGTTCTCAAACTACCATAGAGGGTACTCCCTTACCAAAAAACGGAAAAGGACCAGGTATTTACCCACGATACCGTGGAGAAAGGCATCAGGCTCCGTTGCCAAAAAACGGACAGCCGGGCCCAATGCTCCGGGGCCCACAACCACAAATATACGGGGCAGTGGAGGAACCCAGCAACACCATCAGAGTAGTGCCCAGGACACATTGTCCATTAAATCCCTCATCAGACAAACCCGAGGGAGCGCAGGGTTGGACATCTGCGCCTCTGCCAGAGCAGTACTAACTCCAGAGATGGGAATTCAAATCATTCCCACAGGAATAAAAGGACCTCTTCCCCAAGGGACAGTAGGCTTATTATTGGGACGTAGTTCATCTACATTAAAAGGACTTATGATAAGTCCCGGGGTAATTGATCCCGATTATGTAGGTGAAATAAAAATTATAGCTAGTTCTCCAAGAGGTATATCAGTAATTTCACCTGGAGACAGAATAGCACAGTTGTTAATAATACCCAGCCTACATAATAAATTTCCTAGTCATAGTGTAAAAAGAGGTTCCAGGGGATTAGGCTCCACAGGTGTAGATTGGGCTATGTTGTCTTTAAATTTAGATTCTCGCCCAATGTTAAAACTAAATATTCAAGGACACGACTTTAATGGGCTACTGGACACAGGTGCAGACCTTAGCATCATATCTAGTAAGGAATGGCCAAAACATTGGCCATTACAACAAGCCACTCAAACGCTTCGAGGCCTAGGAGTGGCTACTAATCCCCATAGAAGTGCAATGATATTAGATTGGAAGGATCCTGAAGGTTGTGAGGGAACTATACAGCCCTATGTATTGGATCATCTTCCTATAAATTTATGGGGACGAGATGTCCTAGATCAATTAGGTTTGACATTAACAAATAACATCAATCCTAATGCGCCCACTACTAGGGCTAGACAAGGTTTTAGGAAAGAAAAAAGATTAGGAAAACAAGGACAAGGTATAGCAGCACCAATTCAAATAGATCAAGGAACAGACAGACATGGGTTGGATTTTCAGAAAGGGCCACTGAGACAATCAAAATTACTTGGAAATCAGAAAGACCAGTGTGGGTTCCTCAGTGGCCCCTGACTAAAGAAAAGATACAAGTAGCCCATGATCTGGTCAAACAACAATTAGCGGAAGGACATATACAACCTTCCATATCTCCCCATAATACTCCCATTTTTGTCATTAAAAAGAAATCTGGTAAATGGAGATTATTGCAAGATTTAAGAGCCATTAATAATGAAATGGTTATTATGGGACCTGCTCAATCAGGGATTCCTCAATTGTCTGCTTTGCCAAAAACCTGGCATGTTTTAGCCATAGATATTAAAGATTGTTTTTTTTCAATTCCAATTCATCCCGAGGATAGTCCACGTTTTGCATTTACTATCCCTGCATTAAATCATGAAGGTCCTGATCAGAGATATGAATGGAAAGTACTCCCTCAAGGGATGGCTAACAGTCCAACTATGTGTCAAATATATGTTAATAAAGCAATCCAGCCACTTAGAAATCAAAATCCTGAACTACAAATATTTCACTATATGGATGATGTATTATTGGCACATAAAGATAAAAACATATTGCTGGAATGTTATGCCATACTTACAAACTTATTAAAAAATTATAATCTAGAGATAGCAATAGATAAAGTACAATTAAATTTTCCAATTAATTATTTAGGAGTTCTATTATCCTCAACCATGGTCCGTCCACCAAAAATTCAAATACGAGTAGATCAACTCAAGTCACTTAACGACTTTCAAAAGTTATTGGGAGACATAAATTGGATAAGGCCTTATCTAGGCATACCAACAGGAGAGTTGGGACCTTTATTTGATATTCTAAAAGGTCCATCAGATCCAAACTCACCTCGCATGTTAACTCCTGAAGCAAGAAAGGCATTGAAAATTATTGAAACATATATGGAAAATATACATTTGGATAGAATTGATATAAGTTTGCCTTTATTATTTATTGTACTACCAACAAAAAATATTCCTACAGGAGTATTTTGGCAAGAAGGTCCATTATTGTGGATACATTTATCTTATTCTCCTAACACTATTCTTACTAGGTATCCTGAGGCTGTAGGACAATTAATACTCAAAGGAATAAAAGCAGCGAAGGGAGTGTTTGGAATTTCTCCCAATAAAATTATTACTCCATATACTATGGATCAAATTGATGAGTTAGCTAATGAGTTAAATACTTGGGCAATAATCATGTGTAAATCTAATGTTTCATTTGATAACCACTTACCATCTAATCCTTTGTTGTCTTTTTGGTCTAAGCATCCTGTAGTTTTTCCAAAAATGACAAGAAAAACCCCTATCATGAATGCTCCAAATATATTCACTGATGGGTCAAATAATGGTACAGCAGCAGTAGTTACCCCTGATCAAACTTTTACATTTTTAGTACCCAAACAATCAGCTCAAAAGGTAGAGCTTAATGCAGTATTACAAGCCTTTTTAATGTTTAAAGATTCTGTATTTAATTTATTTTCTGATAGTCAGTATGTAGTTAATGCTATAGTATCTCTTGAAGATGCTGGTAGGATTTCCCCTTCTTCTACTGTTTTCTCTTTGTTTTCCACTATACAAAGTCTAATCTGGGACAGAAAAGATCCATTCTTTATAGGACATATTAGAGCACATACAGGATTGCCTGGAGCCCTTAGTTTGGGCAATGATTTAGCAGATAAAACTACACATGACATACATATTTTCTCTACACTAGAAGAAGCTACGAATTTTCATAAAAAATTCCATGTTAATGCTAATACTTTACAAAAGCGTTTTAAAATAACTAAGGAACAAGCCAGACATATAATAAAACAATGTCAAAATTGTGTGACCTTTTTACCACAAGTTAATCTTGGAGTCAATCCTAGAGGACTGATACCTAACCATATTTGGCAGATGGACGTCACACACTTGCCAGAATTTGGAAAATTAAAATATTTACATGTTACAATTGATACTTCTTCCGGATTTTTGATGGGCTCCCTTCATGCCGGAGAAAAAACTAAAGATGTTATAGCTCATTGCTTACAAAATTTTGCCACTGTGGGTGTTCCTAAACAGTTAAAAACCGATAACGGTCCTGGCTATACCTCTACCTCTTTTAAACAATTTTGCTCATCATTTGGTATTACTCATATAACAGGAATTCCATACAATCCACAGGGACAAGGCATAGTTGAAAGAGCTCATCAAACTATTAAAACGTACTTATTAAAGCAAAAAGAGGGAATTGGAAAGGGGTATATATCCCCCAAAGATAAACTTAAAATAACACTTTTTACTCTAAACTTTTTAAATTTGGATTCATCAGGACTTAGTGCTGCAGAAAGGCATATGTATCCAAAAAATGTGCATAAGCCTAAAGTTCTTTGGAAAGATATTCTAACAGGACAATGGAAAGGTCCAGACCCAGTGATTGTCTGGAGTCGGGGCTCTGTTTGTGTGTTTCCACAGGGAGAACAGCAGCCAATTTGGATTCCAGAAAGACTAACTAAAGCAATTTCTACGAATCGAAAAGAAGATGATTTGACTCAAATCCATAACAGCTGATATCCAGAACTCCAGCTTGGCCATTCTTACATCTGCAACAGTGATTAACAAGGATGCTTTTTTCAATATCTATTTTATTATTGCATTTTTCCCACATCATAAGGTTCTATTTTTATTTTTTGAGCTCACACAAACCTAGGTTAATGTTTTTCTGATCAGTTTTATTTTTTTGACTATAGAGTTTTTAAACATTGCAATGGAGATTTCACCTAGGTAAAGCTACAAGGCCTTTATTATTATCTTATCTGTTGTACGTTTGTTTGCACATTTGTGTTTTGTGTTATATGTCTGTGTGTGTGTATGTCCATATTTCATATATGAGGAGCGCTCATGAGAAAATGGATCCGAATTATTTATTTTTTATTCACGTGATTTAAATGGCTTAATTTAAATTAAGTAAATAGCTGTTAAGGATTCTTTTTAAAGGTGGTTAACAGATCTGCTTGTTTACTAATTTAAATCAGGTAAACAGCTGTTAAGGATTGTTTTTTAAGTAGGTTAACAGATCTGTTTGTTTACTTTCACCTTTCCTTTTCATTATATTTAATAATTCTTTTCAGGTTAATGTCTTTTTAGCATCATTGCCAGAATTCCTATCTTCATCCCAATGAATATAACTCAACAAGTATGCTCAATCAAGGAGTCAACTTACTTTGGGAGGAAACGGACTTTGGGAGGAGACGGACAGATTGATAGATTCCTCCCCTTTGAACTGCTTACAGAACTTGCCTGCACTATGTAACTACGTTTAGTGCAGCAAATTGTGGTAATGCTGGCATATCTTTGCTGATGGTGTCACCAGTGATCTTTGCTGATGGTGTCACCAATGATGCAATTTTTCCAAAGGAACTGTCAATTGGCTTGGTGTCGTGGCATTTCTGTATCCTCCTCCCTTCTGCTAGTGATGGTCTAAATTTGGGGGCCAATGGCTATATGCTGGACCGGCAGTCAGTGACGGGTATGATCCAATTGCAATGGTATCAACCTAAGACAGGAGGCTGACGCCTAAAGGTCAGTTGCCTAAAGGTCAGTTTTCCCATGACGGGTAAGAACCATATGTTGAATTGGACAACCTACCAGGCGCGGTCCTTAAGCCACATTAACCTCACTCCCCCACTGGCACCAAGGCCAAATTTGGGGGCCAACAGAGGTGAGGCAAAGAACCTCACCCCCCCACTGGTGCATAGACCTATCCACAAGTATGGCTGTATGCTGGACCGGTAGTCAGTGACGGGTATGATCCAGTTGCATTGGTATCAACCTAAGACAGGAGGCTGACGCCTAAAGGTCAGTTTTCCAATGACGGGTAAGAGCCATATGTTGAACTGGACAACCTACCAGGCACGGTCCTTAAGCCACATTACTTGTTGTTTAATTAATCAGAAGGGGGGAGATGCTGGGAGCCATCAGCCAAGTAGGTATGACAATCTCCTTGCCAGCTTACTTCCATGCTGTCTGTGGAAGGACTTCTGAAAGGTGACCTTGCTCAAGGACCAGGGCAGGATCCGTGTTTAGGGTGTTCCCCCTTTAGAATAGGGCGGTTTAGCATAATAGGAGATTAGGGTGTTCCCCCTTTAGAATAGGGAAGTTTAGCATAATAGGAGAGTAGGGTGTTCCCCCTTTAGAATAGGGCGTATCCTGCTGCTGAGCTCCTCTTGAGTGCTTAGGGTCAGACAGTATTTTTTGAGAGACAGAAGCCCATGCGGTGTGGATTTAGGCAGGAGAGGATTTGGGCAGAGAACGGAGTGGATTTGGGCAGAGAACGTGGATTCCCCCAGAACGTGTTTGTAGACGGCCGGTGTGAGTTCGGGAATAAAGAATTGCTGTTTGAATCTACAAGCTGTGTGGAGACTCGTGATTTGTGCCCAGCCAGAGACTGCGGCAAACACTCGGGCTTTGATTTTTGGGATTGGCTTACTTAGCATTATATTCTCCAACTCCATGCATTTACCTGCAAATGCCATAATTTTATTCTTTTTTAATGCTGAGTAATGTTCCATTGTTTATATATACCAAAATTTCCTTATCCATTCATCTACTGAAGGGTATCTGGGTAATTTGTGAATTGTGCTGCTATAAACATTTATGTGGCTATGTCCCTGTAGAATGCTGTTTTTAAGTTCTTTGGGTATAAACTGAGGAGTGGGATAGATGAGTCAAATGTTGGTTCCATCTCAAATTTCACAAGGAATTTCATTACTGCTTTCTACATTGGCTGCACCAATTTTCAGTTCCACCTGCAGTGTTTGAGAGTGCCTATTTCCTTCACATCCTCACCAACACTTTTGTTATTTATTCTTGATAGCTGCCATTCTGATTAGAGTGAGATGAAATCTTAGAGTAGTTTTGATTTGCATTTCTCTAGTTGCTAGAAATGTTGAACATTTTTTTTCATATATTTGCTGATTGATTTTATATTCTCTTCTGAGAAGTATCTGTTCAGTTCCTTGGCCTATTTACTAATTAGGTTATTCGCTTTTTTGGTGTTAAGATTTTTGAGTGCTTTATATATCCTAGAGATTAGTCCTCTATCTGATGTGCTTATAGTAAAGATTTGCTCACATTCTGTAGGCTCTCTATTCACCTCCATGGTTGTTTCTTTTGCTGAGAAGAAGTTTTTTTTTGTTTTTTTTTTAGTTTGAATCCATCCCATTTATTGATTCTTGGTTTTAATTCCTGCTCTATAGGAGACTTATTAAGGAAGTTGGGGCCTAATCCAACATGATGGAGATTTGGGCCTATTTTTTCTTCAATCAGGCACAAAGTCTCTGGTTTAATGCCTAGGTCCTTCATCCACTTTGCATTGTATTTTGTGCATGGTGAGAGACAGAAGTGTAATTCCATTTTGATACACGTGGATTTCCAGTTTTCCCAGCAGCATTTGTTGAAGAGGTTATTTTTTTCTCCAATAAATGTTTTTTGTGCCTTTGTCTAATATGAGATAACTGTAATTATGTGGGCTTATCTCTGTGTCCTCTATTCTGTACCATTGGTCTACAGGCCTACTTTGGTGTCAATACCATGCTGTTTTTGTTACTATTGCTCTATATTACAATTTAAGGACTGGAATAGTAATGCCACCAGCTTCACTCTTCTTGATAAAGATTGCTTTGACTATTCTGGGCCTCTTTTTTTTTTTTCCAGATGATTGCTTTTTCTATTTCTATGAGAAATGTCATTGAGATTTTGATCAAAATTGCATTAAATCTGTATGGTGCTTTTGGTAGTATGGTCATTTGAGAATATTAATTCTGCCTATACAAGAATAAGGTCTTTCTACCTTCTAAAGTCTTGTTTAATTTCTTTCTTTAGTGTTTTGTAGTTTTCATTGTATAGATCTTTCACCTCTTTTGTTAAGTTCATTCCCAAGTGTTTTTTTTTTTTTTGTTTTGTTTTTGTTTTTGAGGCTATTGTAAATGGAGTAGTTTTCCTCATTTCCCTTTTAGAGAATTTATCACTGATATACAGAAATGTCTTTGATTTATGGGTGTTGATTTTATATCCTGCTACTTTGCTGAATTCATTTATTAGTTCTAGAAGATTGCTGGTGGAATTTTTGGGGTCTTCTAGGTGTAGAATCATATTGTCAACAAATACTAATACTTTGAGTTCTTCTTTTCCTGTCATGTCCATTTCACCTCTGTGACTAAGAGACCCAACCAGAACAATTATAGAAGAGGAAAAGTTTAATTGAAGGCTCGTGGTTTCAGAGGTCTTCATCCACAGAAGGCTGGCTCCATTCCTCAAGGCTGGAGGTGAGGCAGAACATCATGGTGAAAGAGTGTAACAGAGGGAAAAAGCTAACATTGTTGTCACAAAGCAGAAAGAGAGTCGACTCACCAGATGCAAGCATATACCCAAAGCCACACCCCAATTCCAAACTCCTCCAGCCACACCCTACCATTTCAGTTACCACTCAGTTAATCTTTATCAGGGCATTAAATCACTAAATGGACTAAGGCTATAACCAATCATTTTCCTCCAAACCTTATTGCATTGTCTCACATATGAGTTTTTGGGTGACGCCTCACATTCAAACCATAACAGCATCCTCTTCTAGATTTGGTAGGCTTTCTATTATTATTTATTTAAATAAGTCTTCTAGCCCTTTGGAATTCTCAGTTCCTTCTTGAATCCAAATAACCCAAATATTTCCTCTGTTTATAGTGTCTCAAAGTTCCTGTAAATTTTCTTCATTTTCCCCCTTTTTCCCCTATGAAACTGTGTATCTTCCGAAGCCTATCTTCAAACTCACTGATTTTTTTTGTGTGTTTTATCAATCTTGCTACTGATGCCTTCCATCACACTTTTAATTCCACAGGGTGTATTTTCAGCTTAAGATTTTTTATTTGATTTTATAATTCCTCCCATTTAACTGTGAAGTATCTCTGTTATAATATTGGGTGTTTCTTTCTGTTTTATTTAGATTCATTGAGTTTTGTTAAAATAGGTGTTTTGATTTCTCTAAGAGTTCTCTTGTACTGATTATGGCTTGGTCACCATAAAGTTCCAGCTTCTGGAACTTTACTTTTAGTAGTAATAGGTAGTGGTTATGTTTCCCTGAAAACTTTTGACCCTTGTTAGCATGTTGTCATCTGGACTTTGGTCAGTATTCTAGTCTTCCTGATAAAGCTCTGCTTTTACCTGAATTTCCAGAAGTTCCAAGAAATGAGCCTATACTACTTTTCATTATTTCAGCACTAGATGGCACTGAGATCTGGATTTATTAGGAATCTGCTGGTAACGTGTTGTCACTGTTTCAATACTAAGGGCAATCCAAACCCAGATTTTTCTCAAATACCTTGATGGTATATTTTTCAAAAAGAAATAAAAGAGAGCCTATAGAGAGTGGTCTTCTGCCCTCACAGTGTTTTCTTGGGGCCAAGATAGGCATGAATGCCTCATCTACAATTACTGGTTTGTGGTTAGACACTGAAGGATTTTGCCTGCCTCTAGTTAGTCAATTTGTATTGACAAGCCACAGATTCTTATGTTACATCTATGACAATGAAAGCCACAATACTGAGTCACACTCTGTGTCCATAGCCCAGAAAGACCAACACAACACTGAATCAGAACCAGGGGTCATACTTCTATGGGTGGCCTATTTCTGAGGTGGCCTCATGGCTCAAGACTTCTGCAATTAATTACTGATGATACCGTCTAAAATAGAAGACCAAGAGATTTAGACCACATATAGGTTGCACTATATTCTTACAGCCACAGGGATCTGTGGAATCTCAGGAGGAGGATATGTAGTCCCCAGACTCACCCAGGGATAGAACTGATGAAGCCAAAATTCAAGTCTATCCAATAGGCATATTAAGTTTTTAGACGTGGGCTATGGATTTTCTTTGACCTCTGATCTGTGTTCATGGCTTTCATTTTCTATTGGGTGATTGGTCTGATTTTGATAGACTTGGCACTGGATCCTGAGGTAAAATCTAGGGCTAGCTTTTGTATCCAGCTTCCCAGCAGTGGAGTCTGGCTCCTACTCTGCCACCTGAGATTAGAGAGGAGATAGTAGAGGCAGTCTTTTGCCTCCTGACCTAATTCAGTTTCAGTGGCTCAGTCTGCAGATATTGAACTGGTGGTAGAGGTAGTGGGGCTTTGATCAGCTCTGGGTTTCACCATAGTGGACCTGGAACTAGATTTCAGGTTCAAGAACTGGACTTCATTTTCTCTCTCTCTCCCAAGTGAGAGACATCTCTCTCAATGTGGACTTCTTGGGGTTGGGGAAGGGGTGATACCTACTAGTCTTTCCTTCCTGATTTCTTTAATGCATCTTTTCATTGTGTTGTACTAAAAGCAGGTCCTATGGTCTTTCAAATGATTTCCTTATCTCAGTGCTTGTAGTTTGGTGCTTGAATTGCTAATAACTTTGGTGTGTCTATGGGGAGGGATACCCAGAGGATCCTACTCAGAGGTCATCTAGCTCCACACTCTTGAGAAATTCAAACCATAAAAATTTCAAAATTCCTTTGGAATGATCTCATATTAACTTAAAATATGAATTAATAGTATGTAAGCAAAGAGGGTGTCCCTGTTTTATAGCTGTTAGAAGGGAATGTAAAGATTATATTCAGTTGCCAAAAGTTGAACCTGAATTTTTGATAACTCTCCCTGCCTTTAAATTACAAATAAAGCCCACTCTTAAAAGGCAAATACAAAATAGTTTTTAAATACTTCTGTGCTGTTTCTCTGAGGTGTTTGTTAAATAACTCCATCCCTCTTAGCATATGAAGAACTTAAGCTTAAAACAGTTAACTCCAAATCTTGAATCTATCAATAGACTTGTGTTAGGAAGAATATTCCCCCTCATTTAGAATTTCAGTTTCTGGGTGGGAAATATTTTCTACTGTGATCTCTATTTTATAGTTACAAGAGAGTCTCAATTCCCACATCATCCTGTGTGGAAGATAAGTGGCCACTCCTCATATTGTGAGCAACATCTGGAAATCATTGTGAGACTATTATTAGTTAATCATTTGAAGATCGCTGGTAGGAAAAAAGGAGAACGATTTTTACGACCAAACCAAGCATACTGTCCAAACCTATGGGAGCAATGGATGAAATTCTTAATAATGAGAAACAGGTTGTACTATTTCTGAGGGTTATGTAAGTATTCAATTGAGCATGCTTATAAATAAAAAAGCAGGTTTCCTCTCTTTTAGTATGTGTGTGTGTGTGTGTGTGTGTGTGTATGCATGCTTTGCTTTTTGTTCCAAGGTCAATTTGCCAAAAAGTACAAATACTATAATTAAAGGTATAAAATTTACATGCTATGATTTTTTTTAAAATTATGCAACACTCAGTAAATATTGTTGTATTGTGTTAAGGTAGAATTTGGTTAGCAGAAGAGCAACCTTGGAAAGTTAATGGATTGCAGTAGCATAAATACAAAAAGTTGTGTTTGAGAATCTTGACTATGAATTATACAGAATAACTGAATGTGTTTCTCCACATTGTACTTTTCATTTTCTATCAATTCAATTCTTTTTTTACAGTTAATGAGAGACTGCCAGACATAGTATGGGGTTGTTGCGGTTTTGTAGTTTTGCCAGTGACTCATAAATCATAACCATCAATCTTTTGATAATGAGAGCTTTCATAATTTTACATTGAATGTTGTGTTAAACTTTAAAACTTACTATCAGAGTTGAAACTGCATAATCTATGTAGGTCAAAGAAAAAGCAACAATCACATACTCAATGTGATGGTTTGCTTCATAAGTAAGTGTGTCTGTCATTACATAATTGAGAGTTTCTAATTTGATTAGAAATACTTCTACGTAAATCTTAAGATGTATAAGTAAAGTAAGTAAATATTTAAAGACATAAATTGCCTAACTTTACAAAAATGGAAAACAAAGCTTTTTACTTATAAAGTGACTTAATAGTAAAACAATGGAATACACAACACCTAAATCTTCTGATGTTACTATCATTTTGAAATGTTTGAATCAAGAGTGAAATCTACATGATTTTAGACATTCTAAATAAAAAATACTATATCTTAGGGAACAAATTTTTTTTTATATACTAAACATGCTGATACACATTTTTTAATATGCTGGAACTTGTAGAATCACTAGAAAATTGCAAATGAAATAAGTTTTAAAAAATCAGGTATTTATTGATCTGAATACTCAGGAGTAGAATGTTTAATGTGATAATTATGTTTTAAATTTTTAAATATTATTTAAAGATGGTTGCATAACTAGTTGCATAAAAGCTACTTTATAATAACTATCATATTTATTTAATATTACCACAAATACATTGAGTGAGTAGTGAATCAGAGTAATTGCCTTGGAAGATGGAAGTTTCTGCTGAACAATAATTTAGAAAGATGACCAATGGGGGAGAAAGATTCCTGCATGTACTATTTGTACAACTGGCTAAAGGAATGTATGCATTATATATGTATAGATGTGTGTGTATGTTTGTTTGCGTGCTTGTACCTATCTCATCTTCACCAAGGAAGAAAAAAAAATGACGTGTGTATCTATCCACTTTCACTTGTCAAACTTTAGGTTAGGTTGTGTTCTTATTCCTTTTCATCTATTTGGACATATATTTTTCTTGTTCTAATACAGGATAAATGAACAAAATTCAATATTCCCTCTTTAGCACTTCCCTGAGTACAATGCCTCTTAGATGTTGTTCTGTGTCTTGGCTGAAGTTTTCTTGCCTCCTTCAAATATATTAAAGATAATTATAATTGTAGAACTTTTCACTCTCTAAGTTTGTAATTTCATTATTATATAATTAGTACATTATCAAGCTCCTACAGGAAAAGGCTGAATTCTTCCCTGCTTCTTCTACCTATTTCTCTGAAACCCATGATAGGTGTATAGTCACTACAAAACTCCCATTTTCCACTTGTCTAGGTGCTTTTCAGTGCTTTATCTCCAGGCAGGCTTGAATTTCAGTCCTTTATTCTTCATAACATTTAAAATGTATTCAGTTGGATGTCACAGACAATGGAACTGCAAACATTCATCATCTTCCCTCAAGATTTATTTTCCCTTTTATCATTTCTAAGTCCATAAAAAGTACCAGTTGACACCCAGGTTCCCATGTAGTAGGGCTGAGTTTTATTATTTACTTTTATATCTATATAATATCAGTTTTTAATGTTTATTAATTCTATAAAAGTCATCTATTTTTTTCCATTTCCATTCACCATCATTGAGTGAAGTATAGAAATAATTTCATAGATAACCTTGATGAGAGTTTCTCCACATCATGGTCAGAATATTTTTAAAACAAAAATATGATCATTGACTATCTTAAAATATTTATTTTGCCTGTCTATAGAATATATTCCAGATGTATGAACATATAAAGTGTTTCTGAGTATTCTCAACCCTGAACTAGGAAATAAAATATATGATTTTTTTAAACTTCCTATAACAAATTTGTCTCTTACTATGAGCATTACCCTTCCCTATCTTAGTATAAATATTAATCAAACTCAAAGTTTAAATTTAAACTTGATCAATTAAGCATTTAAGCACTTTGAGATTCGGATGTAAATTTCTGAAAAAAAAAATTGCAACAATAAAAAGCCTGCCAGATTGTTTTGACTTTTCATTTGTAACATGAACAAATAATGTTACAAATTATTTGATATATTTGTCTTTATATAATGGCTAACATTTTTATGAAACAGTTGAAACCTCTCTGATGACTACATGCCATAAAAGTAAAATTATGTGTGTACTTTTAATAAGTAAATTTGTAACCAGTAAATAAAATTATGTCTTGTGCTTAAGAACTAAGATTTGCTTAATGGTCAAACAATTTATATTTATCTGAATCTGTTTTAATGGCAAAAAAAAAAAGCGGATTTAAGATTTTATCAAGCTATAGAAAAACTTTTATTTAGAGAGATGAGTTCCAGGTGAGTGGGTCAACCAATATTTTATTGAAAGGGCAGCATTTGAATGGTCTTTGGAATTCATGTGGAAATTAGATAAATAGGTATGAAGAAAAAACATTTTATATTTTCAAGAACATGGAAATAAGGCTAAAACAACTGATTGAAAGACAAAAAGGAAAGACCAGGTTGGTAAAGAGTTAAAAATTTGTGTCAAAATCCAATAGAGAAGAGACCCTTGATAGGTATGCCCTCTTTAAGTTGATATTTTACATCTTTACAATCTGCCTGCCTCCTTTAACTCTAAGCAATATTTCACAGGGATATCTGAAGATTGACCATCTCTAACCCATTGTGGTTTTAATCTTTTCCATTGAAACAGTTTCTTTGTCCTTTAGTACCAACCCTTCTTCAAGCTACATATTCTTCCCTCACTAAGTAAGCACAGGTTGCTGTGGCCGTCACTGTGCTGGGCCAGGGCATAATGTGTTTCAAAGAATTAAACTGTGCTGAGGCCTTACAATCTAATGTGTTCTCAAAAAGTGAAGATAATGATGAAAGAGTTCTATTTTCAAGGAAGTGAATGGGAAAAAATAATGAATGCATTGCATTTTTATGTCAACTGATATATTATCTCAAAACACATATCTTCTATGACATCATGTTATTCATATATAGACATGATGCTCCTAGCATAGATATTCCTTTATAAAATAGCTTCTGGCTGCAGAAGAACTGGTCAAGCCCTTGCCTTATTCCTATTGGGCAAGGAATATGCTTATTTTCCTTTCCATGACCTGTGAATGTTAGAAAAGAATCATACACATAAAGGATTCCCAGTATTATACTAGTTAAAACAATTCTGAAGGGCATTCCCAGCAGTGTCAAATAATGTCTAAAACTATGGATACTAAACAGACAAAACCATTGTAATTAGCTAGCACAGCCATTGGTAATATGGGGATATGGATTTAAATAAAATGCTGGATACCTCTATCAGATCAGAAGAGCTAAAACAAAAAGAATTTCATTATTTTATAATTAGACTTATGCACTCCTAAAAATCATTAGACTACAAAAAAATCACAATAATTTCCACAGCATTTATAAACAAATCGGAGCTAGAGGCATAACACTCACAAAACTTGCCAATGTCACACTGAAATACAATAAAACATGACAATGCAATAAAAACCATCACATTTTTATACTACTTAAATATTCAAAATATATAATGCATAAATATGCAAACAAACAATGTATAAATATTTAAGAAATTGATAACCCTACAATAGATAAGTCACTTAACTGAGAAAAAGACCTGAAATTTGTGGAAGTGGGCTTCAAAGGGTGATAGCAGCAAATCAGTGAAACAAGCATGGTCTGAAAATGGACATGTTGACAGGTGTGCTTTTAATGCACAGGATGGACTGAGGCACTTATAGATTTGGGGGATATGCTTGTGTTTTGTGTATTGTTTTGTGACTAAGATCAGTTTAGTACTATTTTATGCATTTACTAGCTGTTTATTATGTAGAAAATCATGAAGAAGTAAAACACAAAATCTGCATTTTGTTCAAATTGTTTCTTAATACCTTGTTTTGGAAAATGTTCCAGATTTTCAAAACAATCATTATCTCAAAACTGACTGTAGGTGGTGAGAAAGTGTGGTGAATTGGGCAGGGGATGGAAGAATATGAATGCACGTTGCAGAAATGTCAAGTAAATGAGAAAGATAGTGTTTAGAACTAGATGAGATCAAATTAAAGAATATGATTGATAAGGTCTTAAAATAACCTATCCAGGACAACTTGTGTTCTGTCAGAAATCAAAACTTAAATTGTAGAAACCAGAATCTAGTGATTTCATGTGAAAGACAGGGAGGAATATGCACAGATGCCATATGGAGGTTCCTTCCAGAACTGCACTCCTGCTCTAACCTAGCACCGTGCTATAGCTTCAAGCAAAATTATACCTGTAACAGAAAAATGACCATTAAAAATATTGAAACTTTTCTTCACTTTTAATTTTATCTGTGATATTGCTTTCATTTTTTACCCTGTGTCAAGCATGCTAAATATTGATGATTGAGTATTTTGTTGAGCAAGAAAAGTTATATTCAGCTTTTTTCGAGCTCTGCTTTCAGATAAGTTTGTGGAGGAATGTAATGTATTATCCTTCCCACATTTAGAACTCTGCTGACTTCTATTTTAACAAGGGCCAAACATTATTCTAAGTGAATAATATGTAGTTGGAATGTCAGGCATTGTGTTCTGGAAAAACTGGGAATCACCAAGTCTTCTCTAATAAAGATCTTTCTTCTTACCAAGGTCAAATGCAAGAAAAAAAAGTTTAGCTTCCCATAGAAGCTTATCTATCTTGAACTAATAAGCACAAAAAAGAGAAAGAGTGCTGTTGACAAACATTATTTGACAAATTTGACTGTATCATTTTTCAAGTACAAATTTGGGGTTTTAAAGAAAACAAGATTAGATCAGATTTCTGTCTTAAGCTAATTGGGTCATCCTCTTCTTAAAAATATCTTCTTTAACAAATATCACTTAGAGCTGAAATGTATGTTTTCTGAAAGCAAAGTAATATTATGTTGAGGAAAATTATTTTTAAAAACCTGGCAGATTTAATTCAAGCAAATGCAAATGGACAGAGATAAAATAAATTTTAATGTTTTATAACAGTAGACTCCTAAATATGCATTTGTACCCTCAGATCCTACTCAAAACCCAGAATGGCATGTCTGTTTTGCATAAACTCTAGCACAATATTCTTAGTGCCTTTGATAATCAATTAGGGAAACCCCATAAATTGTTCGGATTTTTCTTATGAGATTTTTTTTTTTTCACCCTAGGAAACTCAATGAAATTTACCACTAGTTCAGTTTCTAATATTCACTAAGACAACTTAATTTATTTATGCATTAAGATTAGGGATTTTTTCTTCTCATTGCAATAATCAGACATTCATTCTTGGTTCTAATTTTTTTTTAAATTTGAATATTTAAGTTTTAAGTTTAGGAAACTTTTTGAATACATTTTCACTCTATCACTAGAAAATATGAAAACAGAATCACAATTCCCAGCAACTAGCACACTTAGTTATTCAAAAACAAAATTCTGCTTCCATAAAATTTAACAAAATCTTGTACAGGCAGATTTATGCATCCAAATTCATTGGCAATATAATTCAACTGCCACTAAAGTTCTTAGAATGAACTAGGGCATATGCTAAAATTCTTTAACATTGATAGTTTTTTTTCCAGCAAAAGCCTAATTTCAGATTAATGGAAATTACACATGGAATATATCTGGTGGTGTATTAAAATAATGAAAGAATAAGATAAATATGCAAAGAACATTTTTTCCCTAAATTGAAAGGCTTTATGGATGATAGGTAATATTTTTCAATTTAAATGCATTTTTCCTGAAACCCTAAATATGTTTTCACTGTTTGTTTAAAACCTCATGCTATTTTATAGAAATACTTCAAATTTCCACTGCTGGGGAACTATTGTCAATTTAAATAATAACATTAGTTTCAAATGATTTTTTAAAAATATAAATTTAGTTTTACTATATGTCACTAGTGATAAAGGAAATTTATCAGAGCTTTAGCACTAAAATGTTCTACATATTTCAAATCTGAGATATGCTGCATAGCATTCAACTTTTGAGTTTCATATAATAAAAGTTAGCAAACGAGATGATGAAAATAACTGCTGATAGTTTACTCAAGATGTTCATTTCTTAGCCCTCAAATAGTTAAGTGTCAGCCTATTTGACATAATAACTTCCTTTTAAAAATCTTATTCCTAATATTTTATATGAATAGGAAGAGTTAGGTCAGGTCATGTTATTATTATCTGTCTTGTATTTATACTGGATTTCTGATGGATCCAGTTTTATTCTGTGATGTACTAAGCATTTTTTTATGAACTCCCAAGAAGGAATGAAAAAACTGAAGCTATTTGAGGCTGGAAAAATGTTTGAGTGGAGTAAAACCTGAAACACAATCTACAAACCACGGTTCCTCTTCATTTTATGTATATTACAAGGGAAATTTAATTCAGATGTTTCTGATTAATGTACACTTAGCTCATCAAACTTGTTGTGCAAGAGTTATTTGATTTCCAGGAAGGCTTTTTCATTGCAAGACATTTTCCTCTGTAAAAGGAAGTCTATTTTTGCCTGCATTAGATGGTAAAACACTTCTGGTGCTTTTTAGAAAATGCCTCTGAGCATGTATTTTTATTTGATGAAAATTTTTAAGTCAAACTATCTTCATCTTCTAATAAAATCAGAAAAATAGAATAACTGATGTACTAGAAGTGACTTAATCAAACTCCCTAAATCAGAAAAATAAGTTGTGAATTTATATTACACTGAAACATATAATCTTTGACTGCAAAATGGCTAACATATGTTAGAAACAGTAATGGAAAGAAATTGAACCAAAAGTCAGGGGATCTGGTTTCTAACCTCAATTTGTCACACATTTTCTAGGTGATTTTTGAAGAATCACATTGTTCCTCTTTATCTTCTTTATCTATAAATGAAGCAATTCCCAGAAGCAATTCTTAAAGGTGTGCCTGATTTCAAAATGCAATACACAGTTTATCAGTGGTAGAAAAATCTCCAAGTCTTCTCCAAAGCAATCAGCTTTATCTCTAATAATTCATAATTTACTAAATAAGATTATAGTAAAATATGTTTGTTGAAATTCAACTAATAGAATATCCTCTTTAATTTTTCCTGTTACCTACTTTTGTGAAAAAGACATGAAACTTATCACACAAATTGCATTATGTCTTATAAATATTTTTTGCAGATTACATTATGGTGCTTACACATAGTTTTCTATACAGCTACCACAACAATAGTCTGTCTTTATGTTAGAACAACATAATAAATGATGATCCTAAGGTACAACAAACTTTGAGATTATCTTATTGAGATCAATATGTTTAGCTATCCATGGTCCCCATATCTCAATGGCTTAAAACTATGATGGGCTATTATTTGCTCACATTTTATGCCCTTGTAGGTTGTTTGGAGGCTGGATTCCATGTTATGGCTGTGTGTTCCAACCTAATGGATTCTTCATCTCAAATTTTGTTTTATAACCAGTATATCAATAGCAGAGACATGACAAATCATTAATAGAGTTTTTGGATTTTTACAGAATGGGACCCGTAACTTCTGCTCACATATTAGTAACCTATGTTAGTCATCTAACTACACATGAATTTCAAAAGAGCGAGGAAGAACAAATGGGTCATGTGGTAATTAATGGGAGACACTATAACTGACTTTCATATTCAGACACACAATTTAAATGATCTCTAGTGTAACAGGACAATTAAGAAAAGAAAGTTGACCAAATAATCCTCAAAAGATTTTTGAAATTAAGAAGTGAATGATTTTTTAAATTGAATGATTTAAATACCATATAATTAGGTATCCTTTAACATGCATTTATTGAAAATGTAAATTTTAGGTCAGATATGCAAGATACAAAAATGCATTCTTATATTAATCCTAAAAATTACTTTTTTTTCAAAGTTTCACAAAATCACTTTTCACTTTATAATGACACAAATGGGCTTAGAAACACCAAAATTTTGAATATAATTAATATGCCATTAACTTTATTCCTTATGTACTGTGTACCAACAACTGATAAAATTATTTCCGAACCTTATTCTTCCCAAGGAGACAGTTTCCTCATATTGCCTTTACTTAAATATCTTAAAAAATTGTTCTATTTCCATTCTACATTTATCAATTTGAGATATGACATATTGGGATTTCCTTGGACAGATGGAGAACTGCTAATTCATGTCACCCTAAGTTCCCCCCTGATATCTTTCTGATACACTAAAAGCTGAATATTTGGTCCTATCTTTACAACTTCAAACAATACATTTAGAATTTAGTTTCCTGTGCCATCAAAAAAAAAAAAAAAAACAGACAGAATCTTTCAATAATGTAAGATGGAGCTGTTATGCCCTGTCATTCTTTTTTTTAGCTCTCTTTCTCATCCCTTCTATTTGGAACTTGTCTTCTATTCTCTTAATTTTTCCTTTGCAAGATAAAGAAAATTATGTTTTATTAGAAATAAGGCTTTCATGAAATGTTGTTTGATAATAGTGTCTAAAAATCAAAAAATTTTCTATCATTTGACTATTTTAAATAGTACTTATTGTGGAGTCAAGTAGTATAACTTTTAAATATTTTTCTTCTTATGTAGTATCCCATCTAATAGATATTATGAATAATTGAGAATTCATCTAATTCTAAAATGATCTTGTATAATTTGTTGAATTTTTTGGAAGGATCAAAATTCTACTGCTTGTTTGTTCAAAGTGGAGAGGATAATAATTGGCTCAATGACATCTTAAACTCATGGTGGAAGAAAGAAGTAATTTGAACATTTCTCAAAGGCACTTCCTTTTGCATATCATTGCCTCTGTTTTACTATTATTATCAGATGTTTTAATCTACGGATCTATGGTAAGATTGTATTTATTGAATTGAAGTTAGAGCTTTTTTTCTCTAGAAGACTATAAATTCATTGAAGAACATGCTTTATGTCTCTCAATAATTCCAGAACTTAATTCCAAGTTGGGCAAAATCTAGGTTTTTTTTTTTTAATTTTAACATGAAGCATATGTTAGGCACTGTATGAAATACTTTAAAATATTGTATCTCTTTTAACCTCCTCAAATTATCAGATCAAAGAAGATGGTACTACCCCCACTTCACATATAGTAATGATGAAGTTCAGATAATGGAACTGAAAATACTCAATGGTGTAAACGAGACAGGTGGAGCTTAAACTTGTTTTTTTTTTTTTTTCCAACACAAAGGCTGATAATTTCCCCTATATCCCACTGTTCACATATTGAGCAGTCTGGTGCAGAATAGTCACAAGTAAGTGTCAAGGCATTAGCAAGTTAATCTTTTGTTGTGAAATTTTTAGATGAAAGGAAGAGTATTACAGGTTGTAGGTACTGTAAGAAGTTGCTGAGAGGGGTCAAAGGCACCAGGAATATAGAGCATGACAAATTTTTCTAGTCAATTGTGAAAGATTCTGAAAGCAGAGAAAGTTACCCAAGTGAGAACTCTTAAAAGGGCAAAGCACCTGCATGTGGTTGGACAATCTATTGTTTAACAAGTGTCAAAGTGACATAAGAGCAAAATGATTCTGATAACTCAAAATTGTTTAAATGGTAACTGGTTCTTGTTGGTGATATTTTGCTGTTCCATTCTTTCCCCTTTGTATAATAAATACTATTGCAATTCCTATCACCTTTTTAGTCTAGTCATGAAAATAAATACATGACTTTTAAAAAATAAATACTTTTACTTAAAGATACTCAGAGTGTGTCTAATAAAAATGGGAAATTATACCTCTAAAAGAACTTCAATGTATTGAACTTTATTAGGTTTCATTTTCAGCTCTTTCTGGTTTGTTTTTTATGAGTCAACTTTTTGAAGGCATGCAATGTTTTCATACTAATACTTACATTCCTTTAATTTAGTTAAATAAGAGCTTAAACTTAGAGATGAAAACAAGCTGAAAAGGCATACAGAAAGATGAATATACCTCTTTCAAATTTTGAAGCTTTAATGTATTTAATCCTTATTTTCCTATGCTTGAATTATTCTTTTATTTCCTTCTCCTATTGCAGAAGCTATGATGGCATGTCATTTTTAATACTAAAATCCATGTAATTTATATCCAAGAGAGCCTACCTATTTTTCTTTGTAGTTGCTTGGTATATACTGCTCTTTAAAGTTTCTTATGCATATTCTTTTGTATGTGAAATATATTTCTGCCCAACTGAAGTTCATTTTGAAGTCTGGAAGCCTTTTCTAAGGGAGAGACCAGCACCTTCTTTCTAAAACATCTTCTGCTTCTGTCTATAGCAAACACAATCATCTAGTTCTAAGATGTAACTTAGGTCACTGATGAAAATGCTAAGTATTTTCTTGTGTTGTTGATGTTGGAAGCATCATGGAATCAACTCTAAAAGGTTGTATTTCTGACAGTAGAGGTCTCATCATTGTGACTCTCAGAGGACACTTGACTATACCATATGGACACACATACATCTGCTTATTATATAACACAAAGTTATCATAACATAAAACAAATGTAATCAGACCTGAGTTCATTAGACCTGTGTTTTTAGATATTGCCAAATGTGCCGATGTTCTTCAAGACATTAATTTTACAATTGCCAAAAATAGCTAGTAATAGACAAATTTAATATTTTCAATTGTAGTTGAAAATATGTTTTGATAATCTTTAAAGAAATCGAAGAAATAGTAGATACAACTTATAAATGAGCTAAGTGAAATTTATCTGATTTGTTCAGTATTATTATAAAAGATTTCTTTACTTTTCAGAAAACTTGATGATTCTATCAAAGAAAGAACAAAATACTAAGATAAATACAGGGGTTCAATGAATAAAACTCTTGCAAAGATGTTCCTATTTAAATGAAAACTCAAATATTATCATAAAGTTAAATGAGTCATCATCAAGGAGACAGGGTATGTGAATCCTGCTACTTTCCTTTGCCACTCGTAAGAAGGTGATCTTGCATCAAATATTTTTACTTATTTCAATATCCTTATTTATGAAATAGTGTCTGAATAAGATTATTTTTAATATTCTTATAATTTCAAACTATTTATAATTCAAAAGGTTAAAATAAAAATAAAATGCTAAATTGTATGCACCCAGAAACATAAACACAGAAATGTATAGTATATTTTTTATGTATATGGTATGATACAAAATGTTTTGTTTACTCCTGTTAAAGTAAAAGTATAAAAATAAACAGTAAGAAAGAGATACAAACTTCATGTGATAATGATATGAAGTCTGTTTCTTGACAGATTCAAGAATCAAGAATTTATATGGTTAGCATATGGCATAAATTCAAATAAGGAAATTAAATAAGCCTTCATGCACACTGTAATGGACATGTTGAGGATGCTAGACTTATAGAGAGATGGGCATGAGGATACTTATAGTATCAAAATTTGCGAAAATGACTGTTTATTATCATCTCACTCTAGATTGAATATTCTTTATTTTTTAACTTGACTTGAGATCTCTTATTATAAGACTGTACAGCTATCTTTTTCTCATAAAAATACATACATATTTCATAAGTCTGTGAGCTAGAAAATAATTTTTAATAAATATGTATCTGTCCTTCACAACTTCAGGGTGTGGCTGCAGCATTATGGACTCACAATGCTTGCTAAATTGGTATATGATTCACCCAACCACTTCTCCATTTTGGGATCTATTGATGGCTAAAAGTGAATTTTCTTCATTTATATCAATCTGTAGGGTAATCCTCACAGTTTTTAAAAATAATATATCATTTTAATTTTAAACTATGAAATTATTTCACTCCTTCACCCAAATTCTTGTCTCTTATCTTTGAATGGCAAAAAAAAAAAAGAAAAAAAAAGGGTTTTTTTTTAATTTTGAAAGTCTCAAAAATCTATTTTTCCAGTTTTGAGGATGAGAGAGAACATGAGAGACAGGCTTAGAAAGAGAAAGACAGGAAAAGAAGGAAGAAAAGAAAAAGGTCAGGCACTGGAAATATAGTATTGCTTGGAGAAGAAGGATGGATAGTACTGGCATGGATGTGGATAGACTGGGTCAAGATTGGTTCTGAAGAAACCACAGAAAACATGATGCTGATTTACTCACGAAACTGGTTATAATTTCGTGTCTAATGAAGAGAAATTATCTGAAAAACTCCTGCCATGTAAATATGGTTTTTATTTCCATTTTTATTTAAAAACATCTTTTCATGCATGAAACATATTTCCCTGTTGAGTGATTTCCCACATTTGCCACACAAGCCTACCCCCTACTCTTGGAACCTGTGCATATTTTTCTTTTATAAACTTTGACAGAAAAATTGGGGACTTTTTACCAATTAGATAATAAAAATAACTTCCCGTATTTCTCCCTATTAGTCAGGGAAATCTCAGTTGTGCTGTTTTCTTATTTCCTCAAGTTATATATGATCCTAATATATACTCATTAATTCAGACACACTGAACATTTATTTTATTTACAATTTTTGCTCCCTGGCATTCTCAGGAGAGGCACATCTCAATTTTATGAGTGACTTGGGGGTAAGTAGTTACACAGTCTTTCTCCAGCCTGCTTCGATGTCACACATTCATAATGTTGAACACTCAATACACAACCCGTAGCAACACATCATTGTCACAATTCCAATCACACACGCAGTATTTCATGTCATACCTTTGAGACAGGCAATTCCTGATTAGCCCCTGGATTTCTCCTGTGTTTAATGTCTGGGTCCATTTGGCTGCTGACCTGGTATAAATGGGTATGGTGAGTGTGTCTTTGGTCTCCTGTAGCGGCAGTGGGCTCAGAGCAGACATAAAACAGGCCTATAGCCCTACAACATCTGAACAGTGTTTCCTGTCTGTAGTTCTCATTTTTACACTTGGCATGAGCTGCAGTGACCTTTACCCTGTTCTTTAAAGCGATGCCTTTTATGGAGGTTAAGAGTGACTTGGCCCCAAGCTAACAAAGTCCTAGGCCCCACTGAACTCCAACTGTGCCATATGTGCAAAGTGCTGTGAATGCTGATTTAGTGGTATGGGCAACAGTCCACCAGAACTGAGCACACTGAGATCACCACAATTATGTGACTTGAAGATACTTGTGCACCCCACTGATCATTACCAGAGTTATGAAAGTCAGGCTTTGGGCTGCACTTATCTGCAGACTCGGCAGCATTTTAACCACATGAATTAATGATAGCATAGAAAGTGCACTCTGCAGCTACTTGCAACCATTATTATTAAATTCTAGTATGGGACTTGTCCTGGAAATAGTGTCTCACTCACTTTCCTCTGAAGCCAAACATATTTGCTGTATTCCATTCTACGCATGGTTTTGACTCCAGTGTATCACCATGAGTGTGAGACCATTTTGGTCTGAAACTTAAAAAACACATGTATATTGCTCCAATTTAGTACTTTAGAATTTCATCCATACGAGATGGCAAGAAAAGCAAACATTTCCCTTTGCTTTTCCATCTGAGTATTTGTAAAGAATTTGTAGTACAAATTTCCTGGGAAATAAATGTTATATTTTATTCAACAAATGCTCACATTTCTAAAACTTCAGTAGAATATGCTTTCTAAAATTTTTGTAGGGCTTAATATCAGTCAATGAGATAGAAATAAAATGTATTCGTATTAAAAATTCCTTTTCTTTCAGTTACTTTAAAGATATTATTTTAATTGTTATTTAAAAAAAAGAATAGAGATTGTACTACTTACTCTGATAAATCTAAACTTACTGTTGATCAATTAAAAATATATATTTTTTGTCTACCTTATCATTCCCCTATTCTTCCAGCCAAACACTAAAAACATGAAACAGAAGTTAACTTTTGAGCTAATGAGTGCATCATGGACAGATCCAACTATCTGTAGTTAATGACTAAACCTAGTGTGACACTTCAGTCTATCCCTCCCCTTGATGTCTTTTTGATTCATTTAATTAGTAGCCTCCTGCTGTCATGAACACAGGAAGAGACAGAATTGATGGTGCTGTTTCATTGTTTCCTAATTTATTGTCTCAAAAAGAAAATTCCAACATCCAAGTATTATTGATTCAGAAAATGGAAAACTGACAAATAATTTTTATCCACGAATATGAATTTCTGAAATTTATTTAAGTAGAAGTTTGAAATAAAAATAGGCACAAACGAGTAAAACATGATAACTTCATGTCAAGGCCTATTGCCATAGTAATCAAATATGATTTTGAATTAGATTGTGAGCACCCAAAGGACAGGCTTGGTCTTTTATTTGTTCTAGATCTACCTAATGAAGTATCTGAGAACAGGTATGAAGTTACACAAAACATATTTTCTGAATTTAGTTGGGATAGCGTAGAAATATTAATTACTGTTAACTCCCTAAGATGAAGAAAAATAAATTCTTTTTCCTTTCCATGTGGAACACTGTTTTGAAAAATCTCATAGATTTTTATGTTTTTTTAAATTTATACTTGCTCTTTAAATTTTTTCTTCCTTTAGAGATATAGTTTATGGAATTAATATCTACATTCTTTTTTACTTGCTTTATAAATTATTGATTTCCACAGTTACATGAAATTTCTATATTTTCAGAAAGAAAACAAAAACCAAATTTTTATTGTAATATCTGGTTTAATAGATTTTTCTTGCTTTTCCCTAAAAAAATGTTTACTACTTAAGAAGTATGTGTGTGGTCTATGATATAAAAAATGATTAGTACTTCTTTTTGTCAATTTTTTCAATAAAGTATGAGAAATTTTATAATGTAATTATAAAATAATAAAAAAGCATTCTCTCTGCCTTCAAATTGCTGAAAATCAAAAGATGAACAAATCCAAATTTAAAATGACTAAAAATCCATATGTAACGATATTTTGTAAAGCTTATCATACTTGTGTAAATGCAGAGTAGCATTAAGATTCTGGCAATGTGAATGCAAAAGAAAATTGCTTTGTATTAGCAGAAAAAATAACTCTTACTGCAACCATCAACTTCAACATTAAAATCTTAACTTATAGATTCTGTAGGTGCTTTGCTACTGCAGAAAACCCAGAGAATAAGATAGAAAACAATATAATCAATATGCTTGATAAACTGCTCACATACTTGAGGGGAGGCAAAACTAACTTCCAGCATTTCATTTCAGTGACAAGTCTTAGATACATGGCCTGCTTGACTTTTTAAAATAAAGCATCCTGTATGGTCTCCTCTGGATAGTCTTTTCAAGGGCCACATAAATAAGCTTGAGACCTGATCCTTAACCCCAAATGAAGTAAGGGAATAAATGAGAAAACATGTGCTGCTTTCGGATTTCTTTCTTTTTACAGGGATGCATAAGTTTTGCAAATAAGAGCCCCAAGCATTGCTTCTAATTGCATGTCATATCCCTTAAGTTGTGCAAGTTTATATTTTCTTAATAAGTGTATTGTTTTAGAGAAAAGGGACAGGGAAAAGATGTGCCATGACACCCTGTTCCACTGAGATTATGATTAATTAATTAATAGATTTGTGTATCTCTCATTATGTATTATAAGTCAAAGTGTTGTATCTTATTGAATATTCTTGGATAAAGTTTTGCCATCTCAGTTATTCACTGACATCCCAATGTTCTTTTTTTAGATATAAAATAGTAATATTGAGAAAGACTTACTTTAGGTCTTCAATAAAATACAGTAAATCCTCAATGCTTGTTTTTTTTCCCCTTTAAATCACAGAAATTATGCATTCAGATTCTTTGATATATTTGCATGAGAAACTTCCTCTGGAGAGCCACCATCTTACATGATTATCCTGACATCATTCCAAGAATATGTGCCAAAGTAGTTTAGTGGAGAAGTTTGGCCAACAAGGTCTTTTTGCTTTATTATCCTTTAAATGTATGTGTGATCATTGCCTGATAAGCCCTCATTGGGTGATCTAACATCACTGTAAACTTAAGAGAATTATGTGTATACTGATTTATGCTTTTACCTTTGGGTTTTTATTATTAATCCATGTTTTAAAAAATTGAATCAGCTACTGGAAGCAATGGTGCACGCCTGTAATCCTAGTGGCTCAGGAGCTGAAGCAGGAGAATTTTCAGTTCAAAGCCAGCCTCAGCAACTTAGCAAGGTCCAAATCAATTTAGTGATACTCTGTCTCAAAATAAAAAAAGAAAAAGGTCTGGAGATGTGGTTCAATGATAAGCACCCCTAGGTTTAATCTCTGATACCAAAAAGAAGAAAAAAATTGAATCAGTTTTCTCAATTTATTAATTATTTAGAAACATTTTGTATGAGTCATCCAAAGGTAACTCAGGATCTATGGCTGCTTTGCTTCTCTATAATCTTGATCTAGTTCCAATATGAGTTAGTATTTGATGATAAATATGTTAGTCTTTGATGATAAACTTAAGCTCATGATTTTACAATTTATTTCATGGATTTAGAGGATGATCACAGAGATGGGAAACCTGTGCTATTGTGATGCCAACAGACTGGAGAGTAATTCATTATCATTTGATCTGACACTGTAAAAAACATTTTGAGGCACTTTTATGATCTTTTGACATTTGACTTCACTGGTATCTCCTGTAATATTCACCAGACTTGCAAACCTAAAGAGGTAATTATTTTCTTCTTAGCCACAAAATCTGCTGAAATAGTCTTACTTGCTCTTATAAACCACAGCTGTTTTCTAACTTACATTTCTGGGGATCTGACAAATGATATAACATTTATACAGTAGTACCAGTGACAGAAAACTACAAATTGAAGTGTGAAATTAGGTTAGGTGTTCTTCAGATAATGACTTAGAAATTATTCTTATATCTATATTTTGATGGTCTTCTGAGCACAGAACTCTGTAAATGTGACTTAATTTCACCTCACAGTTTGGTTTTCTACCTTATAGTAAAAAATGGAAGATTCTCACTTTTTGAGAACCTGAGTATTGTTCTTCTTAACAGCTATACTACCTTACACTTCTGCCAGCAGCTTCTTTTCTTCACATCTGCAACAGCATTTTCTAATTTTTTTAATTTTTTGATAATGGTCATTCTAACTGGAATGATGGCATCTTGTTATAGTTTTGATTTGCATTTCTCTGAAGGCTAGTGATAGGGAGCAACTTTTCATACATATGTTGACCAATTGTATTTCTTCTTATGAGAAGTGTCTACTTAGATCATGTGTATATATATATTATGGTGCTGTGATTGAACCCAGGGCCTTGTCCATGCAAGGCAAGCACTCTACCAACTGAGCTATAGTCCCAGCCTGATGTGCCTATTTTTTAATTAGATTGCTTGGTTTCTTGTTGTTGTTGCTGTTAAGTATTCTGAGTTCCTTATGGTTTTCAGATATTAACTTTCTGTCAGACAAATGATAGATATTTCTCCCATTCTTTAGGTTGTTTCTTCACTCTGTTTTTTTTTTTTTTTTTTTTTTTACTATGTAGAAGTTTCTACTTTAATGTAATCCTGTTTGCTATTTTTTTCTTTTGTTTCCTGTGCTTCTGAGGACCTACTCAGAAAATCATTGTCTGAATCAGTGCCTTGAAATTATCCTCGTATTGTATTCTACTTCACTATACAAATCCAAAGGAATTGAAATGAGCATATCAAAGAGATATGTGCATGCCCATATTTATTTTGACATTTTTTACAAAAAGCTAGGCTATGAATCCAGCATAGGTGGCCACCAACAGATGACTAGATAGAGAAAATGTGACATAAATACATAATAAATATTATTCTACCATAAACATAATATTCAGAAAAGTAGATGGAACTGGAGCATGTCTTGTTAAATGAAATAGGTTAGTTTCATAAAGACAAATGCCGCATATTCTTTCTTATATGTAGAAGTAAACAAAGAAAAACAAAAACAAAAGCAAACCAAAAAAACCCCAAAATGTCCACCTAAAAATAGAAGTAATTAGCAGAGATTGATAAGAGTATGTTTGGGACCTGATAAGAGTATTTTGGGACCTTGGGAAAAGTGCATGTATAGAAACGTTACACTAAACCCATCAAGATATATAATTAATAGTTGTTAATAAAAATAAGTACATATATAAATACCTAAATAATTGAGTAAAGAGAAGCTTCTCTGTGAAAAAAATAAATGAGACTTGTTTTTGAGATTTCATTTTGTATTTAACAGCAATTGCAATCTTCAAGAACCCATGAGGGGCTCCTGAGAAAGATGGTGAATTAGAGGAATGATGTACTACTTCCCAGCAGTTTCTTACACCAGACACAGATAGCAGGAAGTCTGTTCCATAGAAAGGTGGGTTACCAGGGGAAATCACTAAAATTCAATAGTGTAAAATAAAAGACATCATTATAGAGACTTGTCATAAACTTTGAACGTTATGTAAGAAATAATAAAATAGAGGTGCAGAGAGAGAGAAAAGGGCAACAACAACAAAAGAAAGAATGGTTTGAGGGGAACCTGTAGAATAGAGAAGGGGGTTGATCTTAATGGATCCCTGAATCAGTATGGAAGTTATTGAGTGAAAAGCCATCAATATCACTCATCTGATGAATGGATAGTTCAGCGGGAGCTGGTGTCACCAGCAAAGAAACTATTTATAATTGCTACCTAGCAACAAGCAGAGGCAGGAGATTGGAAACTCGTAGAGGAATCTGCCAGCTGCCAGCCTGATCTGAACCCCAGAGTGTGCCAGGAAAACTGTGACTGAAATAGGTAAAAAGAAAATTGTATATAAGGCTTACAGTCTTCTGATACCAGGGAGACAGCAGTATCTGCTGCTGTCACTCCAACTTCTAGCAGAGATTGTCATCTTCCCATCAACAAAGGATGTGAATCAAATTTCTAATATCCACAGAGTTCCAAGGGTCAGCTAAGACCAAATACCAACTACTGTAACTTCCAGTTTATAAGTCTGCACCATCCATACTCCAAGAATGTACAATTTGTCAACATTCACCAGCCTATCTCACCTTATACTGGGAGACAGGAAACCAAGAACTACAACAGTCAACCTTGGCTCCTAGGCAAAATGGCTGGTGACTAGGTTAGGACAACAAAGATATTGGACTCAAAAATAATGAACCAAGGGTTGCAGAGCCTAAAAATAAACACAAAAAAAAAAGAAAGAAAAAAGCAAATTCATCCTTTTCAACTCTTTTGACCACCTTCGTGGACACAAGGAGTTTCTATCGTTTTGTCTGTTTCTTTTTTAATCTTCTTTTCTCTGTATTCTCACTTCCCTTTTTTGCTCTTTTATAATTTAATTTTTAATTTTTTTTTCAAAAATCATTTCATTACATTTTATTATTATTTTTTTACTTCTGTCCTTTCTGCTACATTGTGTGTGTATGTTCTCTACTGCTCAAATAGTTTCAAATATATATAGATACAGACACACACACACACACACACATATATATATACATATGTATATATATACATATGTGTGTACAAATGTGTACATACATATGTATACATACATATATGTGTGTGTATATATGTATACATATATACACACACAATTTTGTTTCATTTGAATTGCTTTCTCCCTTGCCCATTTATTAGTTAGCTTTGGTTTGATTTAGGTGAGGTATAATTTTTCATGGGTTTGAGTCGTTTAGATTTTACATTTGTTCCTACCTCAGCTTGTGTTCCGAAATTGCTCCTTTATTACTCTCTTCCCCCTCTAATAACCAAATTTGCCTATTCACCTATCCCTCTATTTCATTTTTCATTATTTTGTTATCTTTTTATTGCTCCTTCTTTATGGTAATTATCTGTTCCCTATTTCTTGCCTCTCCTTTCTTCACTTTTTAAATATTTGAAATTTTCTTTGCCTTCCTACCCAATATCTCTTTCAATATCTCTTACTACCCTATTCATATTGCTGCGATTATTAATGCAGTGGACAACATTAGACATCTATTCTTCAATGCCAAATCTAGTTCATAGTTTTATTTATTTATTTTTCTGTGCTTATATAAGGTGCTGAACCCATCATTCCCATGTAGGTGGCAATTAGTGTTACAGAGGTTAAAGTAGACACTGGACATGTATCTTAAGGCTAGGTACATGTATTGCTATTTCTGGCTCCCTTCTTCCTCTGAAGGGACTGGAAATTGATTGGAACACTTCAAATTCATAGAGTAGAGATCCTGCTGCTGAGCAATATTCACAACTTATCCAAGTAACAGCAAATCAAACCCCACATGTGATCTTTCCCTACAATAACCTCAACAATACTTTAACACATAGAATCAGGGAGTGGAAAAAAAAAAAAAAAAAAACTCAAACCAACAACAAATCCTCAGGGAAAAACAACTAGAGAAGAACCTCAGAACCCACTCCTGGACATCTATTCAAACATCAAAAACAGAAGTTTCTAGAACAATCTAGATAGACAACATACAAAATAATAATTGCATACAGGAAGAACGGAAATCCATCTCAACTGATGTGAGAGTCCACGACCTCTGAAAACATGAGGAAAGGGGCAAGCAAATCTCTCCCAAAACTCAAAATCCCTCAGCAAAATGTCTCACAGATATGGAAGTAGATGAAATTCCAGAGAAAGGCTATAAAAGATAACTAGCACAATGTTAAATTAGAGGCTGAATTTGTGGCTCAGTGGTGGAGCGCTTGCCTGGCACGTGTGAGACATTGGTTTCGATCCTCAGTACACATATAAAATAAATAAATAAAATAAAGGTGTTGTGTCCAACTACAACTAAAAAATTATTTGAAAAATGCCAAATTAACTAAGAGAGTATCAAAGGAACAGATTAAGAGAACAAATACAGGAAATGAGAGAAAATTTAAATATAAAATAGATATAATAAAAAGAAATGAATCAGACCTCCTGGAAATGAAAGAAACACCACGTTAAGCTAAAAATTCACTTAAAAACGTCACTAATAGATTAGGTCATAGAAAATAGAACTTCAGGTCCTGAAGATTGAACTTCATATCTTGAAGCCACAGCATATAAACTTGTTAGTCAGTATCCAATAAAGGGAAGAAAATAAAAGGCCCTAATCATAATATACAAGAATTTTGGCACAGCATCAAGAGAACAAACTTGAGAGTCATTGGGATAGAAGAGAACATAGAGATATAGGCTAAAGGCTTTAAGAGTATTTCCAATGAGATAGTCAGAAACTGTCCATAGTAGAAATGAGATAGACATCCACATACAGAGTCATACAGGATCCCCAAAAGACAAAATCAGAACAGAACCTCTCCAAGGCACATCATCAAGGAAAATCCAAACAAAGAAAACAAGACTATTAAAACCTGTGAGAAAAATGTCAGGTCAAAATCAGATTCAATTCAATAAGGCTGACTTCTGAGCCCACACCTTACAATCAAGGAGAAATTGCAATGAGATATGCCAAGCTCTAAAAGAAAAAAAAAACCTGCCAGCCAAGATTGCTATATTCAGCAAAGCTATCTTTCAAAATTAATTGAAATGAGAGCTTTCAATGACAAGGACAAACTACAAGAATTTATGACAAATAAGCCATCAGTACAAAGAATACTCAAAGATGCATTGCATACTAAGAAACTCCAAAACAACCTTAAAGCTCTCAAATATATGAAGATCACTGGAAAGAGCAATGAATTAAATGAAAATTAAAACAGGATTAAATAAAAACCGAAATAGTAGGAAGCAACAAACATATTCATAATAATATTAAATGTAAATGGTCTTAATGCTCCAATTAAAAGACACAGATTAATAGAATGGATTATAAAAACAATATCCAACTATATGGTGTGTGTAAGAGAATCATCTCATAGGCAAAGACATCAACAAGTTGAAAGCAAAATGATGGAAAGAAAGAAAAAAAATATTTCATGCAGATGAAGTTCCAAAACAAACAGGAATAGCTAGTCTCATACCTGACAAAGCAGAATTCAAGCAAAAAATAATCAGAAGGCCACTAAAGACAGGTGAAAGGAACAATCCCAAAAGAAGACAGAGAAATAGTGAATATATATGCCCCAACTATCAGTGGACCTACTAATATTAAAAAAATACTTCTTAATATTAACTTCCAAATACCCCAATACAATAATACTAGGTGATTTCAACACACTCTTATCAGCAATAAATAAGTCATCCAAACATAAAATATATAAAGACATTTCTATTCTAAATAATATTGTGAATCACATGAGTTTTATAGACATCTGCATAATATTTCACCCCAAAACAGCTGAATTTACTTTCTTCTTAGTAGCTCATGGAATCTTCTCCAAATTAGACCTTATTCTATGTCGTAATGTAAATCTTAGCAAGTACAAAAAAAATTGAATAGAACCCTATGTACTCTATCAGAATATAATGAAATGAATGAAAATTAACAGCAAGAAAAATAATAGAAATCATATGAACACATAGAGATTGAACAATATTCTTTTAAATGAAGAGTGGACCATATAAGAAATGAGAGAAGAAATAAAGAAATTCTTAGATAGCCCCATCAAATTTGAGGAGGTAGTAAATGACTGATGGGGTAAGAATTGTTTCTGTCATCATGAAGGGTACTATAATCATCAAGGTAAATTCAAGCCAGAAATCTTGCCATGTCACTAGTGAGAGATGTGCAACAACTTCCACAAGAGGTCCCAGGCCTATGGCTGTGACAGGTGATATCTGACATTGCAAGTGAGTCTGGAATCATTTTCGAGCTGGTTTAGACAATGAGTTTCATAGGCAACTATGTTCTCAACATTGGATCAACTAAAGATGAACTGATGCTTCCCATCTTCCAAGAAAGGTTTCTTTATTACTGTTGTACGTGGCTGAGTGTCAGTGGAAAGGTTATCCATGTGCACAAACCACAGAGGGTTCAATTTGAAGAGGACACATCTGTATAGTATACTTCAAAAAGAATAGCTATTTTTGCCATTTTTCTGCATTTGCCCCCAAGTAAGAGCCTTAAACCTTGAATACCCTGTAACTAATTCAAATACAACTAATTCAAAGATAATGTTGCTAAAAATTCAAGGAAATCTAAAATTGAAAAACTTGAATGAAGATCTCCTCATCCCTCTACCTGCCACAACAACCCCTGTGTTGCCATCTTCTGCTCTCCTGGGGAGTGGCTTTAAAGAGAAGCCAAGTCACCTGCTGCCTATGGAAGGAGGTGGATAAGTTTGGCAAACTCAATCTTATGCTCTTTATTTAGCATCATTTTTCACTGATGAACTATAAAGTTGACAGGAGTGAAGTAAACACTGGAGTTTAAGAGTAGAAGAACACTGCCTGGTGTGCACTGCTTTAATTTTCCTCTTACAGTGCTCTAATTATGATGAAGTAACTTCACTTCCCCATCCAGAGATGATTTTTCCAACACATTTTAATCAAAGGATCTAAGTACATTGCTCTGATAATTAATGGATCAAAAATTTGAGAACCATTGCTAGAGTCTGTCACTCTCTCTCTGGCCAACAAAAGAAGGGAACAGATAGTTAAATTGAGTTTAGCCATTATATTTAGGGGTTATCTACAATAGAATCCTCCTTCCATCCTCTGTTTGGTAACCTACTACTTTCCCAATGACTTTAAAGAGAAAGCCAAGCCACCTGCTACCTATGGAAGGAGGTGGATAAGATTGGCAAACTCAATCTTATGCTCTTTATTTAGCATCAGTTTTCACCAAACTGTGCCCCTCAATTAAAGCATAAGTTTCCCACTATGCACTGCTTTAGCTAAACTCCACCAATTTTAATATGCTGTTTTATTGCCATTTAATTTGATATATATTCATTAGATAGCCACTAACTTCCATCATATGAGTTTTTAACCTATTAATAATTTAGAAGTGTTCCATTTAATTTCCTAATATTTAATTTCCTAATATATGTTTGTTCTCAATTTATATTTAATTCAATAAAAAACAATGAAAGTATTTGGTAAGATTTTAATTGTAAAATAAATTGACATTTATTTTAATTAATTTTAATTACAGTTAATATTTTAATTAACTGGGCTGGGGATGTGGCTCAAGTGGTAGCACGCTCGCTTGGCTTGCGTGTGGCCCGGGGGTTCAATCCTCAGCACCACATACAAACAAAGATGTTGTGTCTGCCGAAAACTAAAAAAATAAATATTAAAATTCTCTCTCTCTCACTCTCTCTCTCTTTTAAAAAAATATTTTAATTAACTGTATTTTCTGTCTTGTATTTGTTTATATAATTGGTTTAAAATTTATCATCTTACAACTTGTTATATATTTCTTATGTGCACTTCAAAGAATATGTTTTTGTAAGAGATGAGTTTGGCATTCTGTAATAACCAACTAGGTCAAGTGCATACATGGTAGATGTGGTTATGGGCTAACTAGTTGCTCTTTCATGGAAGAAATGAATACATGGTCACATTTAATGGAGAGCATTCAGATAGTAGTTCCTTCAGATTTGTCCTTAACTTCAGAGAGTCACCTCAGCCAAGGTTACACCTTTCCCAGGGAAGCTGACATTTGTAACTTGGAGAGATGCACTAACAAAGCACTGCTGGCTCAGCTTGATGTGAGCAACTCTGACAGGAGATGTTTTCTCCAGAGCTGGGCACAGGGTTTGACTGAGAACTTGTTAAGACCTGCATCACAGTTTGACTTCTATTCTTACCCAATTTTATTTCCTTCTTCCTTTTCAGAGATGTTGATTTCAAATACTATCTTGCAGCTCAAACTCCCACTAAGGGTTTACTTTGGAAGAATGTTTCTAATTTGGGGCTAAAATTTTTATTTACTACTGGTATCTTTTCTCTAAAGAGTGTCTTTTTTTCCTAATAAACAGTGTAATTACTGGATGATCATCTTTATATTGTATAGGCATGTTTTTATTCATTGGGAGGGTCAGTCTGTACAAATTCTACTTTTTCCTCCATCTATTTAAATTTTTGAGTTCCAAATATAGATCTCTTCAGGTCTTGACTTCAGACTTGCAAAAGTAGGTTTAGGTGATATCTTACCCCATAGTGGGGTTCTTCTCATAAATTGGCAAGATTTTGTCTCACAGTCCATTGCCAGAGGCCTTAATGAGATGTTAATGATGGTCTCTCCACACAGGCTGGACTAGATCCCCAATACCTGCCATTTCTACTTCTCGGAAAAATTCCACTCTTAACCCAGAAGCAACTGATTGCTGGTCAGTTTTGCACATGTCCTTCAAGCTGGCATGAGGAATCCTCATAGTGCCTCCTGCATAATTACTTTCTATGTGGACCACCCCACATATGCCAGTTACATCAGCTGACCCTATTTTAATCTCACCTTAGCAAGACAAATCTGCCCTTCTTGGATCCAGTTCCATACATTTTAAAATGAGATTTGAAAAAAAAAATAAAATAAAATAAAATGAGATTTGACCAGTGTAGACATGAAGCCTCTTTGTGAATTTTTTTGTATTGGTTATTCAAAACATTACAAATATTGCAGAATTACATCGGTTACAATCCACATTTTTACATAATACCATAATAGTAACTGTTGTATTCTGCTACCTTTCCTATCCTCTACTATCCCCCCTCCCCTCCCATCTTCTCTCTCTACCCCATCTACTGTAATTCATTTCTCTCCTTATTTTTTTTTCCCATTCCCCTCACAACCTCTTATATGTAATTTTGTATAACAATGAGGGTCTCCTTCCATTTCCATGGAATTTCCCTTTTCTCTCCCTTTCCCTCCCACCTCATGACTCTGTTAAATGTTAATCTTTTCCTCCTGCTCTTCCTTCCTGTTCTGTTCTTAGTTGCTCTCATTATATCAAAGAAGACATTTGGCATTTTTTTTTTAGGGATTGGCTAGCTTCACTTAGCATAATCTGCTCTAATGCTATCCATTTCCCTGCAAATTCCATGATTTTGTCATTTCTTAGTGCTGCGTAGTACTCCATTGTGTATAAATGCCACATTTTTTTAATCCATTCATCTATTGAGGGGCATCGGGGTTGGTTCCACAGTCTAGCTATTGTGAATTGTGCTGCTATGAACATCGATGTGGCAATATCCCTGTAGTACGCTCTTTTAAGGTCTTCAGGGACTAGTCCGAGAAGGGCAATAGCTGGGTCAAATGGTGGTTCCATTCCCAGCTTTCCCAGGAATCTCCATACTGCTTTCCATATTGGCCGCACCATTTTGCAGTCCCACCGCAATGTACAAGAGTACCCTTTTCCCCACATCCTCGCCAGCACTTGTTGTTATTTGACTTCATAATGGCTGCCAATCTTACTGGAGTGAGATGGTATCTTAGGGTGGTTTTGATTTGCATTTCTCTGACTACTAGAGATGGTGAGCATTTTTTCATGTACTTGTTGATTGATTGTATGTCCTCAGAGAAGTGTCTGTTCAGGTCTTTGGCCCATTTGTTGATTGGGTTATTTGTTTTCTTATTGTTTAATTTTTTGAGTTCTGTGTATACTCTGGATATTAGGGCTCTATCTGAAGTGTGAGGGGTACAAATTTGTTCCCATGATGTAGGCTCCCTTTTATTCTGAGACATATCAGAGACTTACGTCACTTTTGAGTACTTATATAGTATCTAGCACAGAGAAAGCACTCAAAAACTATCCTCTGAGTAGAAAAAGCACTTGATTTACATAGTTTGCCCTGTGTTGTGCTTGATTTTGTAAGATACTTTTGTCCAGTACATATGTCTCCATGATACCCAGGACGGAAAATATGGATAAGCTTTAATTTTAACTACATCTTATCTCTCATGATCATTCTCTCTTCTCTTTTCCACACTCAGTCACAAATGAAACCTAGGCAATTTTACTTGGATTTTCCAAAGATAAGACAACATTTTTGTACATGTTATAGAATTTTCTAAATATTACAAAGGAGAGTAGATTTAACATCTCAAAAATGCAAATATTTTATATTATGTATTAGATAGTCTTTGATTTAGCATATTTTTTTGGCGATTGTGTCACCGAAAATTTCTGCCTGGTCATTTTTCTCTCTAGTGTTCAGTCTCCTTACATTTGACCTTTGTACTCCCTGACTTTCATCCTTCTTTCCAAGTTTCACTTCACTATGTTTTGTTATGTATAGAAGTTCAGCTACTGTTTTTTCTTTTGCTGTTTGCTTTCTCAGTACATCCTCGGGATCTCATTTTCCACATCAAAGAGCTTAATTTCTTAAATAATATTCCTTCCCTAGGAATTTTGTTGCTCATTTAAATGTATCTATAAATACATTTAAAAATTCAAAAATATGAATATTCAAGTATATTATTTAAGTATCAATACAAGTCCTTTATTAATTTGACAAGTATTTTTGAAAGCTTTCTATATTTCATGTTCTGGGGTTACAAAGACTGAAAATGCTAACTCATTCTCTCCATGAACTTGATGTTCAGTATGGAAGTCAAATCAACAGAAAACAATGTATTTTTTTTCTAAGACTACCATGTATTATATTTGCTATGGGAGTACAGAACAGATAGTAGCTTGGACAAAAGTAGAATTGTGGTTTGATCTTGTAAGTTTAAAAAATAATTTGAGCTCAAATGTCTCTCTATTCTTTTCTGAATCCTCTCACATACAGCTATAGTATCTACTATCATCCCTCTCTGTATTTTTCTTTCATGGTTTAAATGCAATATGTTTGTGTCTCTGTCACTACAGAGTATGCTCTAGATAACTGACTGAGCATTTGCTTACTCTCTGGCACAGAGTAAGTGCCCGATTCTTATACTTTGAATAAATAAGTGTAAGTGGAAAGGGATTACAATTTATGTGTCTTCTTGCTTAAAATTCAGACTTAACTGGATATTTGTTTATGCTAAATGATTAATGTCTTCAAACTATAAAGTCTTTCCTTAGTTTCCTAAGTGTTTATTATTGACTTTCTTGAGAATCAAAAACATTTTCTTTGCTTTTATTAATATATGCATCTAAACATTATGGTCTTAAATTTTATGAATTCTTGTAAAAAGATATGCATGCTTCAGTTTTCAATGTTTCACGTATTTGATTTTATAAAAATGATTCAGTCTGAGAATTATTGTGCACTCTTTTTCAATAAAGGCAGTGTGGTTACATCTCTGAAGACACTACTCATTGATATAATCAGGAAATAGATTATATGTTCCCTGATTGATTTAATATTTGTCATTGCAACAGCAGGGGGAAAGAGTAATTTGGGGTGTGCTAGGAAGAAGTGTCAAAGCTCCTCAGGCTGAGCAGACAGTCCAAGATAACACACTTGCCTGATGTTAAAGACAATCTGTTTCTGCTGTCTCCCCATTTTGATTAGAGCTCATGTACCCCTAAGTTTCTATTTGAGTTACTTCAAATCCAAAAACCTCACATTTCAATAAGTAAATAAGGTGACAGGAAAGCTTTTAATTTTGAAAATCATGATAATGAAGGCTCACCGTCTGCTTCTGTAACAAATTTAATGTTTAATTGTTCAAAATCTGTTTAGAAGACTGCATAACTTGAAAGATTTATAATGGCATATACAATTGTCAGCAGGAAGAAACACCAGGACTCATTAGTTAGTTCCCCAAATTCTAGGCAGGACTGGATCCAAGCCTACCCCAACATATGGATAGCCTTAGGAAAGACGGCTCCACAGATCATTTCCATACCTAGTTTAGTGCCTTGAAATGTTGTGTTGTTAAAGAAGCTTCTACAGGAAGTCACAAAAACTGACTTCAATTTTTATCACAGCTATTTGTTCTATGATGTTATGATTACAGAACTTACTTGTATTTGTATTTTTATCTCTGTGATGACAGTGGCAGAATAAAGCTTGTGAAAAGTTCCCTTGAGGAAAGCTGAGCTTGGAAAACTGGCATTACTTTGGGTCTTTGTGAAAAACAACTCTGAAAAATATAAACTACAAATAGTAGATCACTTAAATAGGATACAGTAATAATTCACTGATTTAATTTTTAATAATCCTTATTAATATTGATAATCAAAGTTTTTAAATTTTTTTATGCTATTATGGATTCTAAGTTTGAAAACTAATAGAAAAGAATATTTCTATTGTCTTTATTAGGGAATTCATTATGCATCTGGACATCTAGAAGAAGGTGCAATACCTTGCAATTTTTAGGAGAAAGAAACCAACAAATACAAATTATTATTGGTGTTTAATTTTTCCAGAAATAGCAAAAAAAAAAAAAAAAGAATTTCTTCAAGAAAAATGAATTGACCCTTTGTAATTATTAAGAATTAGAACACTAGAACCCTTATTGCTGATTTAGTGCTTTGAAGATTTAGCTGTGTGTTTTGTTCACAGAATTGGGTAAAATGCTTGTTGCAGACTGTATCGATAAGTACCATCCTCCATTTGAGTCAAAAACCTCTGGGATGGGATTTGAGAACCTACATTTGTCATACATGTGGCAGGTTGTACCATTGTAGTTGGTTCAGGAACCACAATTAGAAAATGTCGTAAGTGGATAGCATGAGAAAGAAAGAGATGTTAGTCTTTGGCAGTTAACACAGAAAGTATATAAAAGACAAGGAATGAATTTATGGAACTTAGTCATCACCTGAAGATCCCTCATGCTGCTTTGCCCTTCTGTGATATCTCATCCCTGACATTTCTATCTACTAATTGTGCTTCCTGACATTTACACTTTGGTTAAATCTATCAAACTGCCACTTAAGCTCATTTTCCCCCTCCTCAAAACATGGGAGCTTATTTCTACTTTCTCTCCAGCTTTATTAAGGTATAATTGAAAAATTTTTAAAATAGTATATATTCAAGGTGTACAATGTGATACTTTGACATATGTATACATTCTGAAATGATTTCCAACAAGCTAATTAACATATCCATCTCTTTACATAGTTACCTTATATGTGTGTGTGTGTGTGTGTGTGTGCGCGCGCGCGTGTGTGTGTGTGTGGGCGTGCACATGGGTGCAGCTGATCTCTAGAGTTTATTTATCTTGCTTAACTGAAATATTATGTGTATTGACTAGTAACTGACCATTTTCCCCTCCCTCTTGTCTCTATAATAAATAATGTATTACATACTTAAATATTAAAGGTGGATCTCTTACTAAGTGTAATTATCATAATAAAATGAAATTTAACAAAACAAAGAAAAATTGAGGCTAGGAAAGCTTGTCCCTTCAGAAGGACATAAAGCTTTTTGTATGATGCCCATTCTAGTGCTTCCCATTCTGAATCCAGATTAGCTTTAGTGTGTGGTTCAGTAGCAAATGTGATATAAACAAGGATTTGAAAAATGCTTATACCCTGCTGCTATTGGAATTTAATGACCAACATGTATAATACCCAAGACAAACAACTGTGGAGTGAGAGATCTGTGACTCAATCATCCTTACTCCACAGGGTAGCTTGCAAATGACACACATGGGAAGAAGGCCATTTTAGGACACCCAGCCACAAGAATATCCATGAACAAAACTGCTTTGTATATTTAGGGCGAAATTTTAGTACTATGACACTAGATTATTCATATATAGATTTAAATAATTAAGATATTGAATATTCAACATTGCATTAGGCAAATTATTGAGGTATTTTCAAAAAATAAGGAAACTGGTTTTCTTTTGGCTTCTGTTTGTTAAGTGTTTTGAAAACCTGCTGAGATTATATTTTTAATTCAATAATTTATACATTTAAATTAAATAATTGTTCATTCTGTGGCAAAATTCCTAAATCTCCAACCAGGGAATATGAATATAAATATAAATATTTTATATTTATATATAAATTTATATATAAATATTAAACAAAAGGTATATATGACAAAAATGTCTACTAAGGTCTGTTTCCTTAAATAACTACATAGATAGTTTATGTATACTTCATGAAATGAGTACATTAATAAAGTTTCTTAAATGTGTTAAAGGATATAATTACTACAATAATTCAAGATAGGATATTTTCTGTACCATATAAATATTTTGAAACATGCATATATATAATCAAAATTCTCAAAATTGTCCTTACAGTTAATAGTATATCATTGCAAACACCTAAATTTAGAGTAAAAATACTGTAATCCCATTGAATTCATCCCTCAATACCTAAATTATTTTGCTGTTGTAAATTAGGCACACTGGGCATTTTGTTTGTTGAAGCAAGTAAATGTGGGTATTTGACAAGTCTAATGTTTAAACAGGGAATACTTAGGTGCTCAGAGAATTCAGTTAATTATAAGAAAATACATTTTTTAAATAAATATTTGTGCATGTGTATTATGCAGTAACATAGCAGATATTATAATAAATAGTTGAGAATATTTATTTTGTTTATATACATATCAATTTTAGTGTACAGATCTTATACATGAAGCCATAATTATTTGAGATGGCCTCTTTTTAATAGGGCTGAAAAACTTAGCAGTCCATAATCATTTCCTGCAATGACTAGATCTTGTCTAGTTCCCAACATCAAATCCATGTCCTTTTATGTTACACTCCTACCCCAAATCCCATGATGTAAATTTCATAAGTGTATAGATAGTAATACATGTGTAAAAAAGTATAGAACTATTACTTCTACATATCAAGGAAAAGTATTAGAATAAGTTTTCTTTTTAAAATACATCAAGCTCCTCTTTGACACCATAAAATTTTAATTCATACTGGGACATGTGGACACCTGTTTATTTACAAAGCCTTCAGTCACGGAGACACAGATTCAGAGAGTTGAGACAAGAATAAAATAAACTGGATGGCCTCCTTTTAAGTCCAACTGTGACTTTCATCTTTGTCACAAAATAAGCACAACATTTGGCAAGACTGGAGACTTCCAATTTGGGCAGGTCCAAGTTGGCATAGAACCACCTTGAAAGGCTCCCAGATCAGCAAGAACTCCAAGCTCTGAAAGTCTCCTTTTGCTAAATTTAACTTTTCCTGTGTAAAATGAAAGAGTTATTCCTGAGAAGAAATAGTCTCAAGATCAAGGAGAGAAAGGATCAGACTCCATCACCTCATCAGGTATCATAGATTGAGGTTGCTTTACAACAGCCTGTAAAAGAAAAATATATACAAATTAAGATATTCCTGAAAATTTGGAAAGATAAACAAATTACTCTGCTTTATTTTCTCTCTAGACCATTTTCATTTTCCTTGGAGGCAATTGAGTCCAACCATATATATAGGAGAGTCTGATAATGATGTCCTATATGTTAGCAATTCTGGCTTTGAATTTTCAATGCTAGGTTTTATGATTAGAAGGGATTCCAACTTTTCTTCACTGAAATTAAATAAATTCCTAAAAGAGAATGCAAAGAAATACACATAATTTAAAAAAAAAAAAAAAGTAGTTGAAGTGTTGGCAAGCTGTGGCACTAACAGGCTGAGTCATGAACACAGCCTGAACTTTGAAGTCAAGGATGTTTTTATCTTTATTTAGGTTCACGACTTGCACAGAGGGCTCTATCTTTTCCCACGTCACACAGAACATGTTGGCAAAACCTTGATGAGATGCTGAAGCATAAGTGTGGTTATTTTAAGAATTGTCTTGGCTCATTGTAGAGTGAACCAAGCTGTCAAGCAGTAAAGGAAAGTTACTTAAACTAAAGAGTGTCTTAGTAAATTAAATATTGATGAAAAAGAGCCCTTAATCTCCTTCTGCCTCTGGACAGGCATTCACTTAATTTCAGCTTTATTTACTTAAATTCTCAGTCTCCTTTTCTTTATTAGATAACAGGAACAGGAAAGATTATTCTGCCAGAGATAGAATTCTGTAGCACATGATGTAAATAGTTCCCTTTTCCTGGACAAGCTCTATTCATTATATGCTCATTGCTTCAATATTTTTAATCAGTCTGTATTGATGGAACGTTTCCCAAGCTTCATTCCTGTATCAGTGCAACATAAACCACTATTTTGCTAAGTGGAATTGCTGCAACATTCTTTAGTGCAAGTCTTGTGTGCTTTAGGAGCTATGATTTTCCACTTGTTCATTTCACTTTTCAGAATGCACTAGTCAGAGAACCATGGGAAGCATCTGTTCTGAGCTGCTCATTTTACAGCTGAGGGAATTAAACCCCCAAATGTAAAGAAATTTTATACAAACTCATGCAGCTAATCTTTATAAGACTTCAAATTAGAAATTCTGGTTACTGGTTTCTGGTGCATTTTTGTGATGAACAGGTTCCCTGGAAGCTCCCACCACTCTCCTGTTGTTGTTGTTGTTTTGTTCACATCAAATACTTGAGGTTTCACCTGTTTGTCATCCCTGGCCATCAATGAAATCCTCTGCTAAAGAAAGTATTTAGGAATGATAAATACCAAACATTACTATCTTTGGGTCTATGGACTCTTAGAAATCTTATTGTTATACTCTTAATATTTTTCACTTGAAAGTACTACTTGGAAACAAAAAAAAAAAGAAAGAAAGAAAGAAAGAAAAACTGTACATGGATGTTCATATTATTTTCTTTAAAAAAATTTAGGGCTAGGGCCATAGCTCAGAGATAGAGTACATTCCCAGTACATGCAAGCCCCGGCAGCTCAGGAAAGAGAGAGAGAGAAGGAAAATTTTTCATCTTAAGACTTATTTTTTATTTTTCCATGTTTTGAAAAAAAATCATTTTTCAAAAATTTTATTTAATTTAAAAATTAAGAAAACACTAAAATATGTTGAAAAGATATTATTTTATTGAATTGTTTTCATTGTTGTAACAAATTACTTGACAAGAAAAATTTGAGGAGGAAACATTTTTTTTAGGGGCCAACAGTTTCAGAGGTCTTTGGGCCTTAAGATGAGGCAGAACATCACAGTAGAAGACCGCAGAAGAAAGAAGTGAGATCTTGGAGCCCTGGAAGCACAGGGAGAGAGAGCATGCCTCCCAGTGACCCACCTCTTCTAGCCACAGCCTACGCCTTCAATTACCACACAGTTAATCTTTATCAGAGGATTTATGCACTGATTAGGATAAATCTCTCATAACCCAATTATTTCACCTTATAAATGCCATGCATTTTCTCACACATGAGTTTTTTGGGGACACCTAATATCTAAACAGATATAATAGAAAATTAATTCCAGCAAACATTTTCATTATAGTGAGATATAGCACTATCAAAGAACTGAACACTCTTTTGAGATTATACATATTCTGATAATTATGCCTATTAATTCTAGTTCTGTTTTCCTCTGGAGAAGAAAATCCTAAATAAAATTTCCCCTGCATTTTTCAATTTTAACTTTCTTAATTTCCACAGCCCCAAACCTGTATTTTGAATGTTGAAATGTCCAAAATATTTGGAAGTGCACTTGAGGCATCAGATCTAGAAAGCATCTAGTCCACTGGAAACACACCGGTCATCACAGATTTTCAAAAGGCTTGAAGTTTGTCAGTGATGGGCATAAATGAAACTTACCTCTTGGACCAGGTGCAATTAAGTCAACCTTAGCATCTAATTCAGAACTTGGATACATTATGAATTTTAAGTTACAAGAATGATTTGTGTAAAGTATGGATTACAGGTTGAGTATCTCATCCGAAGTACTTGAGACCAGAAGTGTTTCATAGTTGACCTTTTTCTTTTTATTGTGAAATATTTACATTAATGTACCCAAGTCCAGACATGGCATCTACTGTGCTTCATATGTAGCTCATGCACCAGCCTGAAGGTAAAAGTTGTGTGATAGTTTTAGTCCAGCAGCATGTTGACTGCATCTATTATGTGACATCAGAATTTTCCATCTCTAATGTCATATTAGTGTTCAAAACATTTCAATTGTTGGAGCATTTCTGGTTCTCAATTTGGGGATTAATCCATATGTAAAGGTATGAGCAAATTTCTTTCTATACTTTGAAAACCCTAATATATATAGTGTCAAAACAATGGGTTTCAGAACCAAATAACCCTGAGTTTCAGATATAAATGTTGGTGTACACTAAGAGAGGTTTTGAGAAAGTTACTTTATCTTACTGATTTTAAATTTCTTTCTCTACCAAAAGACAGCATAAATTATCAGAGTAGCTGTAAAGAATCATGAAATACTTGTAATTTGCCTATCCTAATACCTATATCATATGATACAATTAAACAAATCAGATGAAGGATACTCTGCTTGTATGAAAATCTATTTCTATTATAATCTGCAAATATTGTGCTGATTATTGTTTCAACTCTATAGATTTAAACCATCAGACCCTAATCTACTTTTATGTATGTAATTTTTGATATCTAAGCCTAATAAAGCTTCTTTCTCTTTTTCTTCCATGTGTTCCAGTCTTCATCATTGATTCTCAGTCCATCTGAACAATAGTCTGCTTCTCAGTCAAGCCCTCATTTTAGTAATTTTCTAAAATTGTGATCAGGAACTTTCAGCTTGTCCATCAAGCTTGCCATTCAGATTAATTTTGCAATGTTATAACAAGACCAACTGAACAGATAGGTTAAGGCATCACTTTCAGGCTCACAAATGGTAGAGGCAGTAGTAAGCAAGATGCTCTGCTTAGTCAGAAGCACTACCACAAGTAACAGAAGAACTCAGGTTTATGGGAAGTACTGTGCCTCCATTATAAGTCAGCCCTTGCCAGTCAATACGTATGGAAGTACACTATACCTGCAATGTTCAGTTTGACGACCATGGCTATTAAAGTACTTGAAATGCACTAGTGCACCCCAAAACTAAATTCTAAGTTTTATTTAATTTTAATGTATTAATGCTTTAATTAGATAGTCATATGTGACTATCACTACCATCCAGGACTTAAAAGTTCCATGCAAGATGGTTTTACAATAATAAACTTCTTTTTAAAGTTTTAAAAGACTTGTTAAAGTGTTGCGCTGTCTTCCAGAGGTAAGAATTGAAACAAAAATTCAGTATGTGATTTAAAAGAAAATATGACTATCATTTTATGTTTCTATGCTTCAACTTTTTTCTCTGAACTTTTTTTCTTTGTCTAAAAATAAAATTGCCTTGCTTCTCTGTTTCTCTTTTCCTTCCTGTCCAGAATGCTGCTTTCTACCAGACTGAAGGAAGTAAGAATCTCTAATTCAGGCATTTCAAGTAGCTTCTGTAAGAATAAAAGTACATAGTAACCACGGCCACATGAATTATTAGCTAAATTATACCGGAAAACTGTCTAAGTGTAAAGGGTCAGCTCTAATAAACTGAACATAATCTCCTGTATTCTATCCCTAAAGAAAATTAAATTTTAATGATCCTGAGTGCTCACTGTTCAGGAATGTCACTATAAGTAATCATATAAATGACAGTTAAACTCTGGAATTGAGTTAAAAGTTAAACATCCTCTACAATAGCTTCTTAAATTCAGAGTGTGCTGGTTGCTTCAGGCAAACTCTTAGAAATATAGGAATATGGACACTTTAAACAAGAGGCAAGAGGAAGCCTCAAGATCTGCAAAATTGGTCACTGCTGAATGCTTTACGGAATCACATCCTTTCAGAACATTACACTACCAAGTAGTTTAGACATTCAGAATATATATCTCTAGATTCTTTTCAAAATGTGTTTCTGTGGTTGTGTACATTTTAGGCAACAGCCATCCCAATGGGAAATTGTAATAAAGGTTCATGATACTTGTTCAGAGGTAAATTTAGGGAGCATTCATTTTCTCTATTTATGTGAGAGAACATCTAAGTGAGTGGGGAATAATGAGAGAGAGAGAAAGAGAGAGAGAGAGAGAGAGAGAGAGAGAGAATGTGAGAGTTGTACTAGGAGAGGAATGAGACCATTGTCTCTGAGGCTGAATGCCTTGCAATCTAGGAAACAAACAAAAATAATTAATTATTACTGTTTTTCACCAAACCTTTTGGCAGGTTTGTGTAATGTTTTTCTGACACTGTGGTTTTATATGTTTAAAAGAAGGGGGGCCAAATTGAGACAGTATACTGTCACTGAGTTGTACAAAGAGAATTAAATTGAAAAGAAGAAAAATAACTGGTGGGCCAAATAAAAAGAAGAGTGCCATTAAAAATGAGACCGAGAGAACAAGACAAATCAAATAATTTTATTAATGAAATAAGTTTAGAGTGGTATGGTGACTTAAGGTATGTTTCCTAAAGTTATACTTTAAAAGTAAATAATGACTAAAAGTAAGGGAACGTGTTTCAAAATGTAATTAATGCAATAGACACATTATTTTGCCTTGAAATCGATGACTATGTTTCAAACTTAAGGGAAAATAAAGAAAATATTTTTAAAATATCAAAAACATAAAGCACTACATCTGTGTACTGAATTGCTATTAGCAAATAATGGGAGCTATTGAACTCAGAAGAAGGAAAACATTGCATAGGGAAAGGCTTCGTCAAGGCCCTCAGGAATCAACTATTGACCACCACAGGCTGGTAATTGTGCTTGTCATAGAGACTTTGCATTAGCTGTAATTTTAGTTTGCAGGATTTCTGAACAAAAATTAAAGGAAAAAGTACTAAATGACAAAATGACATACTAGGTTGTCTCAAATAATTAGGATATCTAAAAGCAGCCTGAAAATATTATATAATTAAACAGGAACAATATATGTTCTTCAACTAAATATATACCATTTGACTAATACTCGGTTGTTTCACAGAAACATGTACCCATGGAGAAAAAGTCTTTAAAAATGAGTTATGGCTACGATGGAAAAATTATTTCATATTTCTAAAAAATTAATTCTTAGACCACTAAACGTTATCTTTCCTTTCAAATGAGTTTATAGGCACTATGTTACCCTCTAAGTCAAGAACCCTATATTAGACAAAAATACTTATTATAAAATTATTTTAACATCTCATTCATGGGATGTGAAAAAATTTTTTAAATGTTTTAGTTTGAAATTGAGAAAAATCACTAGAGATAGCCTCAGTGTAATTTTATGTGAAATTTTTTAAAAGTAAAAATATAACTAATATATTCTTTCCAGTAATGCTATAAATATTCCCCTTAAGCTCATGTATTAAAGGCTTGTTTCCCCAGTAGCATGGCTGGGAGGTGGTGGAAACTCCAGGACGTGGGTCCTTGTAGAAGCACTTTAGGTTGCTGGGGGTGTGCACTTGAGGGGCATTGTGGGATTCGAGTCCCTTTCTCCTTCTCTCTCTTTTGCTCTGTGGCCACAATGGAGTTCTATCACATACCGCCACTGTAATGTGCTGCTTCACCCAAAACAAGGGGACTAATTTCCTATGGACTAGATTCTCTTAAACTAAGAGTCAACATTGTCCTTTTGTCCTCATAAGTTGATTATCTCGGGTATTTTTTATATTAATAGAAAGTTGACTATTACAAGTAATTTCTATTTAGAGTTGGGGGTGGGGAAATGAAAGGACAAATAATATTCATATTTTGGTGTAAGAGAACAAATGTTACCTTTTATAGTATAGTCATTAGAAACCTAAACTCTGTTGGATTCATTACAGACTGCATTGGGTTCAAATTGTGTTTTTTCCTGTTAGTCTTGGAGATTGTAGCCAGGTTATGTAAACTCTCTGTAACACAGATACCTAATTTTTAATTGTAGATAATTATAGCACCAATGTTGTAGAACTCTTCTAAGCATAAAACTAAGCTCAGTTTCTGCCACACATTAATAAGTTTCTATTATTATCATTTTTTTTTTAAATTTACCATTTTTAATGCTTTTCTTTAAGAAAAAACAGATACTTTCTTAGCTAAACTATTTGGCCAAGAACACAAATATGAATTTCTCTTTTATGACACATATTTCCCCTACTGTACCCTAAAATGTCATATCCAGGAAAATAATTCAAATTATTTAATCAAAGAATAAAATTAGGTGCACTGTTTAGTTAAAACCTTGACAATACTTTAGTTCGGAGCTTAAGAAATTAACCCAGCTATATGGTACTTATGTATTTATTTGTTTTCTTTTTTTCCTTTGAAACTATTAACATTTATATTATACATATTAAAAATTAAGGTCACTGTTGATCAGCAGGCTAAATGTAAATGATGTCTATAATTATACTTTCTGATAATAATATTCTCCTTTATTCAGGTCTCATATAACTACATTCCTTTGTTTTAATAGATTTCTAAAGAAGATAGTATCAACTGGATCAAAAATAAAAGATTAAACTGAAATTTTACCTCTGTAGTCACAATTTGACATCATAATGCTTTTCTCAACCATTGCTAAGCAATATGTATAACTGAAATTTACTCCTTTGCATTTATTTCTTATACTAAGGTGATATTTTTACTTTAGTTTTTTTTTCAAAAAAATACTAGAAGAAATATTTTTTTTGCTCATGGTTCTTTCTTGTTTTGAAACATAAAAAATTATAATAACTAAAATAAAATCTAAATTCCTTTTATTGGCAAAACTTGGCCCACAGTAGAGAGACTGTTCTAAGTATCAAGTTCCTATTCTTCTTTCTGAGATATACTATCTTTAGTGAAAAAAAATTTTTAAAGTAATTTTTGGGATTTTCTTTTGAATCATGTGAAAGTTTTCTTTCAGACATGAAGAAGCAGCATTGTTTAGCACATGAATAGAGAAACTTTGCCATTAAAGTCAGGTCAATACCTCATCCTAAATTCATTTGATTCTCAAAAAAGTTCATTGTCATCATTATTTCATCTCATCAAGAGTAACAGATCTAACAATGCTCATCTGTGAAAAATAGTTTTCAGTTTTACAACCTTGCTCAAACCATTAACCATTTTAAGTTTATTAGCGTCTCATTTTCAGAAGATTACAGAACACAAGCTTTCTGATACTCTTCTTAATATTTGGTTTCCACCAGCATCTTCCTCTTACGTAAAATATAATGTGTTAATATAAGGTAATGAAGGAGGTAAGTCCTTGAGAGAGAGTAGATAATATGAAACCGTATGGTATAAATTGATTACAGAAAAACTCATTAAAAACAAACCACAACCAAAAAGGCAGGTGAGAGATTTTTAAATTGACAACATGGAAATTTATGGCTGGATCCAGAAGCACAAATATTCTGTCCTCTCTCATTTTAATCTCTCAAACTGTATATTTCTCTATGATACTTTGACTGGCAGGCAAACTTAAAAACCTATTGAAGTAGTTTTTATGACAGCTCAGTGAGAAGCTGTGATTGTGGAAGCTGCATATCTTTGTAGAACTGTGTTCAAGTGAGGAGATCCACCCCTCAAGGTCACGCAAATGTTCTGGGAGCAGATTGCATCCGTGACTGCTCAAAGGGAAATATATAGACCCTATCTCCACACCACAAGTGGCCATTTCTATAGGTTCACCAAGTTCAAGAGTTTTGGAGGATTAGCCTAGGCCTTTGTGACTCCCACTCAATTCTTCCTCTGTCTTATTCTAATTCTTTTTTTCTCTTTCAATTATTGATCCCCAGGCAGTCCCAAATAAAACTTACCAAACACATTTCACTGATCAAAGACTGCTTTATGTATTATCACCTGCAGTAGAGCTCTAGATTTTTACTTTCCTAACTTCAAATTCATCAATGACAGCATCTTTTTCACAGTACTTCAAATAAAACCCAAGGAGTGATGTTCAGAGCTTCTCTTGGGCCACATGCCCATTGTAAAACCCATCATTTCACATAGCAGGATGACATTTAGGACCAACTAGATCTTATATTTACCTTCAGAGCTACTAGCCTGTGGTGTGAGAATTGACATCACCATCCAAAGGCATAGACTGAAATAAGGCACAATGGTTCCCCAGGGGGAAATTGAGGCCAGTTACAGAGAGAGAGATTAATGCAGAAGAAAAAATAGCACATATATACAACCAAAGGGGGGTTTACATGTTTGCAAAAATTCCCTAATTTAAATATGTCTTGGTATTCTTACATTAAAATAGTGAAGTAAAAACTAAAGACAATATTAGCTAACAATTACTGAGTCCCATTCAATCTCTACTTATTGTGCTAGGTATTCTAATTATACTAAAATATTTTATTTTCATTATGATATTATAAGCTAGAATTGAAATTCCATCTTTCATAGACAAGTAAACTGAGATTCATTGAGAGTAAATAAAATGGCTAAGATGACTTAATTAGGATTTAATATTTCTTTACTATTCTTTTCTTGTCCCCATCATATTTCCAAAATTCAATTAAATTCCTTCATAAATATATTAGGTTTCCGTAGTGGATTGTGTTACCTCTTTTTCTGAATGCAAGTATCCTTATCTGGAACAATTCATCTTATAGTAGATTTATATATTTGCATTTAAGTGCACTGAGGAGTAAAAACAAAATAAAATATGAGTATCACTTCTGATAAATAGCTTTTAAATTTAGCATGCGGCTTGACATGTATTCTTTTTATTTGCTACAATCCTCTCAAACAATCCTCTCAATCTCTCAGGTTGAGACTGCTCTACCTATTTGTTTTCTAGAATGAAATTCACATGTAGAATACCCAGAAATAGATATGTGGTATGGCAAAATAAAAATTTATTCCTACAGTTTTGGAATCAAAGACCCAAATAGAAATAAACATTGGGCATTTTTTCTGAGGAGAACTTTCTTCATAATTTCTTCTTTTGTGAACTCTTGAAATATTAAATATTTAGAACTATGACCCCAAACAGATATGTGTCACAATTATTAAAAAGATGAATACATGTAAGTATATGATGAATGAGATATTTTAGACATAATAATATTTTTAAAATACATGAGCCTTATCAACAAAAGAGTAGATTTCCTAGGAACACATTATTCTAAAATACATTTATTTTCTTTTTATTAATGTTGCTAGACAGACTGATCAAGGTAATACAATGTTCATGTTGTATTTTAATTTTGCATTGCTATTTTTTAAACTTTTTTAGTTGTTGATAGACATTTATTTTGTTATTTACTTTTATGTAGTGCTGAGGATTGAACCCAGTGCCTCACACATGTTAGGCAAGTGCTCTACCACTGAGCCACAACCCCAGCCCTTGCATTGTTATTACAGAAACACATGCACTTTTTTTTTAAGTGCAAGGAATGCTAATTTCTGTTTTTATACTGTGATACAGATTTTATCTCTTTTACAGAAGAGTGAATTGAACTTCAGAGTTATCAAAGTTCTCAATTTCACACAATGGTTGAATTTGATTTTCTAACTAATCTTTCTGTTTGTGAACTTATCTTTCCAGCACATATTTTAACTCTACATAGACAAAACAGAAAATAAATGCTTGATTATAGAGTTAAGCAAATTTCTAAATGATGGAAATCTTTACCTCTAAATTAATAATTGACATGAAACTGGGTTTATTCAGTCTGAAAACATGGTCTATTTAATTTACAAATTACCCTAAATTCCTTTTCAATATGCATTTTGGTAATAGAATTTATGAGTTGAAAATAGAAATTGAATTCTGTAAACATATTACTACATTTTTATTTTATAAAAAATAAAATAATCCCCTTCCCCAAACATATGAGATATACTTATTTAAAATTATATTTGCCAGAATTAAATCAATTGGTTATTTTTGTTTAAAGAGTCTACATTGACTATTTATTCTCATGAACAGAGATGGGAATTTCTAATTCTCTTTGAAAGTTATTCCCTGTAGAAAACAGAAACTGACATATTTTAAAAACAATCTCCAGTAACAAATTCCCAGGTCTGTTACAGAATTTGTTACTCTGCTGGTATCTCAGAAGTGGAAGTTGTCTTTGATTTCTTCTTCTTCACTTCCATTCATTCCATCAAATGAAGTGTCTTCACCATCCAAGTTCAATGATTTCTCTCTAATCTCAGAGTCCCTACTTACACCAGGACAAGCAATTTGGCTCCATCAAAACACTCTTAACATTTCTGTGACTTAACAAAATAAAAGTTTATTTATTTCTTGTTCATGGCAGTAGATGGGAGGCTCCTCTGGGAAGTTATTCTTTATAGGGTTATATGAGAAATAAAGCTCATATTGTTTTATGGCTCTTTTATTGAGAGACTTTCAAAAACTATTATGTTGATGAAAAAGAGAAAAAGTGAATGATCACTTCATTCACTTCATATAGCCATCCATTTTATGTTCCAGGCTGAAAATCATGTCTTCACTTGTGCTAAATATTACTGTCCACAAATATGTCACATAATCCAAAATAATGGAAATTATGCATGGGAAATTGTAGCTTATTGACCAATAGATACAGGACTAGAAAGCAAGTTTACTGAATACAAGCCATTTTTTTGGACACATTACCCTCAGAAATATTTATTACTTCCTGGTTACTATGGCGCTATTGTAGTGGATTTTATTCTTTAAATTAACCACTTATTTTTGAATCTTTCCATAGTAATTTATTTCCACATTCCATTTTTTTCCTGATTATCTTAACTATCTATACAATACATACAATAAAACAGATCATTTTGGCCTACTTTAACTGCTACATTCAATTGATATTAATGCATATGCAAATAATTTAGATGTTATTATAATTATGGCAATATGTAGTTAAAATGAAAGTAAATTCTATATATGTATCAGATCTGCATAAATATATGTATACATATTTAATTGTTAAAACAGGTGGTAAATACACCAATAATTATTTCAAAAATAAATATGTCCCCACCTAACTTAATGCTCAGAAAGATATCACTATTAAGACTACTGAAAATATAACAATACTTTTTATTTTTGTGGTAATAAGGATTCAACTCAGGGTCTTGAACATGATCTGCAAGTAGTTGACCATTGAGCATATTCTCAGCTTTTTTCATTTCATATTGAGACAAGTTCTCAATAAGCTGCCCTGGCTGAGTTCAAACTTGCCATTCTACTTCCTAGGTCCTCCACGTAACTGGAACAATGCTCATTTCTTAATTTTCTGAATGTTTCAGGCCAAGTTAGAACAAAAGGCAAATAGACAAAAGTAGGATGTTGCCTATGTTATTTGATTTGAGATGTAATTATCCCTTCTGTGTGATAAAATATTTTTATGTCTGAATTGATTTCTAAATCTTATCACTAAAATATATGTAATGTAATAAGAATTTTTTTCAAAATAAAAAAATTTTTCTTTTGGAAAGTCAGTGCATTAATTCATTATTGCTCATGTTTAAATTATCATGATGCACAAAAATATCATGGAGTGGTATTGATCAATGAAGACAAGAAAACTACAGAGTACATAACAACAACAAAAAAATAGGTGTTCATCCTGGGGGCTGCTGGACATTCAGGCTTGAGGGTGCACACACTTGGTCCAGGAAGATATGAAAGTGAAGATGTGCATACAAAGATATTTAATTTAGTTAAAAGTTTTTGATATGAATAGATTCATAATGTGTATATTAAATTAATGATTGCTTTAGTTTTTCCTTTATTTTTCTGTACATATTTCCATTTTTCTGTAAAAGAATGTAGATACATTACACAAACAGCAACAACTCCACCCTATTAGGATGCTAGGATAGGTTCCTGAGAAAACAAAGCCCAAATTATTGTATAAATAGTTAAGATGAGAAAACAAAGCCCAAATCTGCTCACTAGAGTTTTAGTGAGGAGAGTGGGGTAAAGAATGAAAAATGCTTCTTTATTGAGAAACACAGGTGTTTATTTAATCACTAAGGATTTCTCCTTGAGAATTTTGCCTCCAGAAAAAGTCCATCCATAAAGGGGAAAGTTAAAATAAATTAATTAATTAATAACCTGCTGACTGCTTCATGTTTAATTCTCTGATTGGTTTGAAATGTGCTACATTTCTGATTTCTGTTATTGCTAAGGTAGCCAGATCTGGTATATATCTGGCAATTTATCTGGAAGCTATCACCCATCCATCTGGAAGCAGAGGAAGAAGAGTCACCCTCCTGCTTTGGAAAGGAAAATTCAATAGTTATACTGGAAAACAAGGTGACCTTCGTGGCGGTTAAAATGTTCAAACCACGAGAAGAATGATGTTGGTATATAGTATGTCTCTGGCCAAAGAAACATTGGTCAAAATTTCTGTGTGAATTTTTCCTGTTTCTACCTGGTCTAGGCCTTCAGATCAAACACATGTAGTGAATAAACATGCCTGGGAAGCTAAAAAAAAAGTATTTCCCAAAAGAGATCCCAGGATATGCATGCTAAGATATTGAGTTTCCCATCTCCACTTTGGAAACATTGGCGCATTTCAGGGTAAGAAGTAATCTATTTCTCTAGAGAAGAGGATGAGTGGAAGTACTAACAGTCATATAAAAGTTTAACAACTCTGACTATGGAGTTTCCCACGGTGTAAACTCCCACATGTGCACCTAACCCCCTGGCTCTGCTAGCATAGCCCTGTGGGATATGGGTATGAGAAACTGATGCAATGTTTTGCTCTGGTGGAAACTTTCTGTTGTGAAGAAATTGTCTGTGCCTCTGGCACTGATTTTATGTTATTTTGTCAGTGACTGTCTCAGTCTATTTTTGTGCTGCTATGACAGAACATTTAAGACTGGGTAGTTAATAATGAACAGAACTAATTAGCTTGTAGTTCTAACAACGGAAAGTCCCAGATCAGATGCCAGTGTCTGGCGAGGGTTTTCTTGCTGTGTCAATCCATGGTGGAAGGGAGTGGGTGACAAATAATGAAAGAAGACCAAATTTACTCTTTTAAAATGGCACCAACCCCACCCCTGTGGGTGGAATACCCCTGTCCTAATCATCTCCTAAAGGTCCTACCTCTTAATACTGTTTATTGAAGAAAATAAATTTCAACATGAGTTTGGGAAAGAACTAACATTCAAACCAGGGCAACAGATATAATATACAATATGAAACTATAGCAGGGTTACCTATTAGTTTGCAAACCAACCTAGAGTTTGTAAATATCTCAGACCCTTAACAATTTCTGATTCAACAGGAATGAACAAAGGAATCAAGGCGTTGAGGAATCAGGTTTGTGCATAAACTTAGACCAATGCAGTTAACTTTAACTTCTAATCATGTTGTGATAACAAATAGCATATGGTAATTAAAATTTAAAGTCCTGAATTTATGCACTAATTTTGTAACTTTATGGGTTACAATCACTACAATCACTTTATGGGTCTTACCTACTCAACACTGTCCAATACATATTTATTATCAAATATTTACTTCTAAGAACCAACGTATTCTGTTTGAAAAAAGTAGAAAATAGGAAAAAAAAGTATTAAGTGCATATGATATAACTGGTCTTATTCTTTTTATTCTATGTAAGACTTATTTGATTCTTATGAACCTCACAATAGAACTATCATCTTACTTTCAAAGAAGAAAACACATAGAAGCATAGGAATTGAGCAAATTGATGGGTCACATATAAAAGGATAATTCCTCATTGAATCCAATATTGTGAGGATTTAAAGCCTTGCAATTTTTATTATTTAAATTCTGTCACATAGTCTTAAATTTTAAGAGGTAATGAGATATTATTACAAATGTAAACAATACATTTAAATGTGCAAAAGGTTATTTTGGGAGATTCTGAAGTCTTAGAATTGGCACCTCTTTTTACTTCTAACACTCCTGTGGCATCTCATCAACACATGAGGCTTCCTTTGTTTTCTATCCACTAATGACTTCTAATGTGCACATTCAGCTCAAAACTCTCTTCTAAATCTGTATATTTGAAAAGTTTACATTTTCATTTTCAACCCTTCAAATAATCCATAAAGGAAAAGTCAAAAGTATAAATAGGATCTGTAGTATTCTGCAAGGTTGTCTGCTTGATTTCCTATGGTGAACTTTTCTCACAACCTTTTCACCCTTGCTTTTCAAAATTCAGTAAATTTCTAAACATATGGTGTTGCCTTCTAACACAGGTTACTATGTTAGAAAATCAATCCACTTTTCCTATCTCCCTACTACCTTTCGCCCTAACACACACTCACACATTCACACATAAATGTGTACACACAAAGATTCATACACAACAATACACATATACAAACCTTTGGGTGACTTACTCTTTTTATTAGTACAATTATCAATATTAATATTGTACTATTAACATGAATTACTAGTACAAATAAATGGGTTTCAGTGTGAGATTAACATACATGTATGTGTCATGCTTTCATCATATCCACCTTCCCTTCTGTTATCTTTTCCCTTTCCCTAATCCTTTCCCCCTTACATTTACCTCCCTAAATGTCCCTCTTCTACTCTTAGATAATTTTTTATATTTTATTTACTTTGCTTTATATGGTATCCTTCCATTCCAACCATTTCTGGCAAATTACATGATTTTATTCTTCTTGATAGCCTTAAAATACTCCATTTATTGGGTATAGATACCATATTTTCCTTATCCTTTCCTTTCTTGATGGACACCTATACCAGTTCCATATCTTAACTACTGTGATAAACATTTATATTCAGGTGTCATTTTTTTTGTACAATGACTTCATTTTCTTCAGGTATACACCCAGGAATGTGATAGCTGGATCAAATGTTGCTCTACTTTTAGTTGTTTGAAGAATCTCCATACTGTTTGTCACAGTAGCTCTACTACTTGTTTCCCTAACAGTGTATAAGGGTTGCATTTTATGCACATCCTGTTCAGCATTTTTTACTTATTTATTCATTCATTCATTCATTTAAAAAGCTATTCTGACTGGAGTGAGATGGAATCCCAATGTAATTGTGATTGCATTTCCGTGATACCTAAAGATATTGAGTCATTTGCAGTTCTTTCGAGACATGTCTGTTCATATCATTTGCCAATTTTTTATTGGATTACTTGCTCTTTGGTTGTTCTTTGAGTTTTTCTTATATACTCTGGATATTAATCCTCTGCCAGATGAATAGCTGGCAAAAGCTTCCTTCTGTTCTGTAAGTTGTCTCACTCTGCTGATTGTTTCCTGGGCTGCACTGAGCTTTCTAATTTGATCTAATCACATTTGTTAATTCTTGCTTTGGTTTCCTTAGCTATTGACGTACTATTCAAGAAACTGTTGACTTTGCAATTA